>NC_090933.1:450733171-451036202 GCF_040938575.1 Ambystoma mexicanum | reverse complement strand
GGTATACAACTTCGGCAAGGCAATATTGTAATTTCTCTTTATCCACTTGTACCCCTTTGTAGCCAACAAGTTTAGTAGTGTTATGGAGTCTTCCCTGCACTTTTCCTCTGTTTTGCTACAGACGAGTAGACCGTCTACGTATTGTATAATGGTGCTCTCTACATTTATGTTCCAAATATCTTCACGTAGTACCCTGTTAAAAATGCTGAGACTTTCGCAGTACCCCTGTGGGAGTCTGTGATGCTCATATCTGTTGTTTCTCAGTGTGAATGCTGTGAGGTACTGTGATCCTGGATCAAGTGGTATAGAGAAGAAAGCATTCTTCAAGTCAACCACAGTAACACAGTATTGATGCCGGGTTAGGCACTAACAGGAATTCTTTTTGGATGACGTCATTCATTGAGTGGGCCTCCTTTTGCTTTTTTGATCGGGAAGATTGCCGTATTACACAGGGAGTTTAACGGCACTATGATACCTTGGATCAGGAGTGCATTATTGTTTCCCTAATTCCTTCTTCTGCTTCTCTGGATATTGGGTATTGTTTCACTCTCTGCGGTATGGCACCTGGTTTGAGTTTTATCTTTATGGGTGTGACTTCATGCAGTAACCCTACATCATGGGGGCCCGTAGTCCAAATTTCTGGCGCCACCTTTGCCATGTCTCCCTCAAATATTGTTGGTGGGGCACTAACACTGTACTGAATCATAATGTCACACGGTATGCTTATTTCCATTATTATTTCTCCATCTTCTTCATTATCAGTGAATAATTCTTCATCAGTTATGTCTCTGAGCATCATGTGGGGATCTATGTATAGCACAGTTCTCCACTCACACGCATGCGTGTCCAAGCCTATGACCACAATACGTTTACTCGATACGTGAACTGCCTCGATGTCTATGGACATGATCGTGCCTGGCACAACATCTGTGTTTGCAATTGGGCAGAATATAAAGTCAGATGGTGTCCTTCACTCTTTTCTCGTTATCTCAGGCACTACTCGGGCTAACTCCTTGATGCCATAGATGAATATGTCTATATCAATGGGTATCCCTCGTACTACAACTTCATTCATCATTGTACTGATCATCAACATTGCTCGCACTGGGCACACTCCTGCGGTGGAACACACTATCCCCCGCTCTGTAAATGAAATGGTCATGTTCAATTTGCTTAGCAAATCTCTTCCCAGCAAGTTGATTGGTGCGTCTTCGTGGTACAGTAAGGGTGCGTGCACTGTTTCCCCCGCCCACCGTTATATCAAGATCTTTCGTGTAAGGAACTTTTAAAATAGCCCCAGAGAACCTCTGCATTTCCAAATTCCTGCCTGAGAGCGGAAACCGCCCTTCCATAAGACATGATTTTTCTTCTCCTGAGTCTACCATAAAGATAAACTGCTTATTTCCTATCTCTGCCCCCACTAGTGGTTCCTCTTTTGCACGTAGGGTGGTAGATAGGACTGGACACGCAAGTGCTCCCTGTGGGCTGTCCTAATCCGTGTACCTTTCTTGTCCTGGCACTGAAAAGACATTGGGCCTCATTACGACCCTGGCGGTAAGGGGTTTACGCCAGCGTTAGCTGCGCCGACCCCTTACCGCCAATTACGAGGTCCCCTAGCGCCATGGTGCTTTTAACACCTGCTTTTAGCAGGTGTTAAAATCCATGGCGCTAAGGGACCATGGAGTTAATTACGCCACCGTAATTTACGGTGGCGTAATTAACGCCTTCCCCACTCCCATTATGCCCTATGGGGCAAAAATGGGAATGGGGAAGGGTAAATGGGGATTGGGGACTTACCGCCCCGCCAAGGTCGGAATGGGGCGGTAAGTCCGCCAACCACCATGGCGTAAACATAGTTTACGCCATGGTGGTAAAGTCACGGCCCAGGCGGTAACTTACCGACCTGGGTCGTAATGAGGCCCATTATCTCCAACTACTGTTACACCATGGAATGGTGCAGGTGCACCGTTTGCAGCCATTGAAAAACTGTTATTGCTGGCGTTCCCTACAGTGTTTTGTCGTGCCATGGGCTGTGATGCACTGTGATGTGGCTGTGGGGGCGGCTGTCTCTTTGTTGCATTTGGGGTTCATTATAACACTGGCCCTGTGGTCTTCCACTCCCCATTGGCAGTCTATAGGGGCTACCTGGGTGTGGGCAACCCCATACCTGTTCATTGTCCATGGGTGGTGGCCCTTGAAAGTACCCTGACGGCCACATTCTGCAATCTCTTGAATAGTGTCCTCATCTTCCACAATTCCAACATGACCCTGGCTGTCCCCCTCTCATCCCTTGCCCACCAAAACCTCTGTTTCCCATACCTCCGAACCCCCCTCTCTGGCTGCAGTACCCACCTCTTCATCTGCTTGGTCTTTCTTGTCACTGGGGTCCTCTTTGTGGTTCTTCTCCGTTCCACTGTCCTTCTTCTCCTGCGGCCCACAGCGCTGCTATTCCAACTGGTCTGTTTCCCACACTTTCGTCCCCCTCGCTCTCTCTATCAGCAGTTACGCTGGAGTTTATGGCGGCGACCTTCACCAATTTGTTCTGCACTAGTTTTGCTTCGTCTGCCAACCTTTTTTGTGCTATCTCCTTTTCTCTCTCTTTGATCCTCCCACAGTGGTGTGCATTTATACTCTGAATTTCTGGCCAACCCTTGGCTTCTATCCCAGATATTTTATCCAAGACCTTCTGTACCTCCTTCGGGAGCCCTTTTTGATAATAAAGTAGATAATAAAGTCCACGCTGTGCCAGTTTCGCTTCTCCACAAATCTTGCACTCGCAGTATGAATTGCGTAGGATCCTCATTCTCCTCCATTGTACATTGCATCACTAAATGTAAATCTGGAATATCTGAAAACGTGCGCCGCAATGCGTCCCATACTTGCGCTCGAACATTGTTGAATGGTGATCCATCGTGGCGGTCACAACTCATTGTCACTCCTGGGAACCCTGCTTTTTCCCACACAGCATCTGCCTGATCACCGACGGCGGACACTAGCAAACTCTTACATCACCTATCTCTAATGGTACTCCTGCGTGTTTTTCTCAAATGCATGTATCCATTTCCCTGCCCCTCCCGCAAGTGGGGGGAGGAGCTTCAACAGGTTGTTTTTGTCCATTTGGGCCCACGGAATGTAGTGTGGCCTACTTGCTCCATTATGTATCAGCGGCATCTGCAACTTATGTTTCTTTCCTGTCTCACTTACCATCCCTTTCTTTATCTTACGCACCAACATGTTCCCTACTCGCTGCCTTAATCTACCCTGCCATCGTGGTGGCGATGGTTCGTCAAAATCATCGAGCTGAGATGGTAATGGGGATCCCATAGCTGTTGCTACTTCTTCATACTCATCTAGATCACTCCACACCTCTTCTACTTCCTCTTCTTGCTCGCCATTCTCATCCTGTCCTTCCCCTCGCTGACTTTCTGGGGTGGGTGGGCGTATCATTTTCACTGGTTTATCATTCAGATGGAACAGAAACTCTCCAGACCGCCATTCCTTTTCTCGGCCCTGTGATATATGTGTTCCATGAAACGATATGGATCGTGCTGGCTCTGATGTTGCTGGTGGAGACGATATGGATCATGCTGGCTCTGATGTTGCTGGTGCCAACTCCCCTGTTGCGCTTAATGAGGGTGTAAGATCTGCTACAGATAATGATGGTACTTCCCCTCCCCCCGGCAGCATTTGGCCCTTAACACACAATGCTCTCAGCCATGTTATTTCCATCTGTGCAAGCGCTAGCTGGCGGTCTAGATCTCCAGTTAATTGCGCTAAATTTACTGGGGGCATGCTCGTTGGGCCATACAGGCCTCTGTTGTCATATGGCAGGGGTGCGGTGGCTATTGCTCCATTGAGGGAGTGGGGGTGGGGCATGGCGGAATGTACAGAGGCTCGCTGTATCCTACTGCTGGCCTTGTCATTAAGGGGTATATTTTTGTTGTATCGCCCTCAGCTGTTGTCATGGTGCACTTGCCCTTTAACGTTCCACTTACCTCTTCCTGCCCCTTCTGCTTTTCGATTGTTTTTTGTTTACCTACCTCGGCTGTGGGGTCGACTTCTTCAAACATTCACCACAGGTCCAATACTTCCCTCCTGTTCTGCAACTGTTTCCCCTTATATCTTGCCAATAAGTGTATGGACACTAAATCTAACACCCTTTTGTCAAACGACCCTCCCTCCGGCCAAATTGGTGTCACACTGTCCCATTTTATCTCTGTCACCCACTGATTGTGGTATTTTTGTATTGTATCACTATATAGTGGGAGGTGTTGGCAAATATGAGCTAGTGGTGTTATCCCTCCCGTGATGATGTTTCTCCCTTCACTTGTATGTGCACTTGCACCTGAGCCTCCCTTCTACTCACCCCCTCCAACCACTGGTCCCCTTATACAGATTAGCAATATGTCAAGTGTTCCTCAATTATTGGTAATTATTGTGTTCCAATATTTATTGTTACCTTTGTCCCTATTGGATTTCTGACTTCAATAGTTCATTTTAGCATGTATGACTTTTTACCAACAAATCACTTACAATACTTCAGCATATGCGACACAAAATGGACAAAAAGCAAAAACATATAACACATGACATGCACATGCACTACCTGCGTGCTTTTATTTCTCCTTTGTTCCCATTACTGAACACCTCTTCCCTTTCCCCGTTTTACCTACTCTTCTCATTCACTCCCCACCTCTTACACCCTCTTACTTGTTCCCAAAGAAATCTTGCTTACACGGAAAAAGAATATTCTAAATAACTACTCCGAGTCTACATGAGACCCCTACTATTTTCTCTTTATCTTCACTTATTTATCTGCACTGGACGAGACAATGCTACTCGGCATCGCCTTCTACCCCGTTCGGGCTAGGATACCTCTTCTCCTCTTCTTCTTACCTTTTCACAAAACCTAATGGCCATATAATGGACAGATCAGAAAAGCCTCAACATCACTCACACAGTCCCTACTCCTGGCTTTAACCCACTATCACCTGTTCCCTTGTTCCTGTACTTTCCCCCTTACCTTTACTTGGAAACCTTCGCAACCGGCACTCACGTGTTCGGTCAGGTAATCAGAGGGTCACCGTTCTCGGGCTGACCGCAGTCAGGTCCGCACCCCAACCAAGCCGTGGCCCGCCTCGGCGAGCAGCTTTTCAGTCGGGTATTCGTCAACCGGGAACCCTTGACCCTTTCTCGTAGTGCGCACAGGCTGGTCATCCGCGGAGGCGATGGTTTTGCTGGGGGGAATCCCGGATCTCGCCGCACAGTGTGGGCCTCGAGGCACCTCTCCAAATCACGTCGCTGGGGGTCACCAAATGTTTGTGCCCTCCCCGTCTTTGACGTGCAAAAGAATAAAACAAACACACGCCTGACGGGGAATAAGGCAAAGAGAGCAGGCTGCGAGAGTTCAAGGCAAGGTTTATCTGGTGAATAGTATTCAAGAGATATCTGAGAGTGCTCTGACACAAGTTATCATTACATTACATTTTATAGGGTGAATGACACAACTAACATAGGATACTACGTTGGTCCCGGATTGGTCAGTTCACTCGATGTCTCAGGTGGGGTGGCATCTCTTCATCCGGGTTGGTCGTTTGGTTGGTGGGAGGATTGACGTCAGTCATCTGTGCTCCGCATAGGTGAAGGTCAGGTCACTGGGAGGCAGGGTGGTCACTATCTAAGCTAACATAATATATTCTCAAAAAATACATGCACTAAATAATTGTTCGAAGACCTTCAGTAGTTTATCATGTCTCTATAAATGTCACACATATATCTATACTATCAATAACATTGGATTATTCAAGTTTTAGGTTAAGGGTCTTGACCGCTATGATACACCGGCTGAAATTAAGGTCTGTACTCATAAGAATCTCTGGTATGTGGCATTTGTTAGTACTAGGCAACGATATACTGCAGCAGGGGTCTAATGTTAGTTGGGGATCTGCTGGGTGGGCATCATGGCATGGACAGTGGTCTGGCACATGAAAGGAATATCTTACAGGGACACAGGGTCACAATGGCAGTAAGTTTCCACTGGCAAGGGTGCGGGCCAACGACACGTTTGTGGAGATGGACGAACTAAGTGCTTAGCTCATGCTGGTTCACATGCAGGACAGTGATCTCAGAGGAAGAGCGATGTTTTACATTTATTATTGTGTTGCAAGCAACTCCTGTTTCAGTGTGAGAATGGGCCCGCAGAGATTTCCAGTCAGAGTGAGAACGAGGGTGGGGGCCCTGTGCCCTGCGCGCCTGGCTGTGCTACTGCGAGAAAAGGGAAGAGAAGCGTTTTTGTACTATCGCAGTGAGGCCTAGTCACCAAGATGGAGTCGAAATAGGGTACAAAAATGGATGCCCCATATCCTGCTCAGTGGTCCCATCTACGCGAAAGTCAACCAAAGTTAACATCGCATAAGGGCAAGGGGCGAACCCACTACTGGAGGCACTTGGTCCGAGCTTTGTACTGAGAAGTAGAGGACGCGAGGGGCCTTATGGCCCCTCGCTCCCACACAATACCTCTAAGGAGGTGCAGCTGGTAGTGTGACTTCTTAGCGACGTCAGAGATGTGAGGGGAGAAGGAGAGTGCAGAGTCAAAGATGACCCTGAGGTTTTTAGCCTTGCAGGTGGGAGGGGGAGGAGAGCCAAGAGAGGCCGGCCAGAGAGCTGCCGGAAAAGAGGGAGTGGATGTGCCGATGAGTAGAATCTCAGTCTTACTGGCATTAAGGCAGAGGTCATTGGCGGCACACCATTCCATACAGTCAGAGATGAGGGAAGAAGAGTAGGAGGAGGCTGAGGGTAGCCTGAAAATGAGCTGGGTATCATCTGCATAGCACTGAAAGTTGGGACAGAGAGCAGTGATGCGGTGGGCAAGGAGTTGACTTTCTTTATTGAAAAATAAAATCGCCATTCTGAAGCATGATCACCAATATATCTTATCTATTTAATCATCTGGATGTGATGACATGAAATGTTTGGCTTGACAGAATGAAAACTCCAAAGTGGCTAAACCATTACTATGGCCCTCATTACGACCCTTGCGGAAAGTGACTGACCGGAGCGCCACAGCGTAAATAGTGTTTCCGCCATTGCACGAAGGAGCAAAGTGCGGCCCATTCCGACCCATCGGGCACGAGCACCACGCCACGGCGGAAGTGCAAAGTCCGCGATGGCGGAAATGACCCCAAAACGGCCCACACCGCCGCCGTACGGCGCCCTAGGTGCAATACCGCCACCCCTCCTAGCGGTCACCGCAGTGTGCGCCCACCGGAAAGTACGGTGACCGGAAATATACGGAAACGGAAGTTAAAACATGGGCCCGGAACGGGAAACATCCCGGCGTACACCTATAAAAACACTAAAACCACACAACCACTAAAATCACTACCCTGAAACACACCCCAACCCGTCACCCACCCTAGCGAAACCAAGAAAAATGGGAAAAGTAGCGAAGAAAGCGTGCGACCGCAAGCGGCAGGTCCACTTCTCCCGTGAGGAACTCACCGTGCTAACAGAGACCCTCCAGGAGAATGCTGCCGTCGTCTTCTCCACGCAAATGACCAGAACGGCACTTGCAAACAAGAAGACCATATGGGCTCTTGTGGCACAGCGGGTAAGTGCGGTGGGGACCGCACCCCGCACCCCACAGCAATGCCGCAAGCGATGGGACGACCTGCGGATACGCGTCCGCAGCATACTGTCTGCCAACCGCAACATTGCCACAGCCACCGGGGGAGGTCCTGAATCACCCATCAAGTTGACCCCCTGGGAAGAAATCTGTGCCTCCACCATCGGAATGGAGAGCATAGAGGGAGTCGGAGGGATGGAGAAAGGAGTGCAGACATCCGAAGATTCAGGTAGGTGGGCCAGATAAAACAATGCCAAATCCACACAGTCCACCCATGTGAAGTACCATGCGTCCACATAGTGCAACAGAAACACATGTCCAGGAGAACGTCCACACACATCGGCCTGATAGCGCACGTTAAAACCCACAATAAATACATAAATAATTAAAAACCCCTAATACACGCACTACACGTGCAGCAGGCACACCCAAACTGCAGGCTGCAAAACAACTGCACCCTCACTCCACACACAAATGAAAGCACCTCCAAGGCCCCGACCCAAATCACCCTCAGGTACCACCCCAAAGCATGTGATACAATGCCATTCCAATTCCCACAGACCCATCAATAACCCTCGCCCTCCTTTACTCCACCACAGGGTCCGATCCAAACGACGAGCTACAGGACACCCCTACCAGCACACCTGCAAAGAGGGCCAAGACCAACGGCCAGAGACCCTCCACCTCAGCTGCACGCATCAAGACACGGCAGCAGCACAAATCAGGTGGCAGCACAGAGGAGGGAACATCAACAGGCACCCCAGCAGCCAGCATGGCCACAACACCACCACCACAGGTCCCCCCAATGGATGCCACAGAAGGCACTGCCTCTGGTGGCAGCAGCACCATAGGTGACACCCCATTGATGGCAGCATGCTCCGACACAGAAAACGGGGATGTCGAAGTCAGATCCATCCATGACCTGTCCCAATCCCCCTGTCTGTCCCATCCCGTACAACATGAGGATACCACGCAGGTGCAGCCACAAGACGACGACTGGCCATCCCCCACAAGCCCTGTGGCAAGGCAACATGAGGACAACAGCCCCTCTGTGACACCCCCGCAAATGGCCATGGTCCAGCAGAGGCAACAGTCCCTCGACAAGTTAATCGTCCAACAGCAGCAAATGGCCACACTCCTCAAGGACCATGCCGAAGAATGTGGGGGCACTAAGGCAGACATAGAAACATCAACTGAGACACTTAGGGCAGAAATGGAGAGAGGCACAGAGACGCTAAGGGCACAAATGGAGAGTAGCACCGAGAGCCTGAGAGTCCAAATGGAGAGAAGCACCGAGAGCCTGAGGGGGGAACTGCATGCGACGTCCAAAGACGTATGTGCCGAACTTGCCGCAGTGCGCCGTGTGCTCACTGAGCTCTCGCAAACCCTTAGGGACATGCATGGACGTGAGCAGGCAGACACATCATCCGTTGCAAGTTCCGTCCAGGGCAGCCCCCAACGTAGATCTGGAAGGAACCTGCGCTCCACAGGCAGGGGTGCCCCTGATACCCGCAGAGGGGGCTTGCAATAGCGACAGCCCACTGACAATGAGCATCTTTGGACACTGGTGTTCGGGGGGGAGGTAGGAGGGTGGAGGGGGTGTGTTGGGCTCACTTGGGTGGCGGGTCGATAGGGTGTTCAACATGATATCACATATGCCATAAAAAGTGCACGATCAACCAATGAGATGTGTGGACATTGATCTTTGTGTACTAGGCCATCATAGGCGTACAGTCCATATTGTGCATGTCCCAGACACACGCAGTGCCACGAGTCCCGTGTCCATGTATCAGCCACCAGGCGTGAGTGCTAGAAGCATACATCAATGAGATGCTGACGAATGTCACGGGCCTCCGGTGCCTCGCAGACTCCATGAGGTGCTGCCACATCCCCCCCCTCATCATGACCATCATCAGGTGCTTGCAGTTCTGCGTCAGGGGGCATGGGCACATTTCTACGTACGCACATGTTGTGGAGCATGACACATGCCATCACCATCTTTGCAACCTTCTCATGGCGGTACAGGAGTGCCCCGCCAGACCTGCTGAGGCAGCGGAAACGGGTCTTCAGTAGGCCGAATGCCTGTTCTATGACTACACGGGTACGTGAGTGGGCATGGTTGTAGTCCTCCTCATGCTGGTCCCGTGGGTTCCGGACTGGTGTGAGGAGCCATCTCTTCAGTGGGTATCCTGCATCACCTGTATGTGGACGAGAAACGTATGATGTGGAATGCCATTGATACGTACGCACACCCCCCGCCCCTTCCTGCCAGGTCATTGCCAATTCACATACCCCACATCCTCATGCATGTAATGAGACTCACCGAGTTGCCAGGATCTGTTCCCTGCGTGTCGCTCCATGTAGCCTGGTATTCTAGAGTTCCTCAAGACCATAGAATCATGGGTTGATCCAGGAAATCGGGCACAACAATGTGTAATGATCCTGTTGGAGTCACACACCATTTGTACATTCAGGGAATGAAATTGTTTCCGGTTGCGGTACTGGGCCTCCATGGTATGTGGGGCGACCAATTCCACATGGGTGCAGTCGATGGCACCAATGCAACCCGGTATGCCGGCTAGTGCATGGAATCCCACTTTTGTGTTGGTAATTTCCTGCTCCGAGCGTGGTAGAGAGATGTAGTCGTCTGCGTGCTGCAGGAGGGCATCGAGCACTTGCAATAGTGTCCGTGAGAACAGTGGCTGAGAAATGCCGTGCAACTGTCCGACTGTGTGCTGGTAGGTGCCTGTGGCCAGGAAGTGGAGTACATACACCACCTTCAGTAGGGGTGGGATGGCGGTTGGGCTATCAATCATGCTGACAAGGTCAGCCTGTGTCATGTCCACAATGGCGGCTTTGGTGTCCCGGTCCAAACGGTAGAGGGTGTGGATCTGCTCATCAGTGAGGTTGAATGGATGTGCTCGGAGGCGTGGGATTGCGGGCTGCCTGCGTGGTGGTAGTGGCTGTGCTGGCGGCCCTTGCTGGCCCTGCCTTGGCCTCCTCCTCCTCCTGCGTCTCCTCCGTGCGGCTGGTTGTAGATGGTGTTCGTCTTCTTCTTGGAGTCGGAGCACTTGCAGTGCTATCAGGTCCCCCAGGGCCAACATCGCGAGTCCTGCCGGTAGCATTTCGGTGTGGTTGTGGGAGGAGGCTGGCTGTGCAATTTATGTGTTTTCAGGCTGTATGGCCTCCACCTGTGGTGATTAATTCCACCTGTGCAAACTGCTCTCCCCTTTGGCCGAGCACGTCCCGCGCACAACGCTGCAAATCGGGGAATGGTATCTTGCTATTGCAATCATGTATTTGTACCCAATGGCCGTGTAAGATTGGTTGATATGTTCATTCTGCTGTGGTCCCATTGTTTCCCATACTATCTGTGCAGTCGCGAACAGACTTGTGAAGGGTCAGTGGAACGTAGTACTCGAGTAACGGTGGGCCCTCATGCATCACTGTACCGAGTTGCAACGACGGGCGGGGCGTCCCATTTGTGGGTGAAGGCAGTTGCCATTTTCACACACAGCCGCACTCGATTGAATAATTAGTGATTTCAAACGGCCACAGATGCCTTTTCGACGTGATGTTGCAAATGAGGAATTCGAAGGGCGGCGCTTTCGGTTTCCAGCTAGCGGCGAGGAGATGCCCACAGGTCTGACTGCAAATATAACGTTCTATTGTTCAGTGTCCTTGAGACAGGGCCCATGGCGAGGGAGCAATGATTGATATGAATAGTTTGGGATGCGCAATAGCTACGTGGGAGATGAGGCCGGCCGTTCCCAGATACATGTTACTTCACAACACTGGAATTACGGCCTGGGGCACTGTGGATTTAGCAGGCTGCATAACGCACAGACTCAATGGATGTTTCTAATGTCATGTGAGTAAATAATCAGGCGTTTTGGTCCCGGGATGGGGGAATGATGAATGGATGCATGGGCAGGTGATTTGATACAGAGTTTGCCATGTACAGGGCTTCTTGGGATCTTTCCGCCTCACCTACGCTATGTGATGCAGGGCTGCCTTAGTGGGACCATCGTCTATCTGGCCTTGTTGAGCCCTCCCTGTCTCGAGGCGCACTCAGACACTTGTGTCCATGCACGTTGACATTCCCATCTGATGGAATCTGTTTTGACAGACGCATGCACAGGTACACTCGTTTGTGATGGTGTTTGCACCTCGATATAGATGGTTATGAGTCGCAAGTGGTTTTGGGGTGGTGATGATCCTTTTGAGTGGGCTAGCATGCATATGGCTGTGGATTTCGTGTGATCATTGAAGTGAGTTGTTTAAATGTAGTTCTGATGGCCATTCTGTTCTTTTTCTTTTCTTTTGGTTGACAGGTATCTCCTCCCCTTTTGCCACTGCCATCTGTATGCCACTCCTGCAGATGGGGTTTACTCCCGACACCTGCTGCTTCGTTTTAATCAGTGGAGCAGCATTACGATCTTATGGGACGATCGCCAATGGCCCACATGCCCTTACGCAGTACTGGTGGCTCGGAGCAACATTTCGGCCTTTCAGCTGGACTAGTGCCTCCCCATTGGGACGGCCCTGCGGTTCTGTGCGCTTCCATGTTGCCTTTTCGTACGTGATTGTGGCTCTGTGTACCATGGGGGAACAGGGCGACACACAGGTAGTGGCTGGTCATTTCTTGCGGATGCAGCCCACGATGGTGATTAGTGCTTTGGAGTTCATGGCCTGATGGCTGTATGGGCTTGGTGACTTTGATGTGCATTAAATTTCTATTCTGATTTGGCCCGTGTAGCGTTTTTCTTTGCAAGTGATGTGGCATATGCCGATTTGGGGGGCGATGTGTTGTGAGGAGATCTGCATTGTGTTCCAACTTCGGGGTTTAGTTGCGTGGTACTGTGCTGGGTGCGTTTGCCTACGAAGCCCAGTGAGGTCAGGGATGGGGGCTGCCAATATGACTGTTTGAATGTTGTCATGCTCAGGGGCGGGGGATTGGGTTTTGTGTAACAGATGCCGGTCAGCCAGGTGGACTGGTGGAATGATGTGATTCTCGGAATATTGCTGGTCTCAGGTGCCTGTGTTAGCATGCGTTTCTTGGTAGGGGACTGTGGTCATGTCCATTGGGATGGCTTCTGTATTCGTGCCATCTGTGCCCTGCAGCTCCCATTGGCACCTCTTGTGTTTCTTTTGTTCGTTGCCATGCATGGGTGACTTGTACATTTCAATGGTTGCATTGTGACTTCATTGCACCTACGGGGAGTTGTACTTTGTGGGCAGGGAGCGGTATACAGGCACTCAGTGGGGCCGTTTACGGTTGATTCGCGATGCCGTACTTCTCGCCATGGCGGAATGGTACATTCCGCCATGCTTGATGGCGTTAGGTACATGTCCGCTAGGGTCGGAATTGGCGTACCCTTGCGCCATGGTGGTGTTTGCGGTTTGGCATGGCGCGCGCGCGCGTGCTTGGTGCAGTTAGCGTTGGCGTTCACTACGGTGTCGCTAATGGCTTCGTACTTTGCGGTGACGGGTCATAGTCGCACCGAGCGCTATTCGATGGCGGTATTGCATTTCCGCCATCGTTTTTCGATTTCCGCCAGGGTCGTAATGAGGGCCTATATCTACACATTCTTGTCTAGACTAGGATACCAATTTAGTATAATGTCCTTTGCCTCTAATCTTATGCCACTCTATACATTCATCAAGACCCCCGTGGTCGCATTTTGTCAGGAAAATCAATTCTTGCTTGTTCCCTAATAAACTGTCTCTGTATGCATTTGCATCTTTACCTTTAACAATTGTAAGCAGTGCAGTCCATTTTAGCTCATCACATTTGTGGTTTTTATCTTGAAAGTGCTCTGCTATTGGCACTTCAACATATTATTTCTTATGCAGCTCTTATGTTTGCTGATTCTTGTCTTTATTTTCCTTTCTGTTTTACCAATATAAATTAATGTACAAGGGCACCACACTGCATACAACACCATTTCTATGTTGCAGTTTGAAAATAACACCTGACGCCAATTGGTACTCAGGCCTATGTCAACCTCGTTTGTTTTAGCAGTCTGTGGGCAGCATTTACTTTTCCCACACAGGACATGGCCTGTGAGTTTTTCCATACCCCACAACTGAGGTAGGTTATTTTGTTTCTGTGTTTTTTTACGCATATAATCTCTCATCACTTGAACTTTCAGAGTGTTGCTCCTTTTAAATGCCATAATTGGAGGTCCCAAATGGAATTTACCACCTTGCAGGATCTTCCAATTCTTAGTGATGGTTTTAGTAATGTCATTGGAGAGATCTGGGAATGTGCTCACAAACACCAACTTCTCTGATTTAATTTGATCTTTACCAGCATACTCCAAAATTGTGGCTCTATTATTATTCTTTGCTCTTTTACAGGACTTTTTAACAAGGTGTTTAGGATAACCTTGTATAGTCAGTTTCTTTTTCAACAGCTCGGCCTCTCTTTGGAAATCAGCTTTCACTGAGTGATTGCACTTCAGTCGCAGAAATTGCATATTTTCCCATATGTGCAGAGGATGGAAACTCTGAGGGCCTGACTCATGGAATCGGGCACAGAAATGGCACAAGTGTTGCACGTCGAGAAGGACCCTGTGAGAGTCATGGTGCAGAAAAACAATTGCGCGGCATGCGTTTTCATGGATTTCAAGAGCCATCACTAGCTGTCGCGCAAGTAACAACAAGCTGTACGAGGAACACTCCCAACACACCCCCAACATGCCCCCACTCAGACCAAAAAGCAAGTTAAAGGATTAACACTGTGCAAGCCTCTGTGCAATCCCTGGGCCAGCATCCAGCATCCCAGAGAAAACGCACAACAATATCTTGCAATCCCAGGCCGCACCCCATCAAAATCGTGTGAGAAATACACGCAATCCCAGGTCTTAACCCAGCGAAATTGCACAACAAAACCATGCAATCCCAGGCCGTACACCAGCACAATCGTGCGACAATACCTTGCAATCCCAGGCCACACCTCAGAGAAAATGCGTGCCCTCCCTTGCAAGCCCAGCCTGTACCCCAGCGAAATCACACACACCCTTGTATGTGAAGGCTACACCCCTTACAAAAACATGAGTTCCCCCCTGCACCCTCAGCACCCATTCTCTCCACATACTCCCCTACTACACATGAAACACTATAGTCCGCACACCACCCCTAGCCTCCCCAACTGTGACACCCCTCGCATGCAGCCCCCTCCAGAAGGGACCACCCCCACAGGCAGCCCCCTCCAGACTGGACACCAGCCCCCTCACCTGTGACACCCCCTGCAGGCAGCCCCCTCCAGAAGGGACACCCCCCACAGGCAGGCCCCATCAGACAGGACACCACCTCACAACCCCCCTCACCTGTGGCACCCCACACAGGTAGCCCCCTCCAGAAGGGACACCCCCCACAGGCAGCCCTCTCCAGACTGGACACCACCCCCCAGCCCCTCTAACCTCTGACAGCACCGCAGGCAGCCCCCTCCAGAAGGGACACCCCCACAGACAGCACCCTCCAGACTGGACATCACCCCAACCCACCTCATCTGTGACACACCCGTAGGCAGACCCCTCCAGAAGGGACACCCCCTGCAGGCAGCCCCTGCCAGAAGGGACACCCCCCACAGGCAGCCACCTCCAGACTGGGCACCACCCCCAGCCCCCCTCACCTCTGAAACCCCCCACAGGCATCCCCCTCCAGAAAGGACACCCCCAACAGACAGCCCCCACCAGACTAGACCCCACGCCCAGCCCCCCTCACCTGTGACACTCCCCTCAGGCAGCCCCCTCCAGAAGGGAAATCCCACACAGGCAGCACCCTCCACACTGGATCCCAGCCTCTAGCCCCTCTCACCTGTGATCCCCCCGCAGGCATCCCCTTCCAGAAGGGACAACCCCCCACAGGCAGCCCCCTCCAGACTCGACCCTGCACCAGCCCCCCTCACCTGTTACACCCCCTGTTGGCAGCCCCCTCCAGACTGCACCCCACCCCTCAAGCCCCCCTCATCAGTGACACCCCTCACAGGCAGCCCCCTCCAGAAGGGACACCCCCCACAGGCAGTACCCTGACAGTGTGACACATCACCACTGCAATGATTGGCTGTTGCTCACCTGAACCACTGCGGTGTGACCGCACCATTAATTGCAACATGAACATGTATCCTGCAAATCTTAACAAATGCAATCACTCGAGGTCCATCCATGAGTGGAGAATCTGCTCACGCATCCTTCCAGGTCTTAATCATCACCGAACATACACATGTGACAAGTGAATGCTTAAACAGACGCATGCTGCCCATGACACATTGCCATGGCATCAAAGCACAGTGACAGAATGTGTGACCATAACAAAACCAAACATACCAAAACTTGGTGCAAGATCCAAAAACAGTGGCCAGGCATGCTACAGCCTGAGCATGAGTGGGCTGGGTGGCAAGCATGACTCACAGAGACTGGTGAATTATGCAGCGACTCAGGAATATCAAATGTGTGCCACTACTCCATCCCAGTTATGAGGTTGACCAACACATGAGAGAAGGCATTGTGTGATTGCACATGGTGGTGAAGGTGTATGCATGACATCTGTTTTACACAGCAATAACTAAGTAATGTGCTATGACGGTGACCATGGAACACTCCCACAGTGAGCCCACCTCCCTCCTCTCCAACCACAGTGATGCCAAACACAGAGTGATGCAGCACAGGTCAATGTAAATTCAAATAGACAGTGAACACCCATTCTTCTGATTGACATACCACCACATGTCAGGCACATGTGCATCCTGCCAAAAGCAAATATCCCAGCAGCTACAATATACAAGCATGCACGCAACAAGACACATGACTTGAAGTGAAGAGATGTACTGGCTCAAAATGGAACTAGCAAACAGGCAGACACACAACTAAACTGCACAAAGAGTGGAATGTATCAAACACTAAGATATATATTCAATAAATATGTACATGAAAAATGTACACATGAAACGTAAAGGTGTCCATGTAAAATTTTAAAAACAAAAAAACCTATACCTAAATAACTATATACAGTAAAAAAGGGGAAGGATTGTCCAAAAAGTCTGGGGAAAATAAAAAGGAAACCTACACCTAAATAACTATATACACAGGCAGCGGGCTAGTCCATCTCTTCATCTCCAATCTCGCTCAGTCTCTCCACCAAGGCTGAGTCCAGATCCACGTCATCATACCCCAGTAGGGCCTCCGTTGTAGCCTGGAGGGTATGCAGGGCCTCAGCATATGTGTCTCTATCACCTCTGGTTCCCTGCAAGTGGCCTCCAGGATGACAGCCGCCTACTTGCCCAACGCAGTGCAACCTCAGCCCTGGCCATCAGAATCCTAGCTTCCCAAGCCCGCTGCCTCTCTGCTCCGATTTGCTGCCTTTAGTGCCAGGACATGAAAGACATCCTATCCCTGAGGTGCACGTGTTCCTCCCGCCTCACACTGTGCACCTGCGCCCTTTTTTTATGTTTGGCCCTGAAATATGGAGCCTCCTACTCATTGACTGCTGCTGCCACAGTGCCTGGTGCCTGCTTTGTGTTTACGCCCTCTTGGCTGATGACGATACCCAGGAGCATACGGCCCGTGCCCTGCTTTTGGGTGCCTGCTGTCCCTCCATTACCGGTGACCCTGTCGGTGCCTGGGTAGGCACAGTGACCACTCCCAACTCAGGCAGGGATGTTGGCTCCACCAGACTGGGCAATGTGGGTGGGACTGGTGCACAAGGTGCCCTGGTGGTATCTGGGCCGGAAGGTGCCCTGGAGAATGACTGACACACAGAAGAGGAAGACAAGGAGTGGGTAGCATTACTGAACAGCTCATGCAGCACAAACCGGAACAGGCATGTTGCAAGCCAGCTGACCAGGCGACAGACCACATTGTGATGAGGTGCAAGCAGTCTACATGTAGCCTGCCTATCACCACGTATGGCAGATGTACGCCTCACCACCAAGGCCTACAGGGGTAGCACATAGTCCTGAATGAAAACAGCAGATGGTAATGGAGTGTCGGTCTTTGTGGACACAGCTGACACAAGGGGCTGGGACTGGGTGGAGGCATCCCGGCAGGCGCATACAGCTGCATCTGGTCCCACCTGGTAGGTAAAATAGAGGGATTGTCCTGGTTCCTGCTTGTTGCAGGTAGGTCAGTTAGTTACTGGGTAGTGGTAATAGCAAGGGCTCAGTCTGCCCAGTGCCTGGTTCTCTCCCTTATCATGTACTAAATACTGTCTATAGATAATTGTTTTTGACTGCAAAATGTATGAACCAATCTGCAAATCACTATGAATCTGTATATATATCACGATCACTGGGAATTAAATCACCCACACATAATATGTCCAAACACAAATGTCACATGATATACACCCATCACGAATGGTGAATGCCCGATCTTGGGACCACATTGGCACCAAATATGTATTGAATCCATTGTTATTAAAAAATTATGAACGGTAGCCTAGAAAAAGACCTGTTAGGTCGAAACACGTGTCGGCACCACCTGTTATATCATCAATTGATGAATTTGAGACAATAAAAGATTGGAAAAAATGAAAATCACAAACCTTGTGGAACTACATTTTTCAAACGCAGCAAAAGACAATGGGGTAAATCCCAGCATAAGAAATTGCACACGCGCCGAATGAGTGGAAACTATAACAATACTCTCTGGATACACACAATAGGCATCACGAACATGGGCCTTTTTACAAGTTTCCACCAACTGGCTGCTATGCACCGATAACAAAGATGGAGGGCACGGCAACCCATGGTCCCTGGTGCTCTTAAGACATACAGCTGCATCCTCTGGCCCCGTGACAAGATTTTGCACAGGCACCTCCAGGGCGGACTGCAGTAATCAAGCCCACTTCAACCCCCCCACCTGACACCATGGGCTGTGCTTCAACTGCCACCTCCTCCCCTACCCCGCCAACCTGGATGACTCAGTAATTCCTTTGCCCGCTTGGAATTACTCCCAGCAGCATTTCCCGATGGTGCTGGCATGGCCCCATCCACCTCACTCCCCGAGGATGTTCTCTGATGGGGGCATGGCTGGGCCTTGCGTCTCGGCCTGGTGGAGGCATCCCTGCTGCCATGCTCCACAGCACTGCTTCTGCCGTCTTCATCAGATGCAACTGTGGAAAAGGAGACACAAACAGAAACATCAGTGTACTGCACCAATGTGTGCATGGCAATACCAACATTCACATGAAGTTGACTAGTCAAGGGAACAACCATTATCCTCCACCCCCACACACATGGACATGCAATCCACATCCATGCAGATATATGTGTGTCCATCACTCCTGACATTAACATCAGGCTATGTGCCACTTTCATGACCAATAAATTGCTTATGCTACACACACATGCATCATGTGCACACACACATGTCATGCACACACATCATAAGAGTCCACAAGCAGTGTGATGATCAATCACATCAGAGTCCCGTCAACTGTAATCCTGCTACATGACTACGTCACACATCGAAATGCACGTGTAGCATCCAGTGATGAGTGATGGCCAGTTACACATTCCCATCTTTGCCACATACACATAAACATCATGCATGCACATGACTTAGGCAACACTTCCTCAACTGTCACACTGGCATGTCTCAGACACAAGTAACAAAACATGTGCACAGTCTCAAAGGCAGCAGTACAACACACAATGCAAGTCATAAATTACATATGGTCCAATGCGCACATGGAAAGCAATGTCTGGGGCATGCACGTAGACATCCTTCTCAGAGGCATACTTGCTGCAAGTCTAAGGGGCTCACTGACAACATGCAGCAGCATGCACATGCACTGTAGAGCATCGAAAGACATGGATACTCACCAGTCGACTCCAGACTTTGGCACAACTCGCAGACCTTGGTGTGCAGCGCCGGGTAAAACTTCTCCAGGACCTGCATGTTGGTAATCAACAGCCAGGACCTTCGTGCATGGTGAACCTCCATGGATGCACCCGCCTCAATGAATCACACGGCCTTGTTGTGGTTCCTGAACTTCAGGTCCTCCCAGCGCTTATGCATGGTCTTGAAGGTCCTGGATGCCACCCCCTTGGTGTTGATGGCATCCCTTATCCCATCCCAGATCCACTGACGTTCTTCCTTGCCGACTTGCATCGGTGGGTTAAAGAGGGCATCATAATTCTCCAGGACCTTCACCAGGATGTGAACTTCCCTGGCAGTGAAGTTGACAGCCCTCTGCCTCACTGCCATGGGGTTGCCACTCTGGTCAGAAGATGATGGTGCTGACATGGCATCCCTCAAGGCAGGTGTGGGTTGGCAAGGTGGTCCTGGAGAAGGGCTGTGGAGTGGTGGTGGTGGTATGGCATGGTATGGTGGGAGTCTGCTGAATCAGCTGATGTGGTTGAAAGGCCAAGGACAGGAGCACGGGCAGTGGATTGAGTAGGCTCTCAAAACGCAAGGCAGGTCGGCAGCAGGTACACACACTGGGTAGGCAGCAGCAGATGGCTGGTAGGAGGCATCTCAGGGAAGTAGGAGGCAGGTTAAAAGGCTTGGCGGCACAAGCATGGGTCTTCCGTGTGTAATGCATGGGCAGCCGGAAACAGAGTGATGGTTACTTTGTGTGTTTGAAATTAGCATGGACACGTGAAATCCGAGGAAGAGCCCTCAGCGCATAACTTACGTGACACACACTGCGCACTGACGTTCAGTATGCGAGAATTGGTGTTACATAAGTACGCATAGAAGCAACTCCGACCATACATGCAAAGTGGAGTAGATAGGCGAGTGGAATACTGCTGTTTTTGGGGTGCCACACAGTTTGTTCACTGCTGGGACCTTTCTCATTTCGGTGGGGGATTTGCCTCTGCGCATGCACGTCTTCTTTTGTTTTTACAGAGGCTAAGGTGAGTCGTATACGCAATTTTCCTACTGTGCGTGACCCTGTGTATCACGTACCTCTACTCTTACTTTAACTGTAGCTTTCTGGGGTTCGCATATGCATATGCATTTTGTGTGTTCGTGGGTTCCACTGCGTATCACGTACCACTTTATTTTTTTCGGAAGCTATCCAGGTGGTCTTGTGTATGCTAATTCCCCTTTTCTGGTGTACCTGTGCATTATGCATCCCGTATTTTTGTCACCTGGTGTAGATTTGAGCCTTGCTGGACCACATAAATAGGTTTTCCATCACGTACACTACCCCCTCACTCTAATTGCCTAGGACAATTGCTTGGTGTGCCTTCCCTTGTGCACTTACAACTAGAACATGAGTGAAAAGGCCCCAAGAGGGGAAGGTGGCAGCAGTGGCCAGGGTCGGGGTCAGGGATGTGCAGCAGAAGCTGCTGGGCCCAAGGGCATGCAGTGGAAGCTGCTGTCCCAGGGCAAAGAGCCCAGTGGTGTGCAGTGAAAGCTGCTGTCCCAGGCCCAAGGCCCAAGGGCCCAGGGGCATGCAGTTTCTGTTCCAGACTCAAGGGCACAGGGCGTGCAGTGAAAGCTGCTGTCACTTGCCCAAGGGCCCAGGGGCATGCAGTTGAAGCGGCTGTCCCAGGCCCAAGGGCCCAGGGGTATGCAATGGAAGCTGCAGCCCCAGCCACAAAGGTTAAAGGTTGTGCAGCTAAAGCAGCAGTCCCAGCCCTAAAGGCTAGCCAACATCTGCAACATGATACCACAACGTGCCATCTTGTTAGTTGCATTAGTGATGTCAGTCACTCTGCCCAGCTAGACATGTGCTTGTGTCTGAAGCACAGGTTACACTTCATGCACTGCAAGGTGAAGATTCTATAGTCACACATGTGTGTAGGTGCTTCCATGCTACATAGACCTTCCAAGGGACTACTAACACGCCTCATGGTGTGCCATGAGTGAGTGTGCATATTTTGAGACTGTGCACATCCATACTGCCTCTATGACAATGACTCCAGAGTAGATTTGTTGTGAGACCTGATCCCTGTTACCCTCCCACACTCACCATATACTCCATGGGTCCATGCCCTGTCCCTCTTGTGGGTCACCGTACCTTTGTCCTATCTCCAACTGCATTTAATTACTCTCTCTACTTCACAGACCTTGGCTAGGTGTTACTCTTACAGGCATACCTCAACTGGAACTTTTTCCTTTTTTCAACACTTAGGGCATGTTTGAATTGTGTGCAGTCCCTGTGCCAGTTAAACACTGGTGTGGCATGTGATGGATGCGTACTTGGGTGTCAATATGTGTGTCTGCCTGTTGATATGTTATCTAAAAGCATGTAATTGAGCAACATGAACATGCCATTTCACAGGTATTTGTCAATACTTTGCAGTGATGTGTGCCATAGTTTGCTTGCTAAGAACCATGTTTGTTGCCAATGTGTCCACTGGCTGCATATGACTGAGCATGTAATGCTGTATCCAGTCTGCATATGTCATTATCAGATGGCTTCTTGTACATAGTCTTGTCCCGGGAGGATAGCTCAGGGGCAACGTGCTCGCCTTGGAAGCTAGACGACACGGAACACCACAGGTTCGATCCCCAGGTCTGAACTTAGAAACCTCTGGGTATTAAGCGTGTTATAAATAGCCTATCATATCATATCATATGCTCCTTCTCTCCTGGTGACATGCCCTGCATTGGGTTGCATGACATCAATGTGCCACACATGTTTACTGCAGACATGTTTCACATGACTCCTCATGTCTTTTTCTGTCCTTATACATGTCAGGAGGCACCAGATGCAGAGGAGGAGGAAGAGGATGCAGAAGAGTTAGTGCTGGTCCAGTCCACCAGTGGAGGACACAGCGTGACAGGCCAGGAGAATCCATTGGCGCTACAGACCATCCTGGGACTTACGGCATACAACACTGACTCTTCTGACTCCAGTAGCTCTGGTGCTGAACTGGATGTGCAGTCTTCAATGCTGGTGGAGGTAAGTGCACCAAATGTTCGAACATTTGGGGCCCATGAGTCTGTAAGGGGGCAGGTGCATTCACAAGGACAGTCAGTGGCATCAGGGCCATCTCTGGTGGTTACAGATGCAAGGCCACGCTCTCATGTATTGGTTTCTGGTCCTGGGACAGATGTCTGTGGGAGGGTTGCAGTCCTGCAGCAAGAGACAGTGGTATCACATCAAGGCATATGGTCCCTTGGGTCAGACAGGTGTGGGCCCTGCACACGTGGGGGACGTGTGCAGCCTGGGCCGACCGAGTAGGAGCAGCATATGCTGCATTCCTCACACCAACAGGGTGCTGCCTTAGAGAGTTTGGCTGAGGGCATGGGTAGGGTGGCCAGTTCCATGATCCCACCAGCAGCACATGTGGCGCAACAGCTGCAGGTAATGCAGTCAATATGCCACTCCCACAGGCTGCGCATGGAGGCCAACAGCAGGAGCCGATGGGCAGATCTGAGGTCTCTTGTAGAGGGTCGGGCACACAGGGAAGCCCTGAGGCAAGAGTTGTTGGCCCACAAAACTGCAGTCCATGAGGATGAAGCAGCCACTAGGAGACTATTCCAAATGAAGATGCAAACATTGAGGCAGAATGTCTTGGCAGAACTCTGTGGACACTGATGTTGGGCATGGTGACCTCCAAGCCCTTAGTGTGCTGGTGCATTCAGCAGTGTCATGCATGGCAGCTGCCACTGATGACCAGGCCAGGGCACTGCGTGGTCAGCCTCCAGCACCATTACCACCTTCTGATCCAACCCAGGATGGTGGTGCCAGCAGAGACTTGCCTCCCGGTCCACCATAGCCATGCGGTCCATGAGCCCATGGAGGTTTTTTTTTTCCTTTCAACATCCACCCATGTGGAAGTTGGCATGCACCCTGCGCCTCCCCCCTCCTGGCTGGACCCCCCATCCTGGTCCATGATGGACATTTTTGATTTTAATATGCTCGATTTAATTTTATTTTTGGATACTTTTGTTCAGCCCATGGCCGGATTTTGGCATTTTATTTTTGAGTTGCCCTTTCCTGGTTTATTCAGCTTAATCGATCTAAGGTCAGAACCTTGCAATGCAGATTTCTTCGCAGAGAAACTGGGTTTAGGCCAATGCACATATAATAAAGGAGGCACAACATGATATCCCGTTCAACAAACCCTCCTTTTGGCGTAAGCCAAGCGCTAAACTACTTCTAGTCACTTCACGAGTAACTCCACGTCTCAATGTCCATACATCCTGAATCACTATTGGAGATGTCAATTGCCATAAGATCAGATACTAAGATTTCTAACAGCACATATTCATTGGAGTTTTTCTGTGGCGTATAGTTTGCGTCCTAATGAACCCATCACCTGTGCACAACATCCTCCTAGCATCGAACACATACCAGGAAGACATTGTATACAACAGCAAAGACACAGCAAAATACCTAAAATGATCAGCAAGACCGAAAGTAATTTCCATCCCCAAGATCGCAAGAAGTCCCAGAACCAAGCGCTGAGATCCAAATTTCCCTCGGGAACATGCACTTCTGAATTTAGGACGTGCAGATTCTGTATTGCCTTGAAGATAGTTGGGGAGGAAAATGGTACGAAAACACAGCAAGCGGACCCCACTAATTTACATACCACACCACGTTCAGCCAGGATGACATCTAATGCCATCCGGTTCTGAAGTGCTACTAACCTTATTGCTTTCTGTTCTAGAGTCAGTGGTCCGGTTGATGGTCCTCTCCAGTACTCTTGCTAGTCTCCTGATATCTTCAGAGTTCATGATTTGTCCCCAAAATGGCACAAAGTATTTAGCTACATCACCCAGGACTTGTCCTGAAGTATCACCATTCTCGTCCCGCCGCGGACGAGCCTTTGAAATCTCTACAGTACTTGCAATGAATACCCCGGGTAACAGGATCCCTAAATAACAAGTTCCCTGCCAATCCCTGGATAACATTACCGCAAACAAAGTAGACAGGTTCGCCTACATACAAAGGTCTGTCATCACCAGTCAAATTCGCAACGTTGGTGCAACCTTTAAAATCACCCATTAACTGATTACCATTCCTTTGTATGCAGAAAGAAACTGAATGGGGCTATGGTTAACAGTGTAAGAAGGAGGCGTGGCATCCTTATTGTCTATAGGAGCCATCTTAAAAGAGTTCAAACATTGAAAAGGATGGGCAGTCTCTCAGACGGCCTAATAGAAGCAACATTAAGCTTACTCCTATTTGCAAAAAGCAAGCATCCCAGGGGCGTCAGAACACGTTTTTCGAACCCATTCAAATTAGTCCCATCAAAGTTCCCTGAGATGCTATTGTTCCATAGGCCAAAGAATAGTGCTCTAAGAGAAGGATAGCATGCAGTAGTCAAAGGTAAAAGATAAATATACCAACCTAGCCCCTTATCCCCGTGTTGCGGTAAATGTGGACAGACCCAACAATTGGATTTGTTAAAAATGGCATGTGCAGCATTCATGATGAGTAAAAGTGTATTGTTGTGACAATTCTGTCAGTGCTGAGAGTCTCTACGAGATAGAGTATGCAGATGCACGAAAGGAGTAGAAACAGTAGGTACATTTTCAGTAGGCAACACATTCTCAAACGGATGTACTTCTTCTAAATACCAGAAACCTCAAACAATGACTATTGTGAAACCAATTAACATTATCACAAGACAGCAGTACGTTTTCGGGGCCCACACTGTGGATTGCCCATTCTCACAGCTGGCCACACGTTCTCTTATCAGTCCTGTACGAGCGGAAGCGGTTGCAGGCATTGTAGTCTTCAAACGAAAGCACCAGTGTTATTTGCTGGCGACCTCCAGGCCGAGCGTTTTCTTAGTCCTTCCACAAACCCTAGCCAACAGAATCCCCTTCTGTGCAAATGATCGGGCCAAAAAGGACAAGCCCTTTGATGATTTCCCTCGATAGCACAGCCGAATTGTGCAGTAAGTCTATTTCTTCGGACGCAGATCGTACCTTGTGCTTCCTGGTACTGAATGATCTTTGAACAACGTGTCGTCACTTCCCGTTGGAAGCGACGAATCCAAAGCAAGATCGAAATTCAAGATCTGGAACAAATTCAAAAGACGAAACTGTTGGGGAATGTGGAGACAAAATGGCTGTTTCCCCAGGCCTCACAGGCTCAGGAAGAGTCTCTGATGCACTCTCGATGCTGATTGCTGCTTCGTGATCGTTGGTTGCAGCATTGGTGAGGGGTTCTGTGTCTTTTGTAGCGTGTGCCACTGGGTGTGGAATCCTCTTGGTGTGCGTAGCGTGGATCCAGTGTTTCCGGCCTGCTACCCGCACCGCAGTCTGTGTGACCAGCAGAACTTGGAAGGGGCCCCACCAACGTGGTGCGAGGCAAGAAGATAGCTCAAATGATTTGATAAGGACCCACTCCCCCGGTCGTATGCCCATGACCGGGACCCTCGTACCGTACAGGTAAAGCCTCTCGCATCTGGTGATAAATCAAATACAGATTTTTAGTTAACTGGCCACACTAATCAGAGAGAAGTACATTTTTGACATCTCGTAAAGAACGAGACTTTCGGAAAATTCCAAATATTAGCAGGCCTTCCCATAACCACCTCAAAGGGAGAGAGCCCAGTCTTAGTTTGAGGGGTTGTTTGCATAGATAACAACACGATCGGTAAGGCATCCGGCCATTTTAGTTTGGTGCCGGCACAAGTCTTAGCAAGCTTGTTTATGATGGTGCCGTTGTGTCTTTCCACTAGTACAGCACTCTGAGCGTGTCTATCCGAATGGAACTGTTTATTGATGTGTAATCCTGCGCATATCTGCAGAATTACAGCAGCGATAAAATGTGGACCATTGTCAGACCAGATGACTCTCGGCAACCTAAATCTCAGAAAATATTCCTTTAACATAGTCTTTGCCGTAGTCATAGCTTGGCATCTTTGACAGGATAAGCCTAAACCCATTTGCTAAAAGCACAGATGACGACTAATGCATGCTTGAAATTGTTGCAACGCTCCATCTCAATAAAATCAAAATGAATAACCTCAAATGGAACAGAAGGTGGACCAAAACTACCCCTAGGAATTCATGTGCACTTTACCAAATTATGCTGCAAACAAATCATGCATCCCTGAATGAAGCGTTCAGCTACTTTAGGGATTTTGTCATTTACCCATACATTTCAGTAATTTTACGAGCACATATGTGTGTGGGACCATGAGCCATAACAACCATCATCATAATATATGCGTCAGGCAGTAACCACTCCCTTCAACCTTGTCCACCCAACACCCATCATCATCCAGTTTCCCCAAGCCCTCAGCCCATTTCTTAGACTCTTCCAATGTGGCATCGGCTTGGATATCCCTTACGGAATCAATTCCCTCATCCAAAGTACAGGCATTTGTGGCTTCCCTTGAAGTATACATTCCTGAAGAGAGATCAGTGGCAGTCTGTTTGGCTATATGGTCAGCAAAAGTGTTCCCTTTTTCCTACATGATCTACAATCTTCTGATGCGCTGCGCATTTTATGATAGCTAACTGAGTAGGGAGTGCAAGTGCTGAGAGTAGCCGTAATATCAAGAAGCCATGTTGGATTTTAGTGCCATGTGAGGTCAAGAAACCTCTTTCTGCCCAAAGTCTACCAAAGTTGTGAACCACCACAAAGGGGGAACTGACTGTCAGTATATATGTTTACTGTAAGCCCTTCGGAAAGTTCACAAGCTCGGGTCAATGCTATAATCTATGCGGCCTGCGCAGAGTTACGCGTGATTCTCTTGGTTTTAGTGCCATGTGAGGTCAAGAAACCTCTTTCTGCCCAAAGTCTACCGAAGTTGTGAACCACCACAAAGGGGGAACTGACTGTCAGTATATATGTTTACTGTAAGCCCTTCGGAAAGTTCACAAGCTCGGGTCAATGCTATAATCTATGCGGCCTGCGCAGAGTTACAATGATTCTCTTGGTTTCCACAATCGTGCTCAATGTAGTGATTGCATAAGCAGCTGTGGATGTACCAAACAGCTCCCCTTGTGGATTGTTCAAAGGAGTGTCTTTCAGATCGATTCTACCCTTCGTTTCTTGTTCATTAGTGTAACGGTAGTCATGTGACTCTTTGTCGCTGCAAGCAGTACCTTGCGGGAAAGGTAAAAGTTCAGCCGGATTAAGAAGACAACACCTCTTAATTTGTATGTGCGGTGCAAACAAGATCAATTCATATCTCGTTAATCGTGCGGAAGTGAGGTGTTGCGTTTGAGTTCTGTTCAGTAGAACATCTACAGAGTTCGGTACCATTAGGGTTAAAGTATGGCCTAGGACCATTCCCTCGCTCTGTTTTACAGACGCAGCAGCAGAAGCAACAGCTCGCAAACATCTTGGCAAAGCGAATGCTACAGGATCAAGGGTGGAAGAAAAGTAGTCGCACGGCCTATTCTTCCCTTCATGTTCCTGCGTTAATACAGCCAAAGCACATCCATCACATTCATGCGCATACAACACAAAGGCCTTTTCATAGTTTGGTGTGCCCAAAACCGGTGCCGAGCACAATGCAGTCTTGAGCAAATCAAATGCATGCTGGTGTATCAAGTTCCACGGTAATGACGAAGAAATGCCCTTCTTTGTCAAAGCCAACATTGGTTTAATCACTAGTGAGAAGTTGGGGATCCACTGCCTACAGTAAGAAGCCATTCCTATCAAGGCTTTAACTTCCTTCTGCGTATTTGGGACAGACATGCTAGAAATATGTTTTTTCCATTCAGGTGTCAATCTTCTTCCCTCCTTTGACAGGAGATAGCCTAAATAGGCGATCTTCTGACAACAGTATTGATTTTTTTAAGCAAAGCTTTATGTCCATGTTTAGCCAAGTGAGTAAGCAACAACAGAGTGCCCTCCTTACCAGCACTCTCTGAGTCAGCAGCTAAAAGCAAATCGTCAACATATTGAAGCAGTGTACAAGTAGACGGCAACTCAAGGGTATCGAGCTGCTATTTAAAAGCCCTACTATAAATGCTAGGACTTTCCGTGTAACTTTATGGTGTGCGAGTGAAGGTAAACGAACTTCCCCCTAAGGTGAACGCGAACAGGTATCTACTGTCTTTGAGTATAGGAATACCAAAGAAAGCGTTCTTTAGATCCATGACACTAAAATGAGTAGCTGAAGCCGGGATCATAGTTAATATTGTCGTCACATCAGGCACAATTGAAATTGTAGAGCAACGATCTTAATGATGGCATGTAGATCAATTATGAAACAAAAATGAATTGCATTATCACCTTTCTTGTACACGGGCAAAATCGGACTATTGCACAAACTACCTGCAATTTCCTCAATCACCCCTCGATGTACAAAATCGGAGACGATGCATTTCAAAGCTTACTCACCATCAACCGAAATATTATACTGTGGAATACGTGGCAGCTGTACTCCATGTTTCAAGACAATCTTAACATGTTCAATTTGCAAAACATCGACATCATTATCATCAATAGCCCATAAACACTCCGGAACATCACTTAATTCCGGCGGCAAAGGTCTAGTCTAGAATTGGGAGACAGAAAGTTGCTGTGGTGAAATTGTCAAACGCACTCCATCAGGAGAACAATGAATTACCGCATTTAATTCCTTCAACAGATTCAACCCCAACAAATTCTCCCCACAGTTCGTAGTCAAAAGGAATGGACAGTGGTCCGTAAATGGACCCAAAGTAATAGGTACCGGCGAAGAAACCAGACAGACAACTGGTGTGCCAGAAAACCCTACATAAACATTGGTTTGCCCTGACAGTGGAATGTTTGGAAACCGTGAATGGTCAATGGAACACTTCTGTGCCCCTGTATCTATCATGAATAGATGTTTCCTATTTCCCACTAACATCTCAATGTAGGGGCCTTTTTGATTAACGGGAATAGGCGTTGGTTCCAAACCTTGCTTCGGGCAATCCTGACAAAACAGATTGTCGTCAAAAGGAAGTTCTTCAGAGAGATAAGCAGCAGAAGGATGATTAAAAATGTTTCTATTATCCACACTCGATGCCTGATTGTCCTCCGAAAAAGGTTGCTGTGAATCCTTCGAAAACTGACCTCTACCAGGTCCCCCTACACCTGGGCGACCTCTGGATCGTCTACCCATATTTCCAAATGTGTTATTTGACCTCTGCTGGAGTATCGGGCATTGTGCACGCCAATGACCCTCTTGTCTACAATAAGCACACTGGTTAATGTTTACAGGACCCAAGAGCGCATTTCCTTGTGGAATGTACGGACCTCTAAATTGCGAATTACCCCTCTAGGGCCTCTAACAATTTGCTGTAATAATACTTTTATCTTTAAGTCTCCCTTTCTCTTCTCGACTCTTTCTTTTTCATTATTGACACGATTCTCGTAGTACTGAGCCATGTGCATTACTTCTGAATGAGACTTCGGTTGCCAAGCACTCTCGGAGGACATCATTTGCAACTAGATGTCAGACAGTAATCCACACACAAATTTGTCCATGAATAATCTTTTCCCAGACTCTGTGCCTAAATCTTGTCCACTGAAATCTGAAAATACCTGTTCGAACCGATTAAAGAATTCGGTAGCACCCTCAGACTTCCCTTGGACACAGGCAGAAAGCTTGTTCCAAATAATTCTCTTCTCGGGAATTATAGTTTTCAATTTCATAACTATCCTGTCAGGTAAGTTAGTATTACCTGAGGCTGTCTTTCGCCAGCTGGCCTTTCTCCATCAAGTCTAATCACGTTAGTCCATGTATCTCCTAGCCCTGGTACATCATCTACAATTCTAATCTGTTTCCTCAAGTTGACGGGCAAGAGTACAGGAAATAACAGGTCGATATCACTTAAAGTGAATACCGATGATTGCAAGATAGACTCTATTTCTTTGTAGGATTTTTCCTAATGTCGGGAATAGATTGTGTAATGGTGTTCACTTCCTGTCTTGAGAACGGGACGTGAACAAACTGTGACACATAATGTGCAGGAATTTCTCGAGCAACTGTACCTGCTGCAGCATAAGCGGGAATCTCAACTTTTGGGACAAATGTCGGAGGAACCTCTCTCATAGGCAACTGAGAAGTTGGCAACTCCGACCGCTTACTAAGCAACAGAGCCAAATCGAGCGCTAAAGCAACAGAAGATGTGTCAAACGAAAAAGCTCTCTTATAAATACTCAATAACTCTGCGGGACAACAAATCTGTCTTTTTACACACTCATCCTGTAGGTACTCTACCATTACATGTATCACTTTCCTCTCCATTTCTGGCGTATACTGACTATACGTGTCATATACTTCAACGGGAGTTATCGACGTGTCTGGGATCCATCTAATCGCATCTTTCGTACACATTCATGTTTTCTTCAGTTATCGATTTACGACAAGGAAGGAACCGTTCCTGCATGAATATAACGTCCAAACTATCACCATTTTCATCATCATACCGTTGAAGTGGGAAAAGCGACCAAAAGACTCCCACCAATACCCTCTCAACCATGGCCTAGAGGATCACGGCCCAGGCACCCGCCGCGAGAGGAGTTTGCCCATCTCCCAGATGACCAAATACCCTGGTACAAGAACATACGAATGTGCCCACCCGCATGCCCACCAGCCTGCCCTGCACATGCCGACACCTGCGGCATGGATGAACTCGACTAAACCATCTAGCACCAAATCAACACATCGTTAGAGATGCCATGACGACCTAGCTAACGGTCTGCACAGTCGTGCAACATACACACTGGACACTCCCACATCAATTCACACGAAGAACATGCTCAGTGCTATGACGTAGGCGACGGACATACTCACGGACGTGCATCTTTAATATTTTCAACATAGGCTTTTCAAATGCAGAAACGCAAGACGCATAATGAACTTATCTAAAAAGGCTTGCTCACGCTTCTTCTAAAAACCATGTACCATAATGAGGAATATAATGAAGACACGATACTGAAGATAGAACAACACGACACCATAACCTCCAGCGCCCTACATTAAATGGGTTCTCCTATGCACCAGGCCCAAGTAGGCCGCAAGCAAAAGCTTTCATGAACATTGAATGAGCAAGGGTTTGGTTGCTGACCCTGCAGAATGAGCCCAGTGAAAGCAGACAGTCAAGGGCACAACGTTGCAAACTTGCATACCGCAAGCCAACGCCAAGGTCGCACCTGCAAGATAAACCCGGCACACAGTGAAAAATATAATATTAATTGTGCAGAATTCTGCCTCAACCACGGTCCCTACCTCACGTGACCAAGCCGAACTTGATAGGGTGCCAAGCCCAGGAGGAAGAAGGCGTCTGGGTCCCCCGTCTCAAGACACAGGCAGATACAATTAAGCGACTCAACAGACATCTGCGACGGTGGGAGTAGTCGGCCTTCCTGCTCATGAATAAGTCCTCACATTGTCTGCACACACCCATAGTGCAAATGACAGGTACACCGCGAGCTGGGAACAGCGATGGTCCCAGACTGGGGGGCTCGCGGGTGAACCAATCAGAACATGGGACCCTTATCACTTACGCCATTAACATTGACCAATCCTCAGGGGTCTTCATGTAACAATTTTTATGTATCAAACTGATGGGACAACCCAAGTATACCACCTGACTGACCCTTGACCAATAACCAAGTCTTCTATATGTATGCTATACTAACCCTACCACTCGGGGAACCAATCCAGAGAGGCGATAGGTTTTTTGTTAATTTTGCTAAGGTGACGCAAGTAGCGCGTCACGCTAAGGTAAAAAGGGCCTGCGAGCCCCACGCTGCGGAGAGAGTGTCAGGACGGACGCGTACGATCCTTGACCCATCCCTGCCGTTTTGTTTAATAAACAGCAGAATCACCTTGCTTCTTGCGTGTGTCTCATACTCTATCTCTTTTGGGATGTACGGGAGGAGTTGGGGCCTCCCTGCCCGGAGGTCCGAGGACGGCCCAGCCGGCCCCGGGAGAATTTTCCCCTGACAAGTTGGAGGCACTGCTGAGATCTGTTTAAGGTCCGCTTTTATTTTTATTTTTCCAAGTACTCCCGTTGCGAGGAGACCCGGCAGCGCGGCCCCCTCTGCCGCTGCCCCCTTTTGAGGACTACAGGACCATCGCGGAACTGCGAGAAGACCGGACGGCACAATCCGGATAGTGGCCCTCGGGAGCCGGTTGGGAAGTATCCCGCCCGCGGTTGGCGAGTGTCCAGACGTAGTCCAGACGAGGGGAGGTGGCGAGCCGCCTGGAGGGGTGCACGCAGTCGAGCGGCCCCACATCAAGAGAACTTGGTGAGTATGCCACGCCCAACAAGCAATGTGAAATTGTGAGGGAGGGGGGAGGAATTGAATACGGGAGGCGGGAGGTGTTGCGCAGGTGCGCGGCGAAGGTTTGATAATTTAGTGTTGGCAATGAAATGAATGGTAGCCGGACGAGTGCGAGAGCAGTCCGCTACGTTACGGGAGAAAAGGGGGCGGAGCACGAAAACATCACGTGCGGCTGCTCGTAGAAACTGAATGGCCTAGGTCGCGACCACGTGTAAGGGTGTGTGTGTGTGGTTTCCTACGATTTGGCAATTATTGATCAATGAGTAGATGAGGATCCCTATTGTTCGAGCAGGAAACTCGATAGATAGATGACGTTTCCCTGTAGGCGGTAGCTAGATAGTTGCCTAATACGGAAGATAATTGGCTGGTTAAGCCCTCCTGTCGAGGGGCGTATCACACGCGAGGCGACGCAGCGTGCGCAGTCCGATTATATTATTGATTACCTTGTTCCAGGAGTGACAGGAAGACAGCTGTGGGGTTAACGGGGGTAGATTGCGAGTGTATTTTGGACTTAAAGAATATATGAAGAACTTACCGGTAGTTTGAAGAGATCGGTGACGTCACCAGCAGGGCTTACATAGGACATCTCGAGAACCGGGCATCTTTCATTTTTGAGTGGTGGGGTGGAGAGCTGTGTTAAGGGCGTGTAAACGGAGGTAGACGGTAATGAGTTGATCGGGGGAAGGCGAAAGGAGGTACGTGGCTGCGCACGGAGAACGCCGGCCACGGCAAGTGCAGAGGAGGGACGAGGAGCAAGTGAAAATAGGACGGCGGTATAAGAACGTCACAAGGGGCACGCAGCCGCAGGGGGCTGCGTGCGCTCCGGCCGCAGGGGGCCGTAAGGGCGTTGTATAAAGGAAGAAACTAAAGAAAGAATATACAAATGTAAATACTATATTTTACTAATTTTTCCTTAGCGGACTATCGCAAGTCCCCAAACTTACGGGGCCAGGTAAAGGTACAAGGTTGTATATTGTAAACTACTAGTGAGATAACCACTACCAAATAGGGGAAGGGTAACAAGTGGAGCGCTACTATGTCATACGGGACAGGATCAGAGGGGTGGGGGAACACCCTCACAACCCCGCTGCAACACATATGTAAAACACTATCACCCCATAGAGAGAAGTTGATCAAGTACAGCATAGAATGGACACAGGGGACAGACAATAAAATGACGACACCATGGCCGCCTAATGGTAGCTTCGATCCATATACCCAACACTCACTATTAAACTATCTGCACAATACATACAAGGGGAAGAAGTTAACGCACCACGTGGAGGTGTTCAACTTGTGGAGGATGTTCCAGGGGTCCCGACCAGGACCAAACGGAATGTTCATTATAGGGGAAACAACGGGAGAGAAGGAGATTAAGGAGGAGGGAGAGAGCGGGGAGAAGGGAAGTGAAGGAACACTGAACACGGGGAGAGGACAAGAGGGAGGAGAAAAGAGTGACGACTCAACCGAAAATGAAATAATAAAGGAACAGAGCGACGAAATACCTCTAGCGAAGGTGGTGAAAACAGAGGGAGGGGGGGTTGTACCCTTTAAGAGAACTAGGAGAAATAGCAAGACAACCATTAAGGGCGGCTGAGGGGTACTCGAACCCGGCATACAGCCCGCCTCCATATACAGCTACAGGTGGCAACACGGGAGGGGAGCGGACTAGTACATATATTATTAAAATTACGCGGTTCATTAACGGGAGAAGAGAAGGAGGTGGTGAGGAAAATGGATGAGGATAATGCCAGGGAGAGTGAAATGGAAGGGGAAGAGGGGAAAAGAAAGGGGGAAGAGCCGTTAAGGAAAAAGGAAGAGACTTTGGAGGAACGATTAGCAGAATTAAGGGATGAACAGAATGCACTGATTAAGCAGCTCGAGAGGGGGGAAAGAGAGAGAGCACGGGAAAGAAGGTAAGAATGAGTTGGGGAAAATGAGAGAACAAACGGAGGAGCAAAGGAGAGAAGCCGAAAGGGTAAAGGCAGCGGCAGAAAGGGTATCGAGAGCAGAACTGCGCGAAAGGAAAAAAGAGGAAGAGGAGAAAGAAAAAGAAATGGCAATATGGAAGAAGAGATTACTGTCAGAAACGACAAGGAAATACGAAGAAGGGAGGATGATAGAGAGTATAATAGAAAGGGAGAGGGAGAGATGGGAAAGGAAGAAAGAAGATGAAAAGATATTAGAAAAAATGAGTTGTGAAGTAATGGAAGAATTAAAAAAGAAAAGAGAGGAAATTGGTGGGGGAATAGCGGGGAGAGAGGAAGGGGAAAGAGAAGATAGGAGGGGGGAGAGTGAAGTAAGGAGGGAGGTATACAGAGGAGCAGAAGTAGCAACAACATCAACACAAAGAGGAGCGAGTAGTAAAGGAGAAAAGGGAGGAACGGACCTAATAGACTTAAAAACAGTAACGATTGGGGGGAAAAAGACAGTTTGGGGGTTGCCATTTATGACTGACTTTTGTAGTGAGGAAGAGGAAGATTTGGGGAAGGAAGGAAGAAACAGTGAAAGGGAAAGCCTAGACAAACTATACACCACCCGAACAAATAAAGACTCACCATGGATCTGCAGGAGAAAGGAAGAATTGCAGAGCAGTGAGGAGGGGGAGCATGGAATGACGGAGGGGCAGACATGTGAAGCCACGTCGTCACCGTCCGTCATGCATGCTCCACCACCCCACGCTCATTACGTACAACATGCTCATCTAAACTAGCGCCCTTCACAAGAGAACTGACACCCTATGCAGGAAGGCTTAGAGACCTCCCTGGACGTAGACAGGGAGAACGAATACACGCGCCCACAACAAATAAAGGAAATGATGAAAGAAGGGGAAGTGGTGGACGAGGAACAGTGGAAAGCAGGAGAAATATGGACGAAGTTGACGATATAGAAGAGACGGATGGAGAAGAGGGGTGTGAGGACTCGATTTTGTGGAACCCAGGGAGTAAAACGGGACACAACTTAATGCCTCTTCTAGAGAGGGGAGGGGTTAGACCACAATATGTTCCCTGGAAGCACGCAGACAAGGAAAATATAAAATGTAGACTCCCATCATTAAGTGGAGGTGCGGGTAAATGGATATATGAAATGGAAAAACACACCGCAGGACAGAAGTTGGCAGTGGGAGATGTAAAGGGCCTCCTCATATCAATATTAGGTGATGCTGCGGATGACATCTGGAAGAGAGCAGGCTTCCCCGGGGTAACAATAACAAACACATCTCACGATGGGGCACCATTCACAAACTGCAGACATGCATTATGGCAGGCACTGAGGGTACAGTATCCAGACACATCAGACATAGGAGCTATTACCTCGCGCAAGATGCGTGAGAACGAAGATCCTGTTGATTATATCCAGGAAATTCAAGAAAAGTGGCGTATGGAAACTAGAGAACAATGGGACAAAACACCAGCAATATTCTATCATATACTAGTACAGGGGCTCCCAGAAGCAGTCCAGAAACAATTGAAGAAAGTAGTGGGGATGGAGATGGAAGCAAAAGCATGGCCAGAAATACAACTGACTATAGTGCATCATTGCAGGACATGGCAAGAAAAAATGAAAAAAAAGGAAGAGGATAGGAAAACGAAGGAGGCTAAACTAGTACAGAAGAAACTCACTAAATACACGATGGAAGGCGCACTAATAACTACACCTGCCACAATAACTCAAAGCCCCACACAGGTAGTGGCTGCACAAGACCCCTCACAAATACAATCATCGCAGACTGTAACACAGCAGATGCCGCCACCCCAGCCATACACGACTAACATGGGAGGAGGATGCACGACGCCAGGAGCTGGGTATTATAATTACAACCGGGGAAGGGGAGGAGTAATGAGAGGGAGAGGATACGGATTTAACACACAACAACAGGTGGGGGGCCTTAGGAATTCCTACCCCACCGGGTATCCAACATATCAGGACAACACAGGAAGCTTTCCATGGCAGAACAGGGAACCACCGGTGTGTTGGATTTGTGGATTGGTGGGCCACATGTCGCGTACGTGTAGAGTGAGACCAGGCACACCGTTGTGGAATGAACAGGGACAACAAGAGCTCCCGCAAGAACAGCAGGGCATCCAGAAACAGCAGACATTACAACAGGCAAATGGACGGCAACAACTAGTAACACAACAACAGCCACGGACATACCTACCGCCTCAACAGCAGGTAGCGATTTCACAACAACCCCTAACACAGCAAGTACAGCCACCTACACAAGTTCAAGACCATAACATAACCTCGACCAACACCCAACTACAGCAAACACAACTGGGTAGGGTGACAGTGCTGGGACACAACCCTTACACAGGTAGTGGTCAATCATTGTACCCCCAATAGGACAGCCCACAGACGACCTTGGTGTGTCCCATCCTGTCGGTAACACCTAATAGTGCGGAGGAACCACGCATAGAGGTAACGATAGGTGACAAAAAATTATCATTCCTTGTCGACACCGGGGCGACCCGGTCTTGCATAAGGGAAGGTAAATTCAAGATGTCAGGTGAAGCCATGAACACCCAAGGATTTTCTGGGGCTAGGGGGTTGGTTCCCTTTACTGATAACATTCCCTTATCAATAGGGGATTATGACATGTCAGTTCCACTTTTATATTCCAAGGCCTCACCTGTAAATATAATGGGGAGGGACATCATGAGCAGGTTGAATATGACGATCTCCTTTACGGAAGACGCCATAATTTGCTCCACTCCAGGAATTAATATGCTCACGGCGCGACAGATTATGCAGGCATACTGTGGACAGACAGTGATTAGGGCTGAGCCAGTAGATGGTGAACTGTTCCAGTACGGGACTGACATGGCATTTGCATGGATGCCAGGGATAGAGGGAAAGATCTGGAGGAGGCCAGCAGCCTACTTGTTTAGACCAGAAACGCCAGCTAACGATCCAGAAGGAAAGGTGATTTCGGTGGACATAGAGAGCATCATAGCAACCACTGATTACATTGCAGTGCATGCCCAAGACAGAGAAGGAAGAGCATGGAGGGCAGTGATAGCACTAGCAGAAGGATGTAGACTTACCCAGGTGTCAGATGAGGAGCTCTTCTCAGGAGAAAAGGAAGAAGGTGAAATGGTATTTATGATGAGTGTGGAAATATGGCTAAGGGTGACGTACAAACAGGTGGCACAGAAAATTGCAATGGCACTTGAGGTACCCACGTCCACCCCAGTTCCCTTTTTTGAGGAGGATATGGCAAAAGTACCCACATCATTATGGACTACTAGCCCCTATGACGTGGGGTGCATAAAAAGCATAGGGGGGGTAAGAATAAAACTGAAAAAAGGTGCAATACTCCCCAGAGTCAAACAGTACCCACTATCAAAAGAGGCAGATGAGGGCATATGTGAAACAATAACGGCCCTTATAAATAATGGCATATTGGTCCCATCAGAATCCCCATGCAACACAGCTGTATACCCAGTGCGCAAGGCTAAAGGTGGATCTTGGCGCTTCATACAGGACCTCAGGCCCTTGAACAATATAGTGGAAGCAGAATACCCAACAGCAGCAAACCCGGCCACAATATTGTGTGGCATCCCGGCAGAGGCGTCACGGTTCACAGTGATCGACCTTAAAAATGCCTTTTTCTCAATACCACTGCACCCAGACTCACAAGATCTGACAAGCTTCACTTACAGAAACGCAAAGTGGAAACACACCAGATTGCCACAAGGGTACTGCGAGTCACCCTCAATTTTTAACAGAGTAATACAGATGGACTTGGGTAACATTGAAGTGGAAAGCACAGTGTTGCTATATGTTGATGACATAATAATTTGTAGCACACACGAAAAAAGATGCAGAGAGGACTCATTAAAGATGCTGACAATACTAGCTGAAAAAGGTTACAAGGTAGACAAGGAAAAGCTACAATACTGCCAGGAACAAGTACTTTACATTGGACAGCTCATATCCCAATATGGGAGACGGATTGCACCACAAAGAGCACAGGCAATTTTAAAAACACCATTGCCACAAACAGTGAGAGAACTACAGCAGTTCCTTGACCTGTGCAACTACTGCAGAGCATGGGTGTTTGATTACAGCTCATACATAGGACCTCTACTTGAGGGGTTAAAAGAAGCTAACAAAGGGGAGAAAAAGTTGGGGTGGACAATGGAAATGAAAGAGGCTTTCGATGAACTGAAAGATGCAATATCAACCGCTCCAGTACTGGCCACCCCAGATTATGAACGACAATTTTTCATATTTTCACATTGCGACTCAACAGTGATGAAAGCAGTGTTGGCTCAAAAAACAAGCATGGGCTACAAACCAGTAGCGTTTTACAGCGGTCACTTAGATCCTGTGATGCTAGGTCATTTCCCTTGCGAACAAGGTCTCGCCGCAGCTGCCTTTGCGGTAGAGAAAGCATCAGCAATCACCATGGGGTGCCCAACCACACTGTTTGTGGAACATGCGCTATTTGCAATATTGAACAAGCCTAAGTCCACATTAACAACGCAAAGGGCGTCAGGTTATGAGATTATATTATCTAGAGCTGAATTATCAATTGTTAGATGTAGCACAGTCAACCCTGCAAGGTTTATAGCAGAGGTAATTGAGGAAGAAGACTATGCACACGATTGTACAAAGATTACTGAAATGTATTCATGCACCAGAAGGGTTGAAGAGAATGCACTAGAGGGAGGTGATCTCTTGTTCATTGATGGGTCATCAACGATTGACCAAAGTGACGGGATTAGGAGAACTGGGGCTGCAGTGGTGAAAATGAAAGAGGCGCTGGTGTGTGTGGCGATGAAGTGCGTACAATTACCACAGCATTACTCCACCCAAGCAGCTGAATTGGTTGCACTGATCTTGGCGTTGAAGGAAAGTGTTGACAAGCGAGTGACCATATATTCCGACAGTGCATATGTCACATCTACTGTCCATTCCGGGTTGTCCAAGTGGAGGAGAAGAGGGTTTAGGAGAGCTGACGGCACCCCAGTGCAACATGCCCTCTTATTAGCTGAACTAATTGAAGTAATAAATGACCCCCAAGAATTAGCCTTGGTAAAATGCACCGCACACACTAATGGGGAAGATCATATTTCAAAAGGGAATGCAGCAGCAGACACACACGCGAAGTATGCTGCATATTTTGGCGAGGTATGGAACCCCCCAGAGTCAGAGAGAGGGAGAGGGAGGGGAATAGCTAAGGAGCTATTAGTAAGAGAAGGGTACACCCATCTCCCAGCCACACAGATAATGGAGCTACAAGCGGCTGCACCCATGGCAGAAAAAGAAATATGGGTAAAAAGAGGATGTACAATGTCACCAACTGACGCACTATGGCGCCAGGGTAGCACTGGAAAAATGGTAATGCCACTGGCACTATTGAACATCGCCCTGAGCCAACTACAACACCCAGCCCACACAGGCAAGGAAGTAATCGCAGCACGAATTAGGGAAGATTGGTTCTGCCCCGAGTTAAATTCCCATGTGTCAAATTTTGTCAGTAATTGTCTCACATTTCAACAGTTCACGGCCGGTCACACGCTGAAGGTGATAAAAGGTACCATACCCCGGCCAGAGGGACCCTTCCGACACATCCATATTGACTATGTTGATATGATCAACGTATGTCAAGGAAATAGGTATATGATTGTAGTTGTGTGCCCATTCTCTAGGTGGATCGAGGCAGGACCCTGCTCACATCCAGATGCATTCCGAGCAGCTAAATTCCTAGTAAGGGAGGTCTTTCCCAGGTGGGGAGTGTGCGAAATATTGCGGTCAGACAATGGGCCGCATTTCGCCAATGAAATGTTCCAGCATATCACGTCCTTACTGAACATCAAGCATAAATTTGCATGTGCATATCACCCGCAGGCCAACGGTATATGTGAACGCCTGAATGGCCTATTAAAAGAGACAATTGCAAAAATACAGCAAACAACAAAGAAGAGTTGGCTGTATTGCCTTCCGCTAGCCCTATTTGAGTTAAGGAATAGACCAGGCTCCGACCACCACCTCACTCCTCACGAGGTGGTGACCGGACGCCAAATGCGCCTTCCTCTGACGCCAACATCAAGAGCATTTACCGACCATGAGAGCACTGCAAATGTCCTTGGCGATGAAATGTACCAATATGTGTCTTCTTTGATTACTAGTGTGGTGTTTGTGTCTCAACAGCTCGAGCGCACGCGGGGCGGGTCTAAGAGTGATCAACAAGAAGACGCGGATGAAGAATTTGAAAAGGGAAAAGTGTGCAAAATTGCCAAAGGCGACCACGTACTACTTCGCAATTTCAATAGAAAGTGGAACAGCCCACGCTTCACTGGCCCCCACCTGGTAGAGGAGGTATCAACGAGAGCAGTAAAGCTACAAGACAAACGTGCCTGGAATCACCTGCACGACGTAAAGATCTGCAAACTCCAGACCCGCCCTAGCGTCACCGACAGGGCCATTGGAAGAGCAGCAACAGCATCGCCAACGGAGGAAGGGACTTCTACCGCAACTAACGGCCAAAGTGTCCCCATACCCTGCCACCCCCCTGATTACCCAAAGACAACCACCGCTCACCCCATGGTCACACGTTCCAAGAGTAAAGAAACCTCTACCAGTTGAACCTGAACCCCAATCCCTCTGCCCATTGACCCCCTACCCACTGCAATAATAACCCAATTGAAGGACATTGTTTTGCACATACACATGTCAACACGTGAATGCTCTCTCTTCTTTTTTCTCTCGCACATGCAGGTACGGCGTATTACTGTGTTTTAATCAATGCCCCACATCCAGCCATACGTGCCTGTCCTAAGAGATAGATCGCTTAGATTGGCGTGGGAACAGCTCTTCGCCTGGGCACTGAACGACTACTTGATAGGGAGAGCTTGAAAACAACAACTAACACTAATAACAAGCATATTGAGAATTTTCAAGCGGGCAACTTTAACGTCGCAAGAATTAGCTGCCGGACTGCAGCAAGGTAAGAGCAAAATGCCGGTGAAACTAGCCTCTGTAATAAAGATGATAGGGATTTTGATGATCACCGGGTTTGTGGCAGCCTCTGTATGGCGGTATCAATATTTTTGCTGTTCCCAAATCTAATATACCCCCACCCCCGGCTGCAACAGGTGTTACGTCAGGTGGTACTAGCGAAATTAGACACAAGGGTAATAGAGTTAAACGCAGCACATACTCAGAGAATAAAGATATTGACAACTACATACAAAATTCAGCGCACGTCTCTAACAACATGTGGTACCAACACATGACCAAAATAGGTAAACAAACAACAGAAGAAGGCTGCTACGTCTGCTCGTTGATCCCATACACCATGAGTGCATCCCGAACTTTTGTTGCCACGGAAATAGATGAAAAAACAGCACGATGTATAATATACCTGGCACTGTTCCAAACAAAAGGGAGATTTCAAGGGAACACGGTACACCTGGTATGGAAATCACGTGACACATACCCGTACGAAAATAACTTCCTTAAGAGTTATTTGAGCTACCACAAGACCAGCCTACATGCCGAAGCCTTTAGATACATAACAAGCGGCCCTGAGAAAGGAGAAAGGAAGAAAGTTACATTACAGTACCTACCATGTGATTGGTACGCCACTGAAGCTGCTGGTAAACAAGGATGTTGGGAAAGACCACTGATAATAATAACAGTAAAGGTGTACCTGGGTGACAAATGGGACATAGGAGTGGTCAGCAGCAACATGGTAACGAGAGAAGGTACTACAACTATTGCAGAGCACAACAACAGATGTTGGATGACTTGGGCCAAGTACGTACCCATGCTAACGTGGATAGAGAAGGATGAGGACCCAATAACGATACTGCCGATGATTGCACCTAAGATATGCTACCAGCACAAAGGAGAAGTAGATGTAGGATACAACACCAACTGTGCAAGTGTGACAGAGCTACCTGAGGGGGGAGCAGGAACAGCAGTAGTAATGGACCATTACTGGGCCTGTGGAGACAAGGCGTACCACACACTGCCCCCTTTGTGGAATGGTGTATGCACTATAGTACACGTTAATGTACCATCACTAGTGGTGCCCCAGAAACATGTGAATATGGCGAATTTCCCCAAGATGGATGAAGGGAACAAAAGGAAGAAGAGATCTGCACAGCCTCGGAAAGGGCCAGAGAACCGACGCAACGGCAACTACACTGTCCTCAACAGAAGGAAAAGACAAGGAGAACCCCTGACAGGAAATTACCTGTGGGGAAGGTCGGAAACAGCACTCACCTCAATTCCGCCGGAACATAGACTATTCAGCAGAGCAGCTATGTTCTTCTCCTCAATAATACATCCTGGACTGCAGGCCTACGCAAACGCAAATGGCTCCAGATAACTAGGTGGGAACTAATGATGACAATTAACTCTACAGTAAATGGATTCAAAGCAATAAAAGAGGAATTGCGAGCAGTAAGAATGGTTGCACTACAGAACAGATATGTACTGAACCTCCTCACAGCAATGGAAGGAGGAGTTTGCGCAAAGATAGGACAATCATGCTGTACATTCATTCCTGCTAACGATGCTGACAATGGTACACTCACGGAAGCAGTATCACAATTGGCCCAGATGCACTCCAAAATGATGGACGAAAGTAAAGGTGTAAAAAAGGACGAAAGCTGGTTTTCGACGCTATGGTCATGGATGCCATCTTGGCTGTCGGACGGACTGAAGATCATAGTTGGATGCATTATTTTGGCTGGAGCTGCACTTATCTTAATAAGGTTTTGGAAGGACCGGAAGGCACGCACCACAGATGAGATGATCGAAATGGTCGGTATGCACCCCTTGATGCCAGCAGATGATGGCCAACACGCAGGAACCATAATAAAAGAGAGAGAGAGGTTGCGCAACCAGATCATCACTAATCACCAGGTCCCACCATCTGTGAAGCTCGAGAACCCAAGAAACCCGAGGAGCTACATAGGGAAATGGGTATATTGCACACCTGGAGGAACATGTGTATATATGTACTGATCATTTGAAGACCATGTCAACCACTTTGGACATTTGGGAGGAGTGACTAAAATATGGAGAGTAAGAGGAGATAAGGAAAAGGATATGTTTGTGGTCGACAAGTCGACCAGAGGGGGGACTGAAGTGGGAAAAGCGACCAAAAGGCTCCCACCAATCCCCTCTCAACCATGGCCTAGAGGATCACGGCCCAGGCACCCGCCGCGAGAGGAGTTTGCCCATCTCCCAGACGACCAAATACCATGGTACAAGAACATACGAATGTGCCCACCCGCATGCCCACCAGCCTGGCCTGCACATGCCGACACCTGCGGCATGGATGAACTCGACTAAACCATCTAGCACCAAATCAACACATCGTTAGAGATGCCATGACGACCTAGCTAACAGTCGTGCAACATACACACTGGACACTCCCACATCAATTCACACGAAGAACATGCTCAGTGCTATGACGTAGGCGACGGACATACTCACGGACGTGCATCTTTATTATTTTCAACATAGGCTTTTCAAATGCAGAAACGCAAGACGCATAATGAACTTATCTAAAAAGGATTGCTCACGCTTCTTCTAAAAACCATGTACCATAATGAGGAATATAACGAAGACATGATACTGAAGATAGAACAACACGACACCATAACCTACAGCGCCCTACATTAAATGGTTTCTCCTATGCACCAGGCCCAAGTAGGCCACAAGCAAAAGCTTTCATGAACATTGAATGAGCAAGGGTTTGGTTGCTGACCCTGCAGAATGACCCCAGCGAAAGCAGACAGTCAAGGGCACAACGTTGCAAACTTGCATACCGCAAGCCGACGCCAAGGTCGCACCTGCAAGATAAACCTGGCACACAGTGAAAAATATAATATTAATTGTGCAGAATTCTCAACCACGGTCCCTACCTCACATGACCAAGCCGAACTTGATAGGGTGCCAAGCCCAGGAGGAAGAAGGCGTCTGGGTCCCCCGTCTCAAGACACAGGCAGATACAATTAAGCGACTCAACAGACATCTGCGACGGTGGGAGTAGTCGGCCTTCCTGCTCATGAATAAGTCCTCACATTGTCTGCACACACCCATAGTGAAACACTGTTGCAAATGACAGGTGCACCGCGAGCTGGGAACAGCGATGGTCCCAGACTGGGGGGCTCGCAGGTGAACCAATCAGAACATGGGACCCTTATCACTGATGCCATTAACATTGACCAATCCTCAGGGGTCTTCATGTAACAATTTTTATGTATCAAAGTGAAGGGACAACCCAAGTATACCACCTGACTGACCCTTGACCAATAACCAAGTCTTCTATATGTATGCTATACTAACCCTACCACTCTGGGAACCAATCCAGAGTGGCGATAGGTTTTTTGTTAATTTTGCTAAGGTGATGCAAGTAGCGCGTCACGCTAAGGTAAAAAGGGCCTGCGAGCCCCACGCTGCGGAGAGAGTGTCAGGACGGACGCGTACGATCCTTGACCCATCCCTGCCGTTTTGTTTAATAAACAGCAGAATCACCTTGCTTCTTGCGTGTGTCTCATACTCTATCTCTTTTGGGATATACGGGAGGAGTTGGGGCCTCCCTGCCCGGAGGTCCGAGGACGGCCCAGCCGGCCCCGGGAGAATTTTCCCCCGACACCATAACCTTTCCAGCTGCCTTTTATACTCAAGAATCCTCTCAACATGCTCTAGCACCTTCTGCGCAGTATCTCTAGAAAATGCTAAAGTATTCAGATCCTTCAACCCTTGTGGGAGATCTGTATTATTTAGCCTGTTCCACATTACACATAAATGAATTTCCTAATCCCTCAATAAAAACGTTTTTCTCAGGAAAATTGTCTATATTTGAAAGTGTGGCAAAAACACTAGCTCGTTCACCCTTCTCTATGCAATGCTTAGCCCACGCAGTTAACTCACGTTTTTTCTCTGGAGACACAGTATTACGAGTAACAACCCTCGATCCCGCTCCCTGATCTACTACAAGCTGTATCAAACCACTTGGAAGAGGGAGAGTAGGCAAATTTTGAACAACTGGAGGAAGAGGAACAGCAGGGGGAACAATAGGAGGAACGATAGGTGGAGCATGAGGAATTATGGGAGGAGGAATAACAGCAGGGAGAGGCAAAGCAGCAGGAAGAGGAACATACAAAGGTGGCGCAGTGGCACCAGGCCTTCGTTCATTTAACAATTTATCGATAAGTTCATCAGAAACGTGAAAGTCTTTAGAAGGGTAGATCTTCTGGATACCAAGTGAGAAAGCCCTATCCATATTCCTTACTGACTCAGATTGTTTTTTCTGGTCATACAACAATGCTTTTTCGGAGTTCGTCATATGATGGCGCGCATGCTTTTCTCTACTCTTGAGCTGCTGCAAAGCTTCTTTCTTCCAATTCTGCAATACGTCAAATGCTGCAGGTCTAGCCTTTTTCTTCAATAATATAGACTCTAAGGGCCTCATTACATGGTAGGCGGTAAACCATCGTGCCATTAGCACCATGGTTGCCGCCGGTACCATACCTGTACTACCATGGAGGAAAGGGGAATTACCACCCCATTCCAAGGTTGGTGGGGCAGTAATTCCCCCTTCCTCCATGGCTCTTCCCCATTCCCATTTTTGCCCCATGGGGCATAATGGGAATGGGGAAGGAGCTAATTACGGTACTGCAAATTGTGGTACCGTAATTAGCACCAAGGTCCCTTTGCGGGTCCCAACTTTAACGGCTGGTCTACACCCGCAAAGGGACCTCGTAGTAAGGTGGTAAGGGTTTACCAGTACTGGTGCCCTTACCGGTACTGGTAAGCCCTTACAAGTACCTGTAAACCCTTACCACCTACCGTGTAAAGCATGGGTGCACAGCATACAGCCCGCGGGCCAGTTGCGGCCCGCCATGCTGTTTTGTCCGGCCCGCGAGGCACAAACACTTTCCTAATGGAGGGCGGCCCGCAAGCAGCATCGGTCGCCCTCCATTAGGATAGTCTTTGTTGTCTTCCGGGCCGGACAAAACACTGGCCATCATTGGCTCAGCACACACGCACCACGTAACTCCTATGAGCCAGGTAGTGCGTGTGTGCTGCACCAATGGAGGGCCAGCACTACGGCTGGCGTGGCCAGTAAGGCTTGATACCGGAAGGCATTTCAGCCTTGCTTGCCACGCCAGCCGTAGTACGATTCCACTTACCTCGCCAGAGTTCCAGCTAGCCTGCCTTCCAGCACGTCTCCGGTAAGTGGTCTGTGTGTTTGTGTTTGTGTGTCGGGTCTGTTCTGCTGTATGTTTGTGTTGTGTATGTTGAGATGGGGGGTGGTGTCATATGTGTATGAATGTTTGTGTTGTGTATGTTGAGATGGGGTGGGGGGTGTGTCTGATGTGTATGAATGTGTGTTTTTGAGTGTTTGTGTTGTGTATGTTGAGATAGGGGTGGAGGGGCGTATCGGATGTGTATGAATGTTTGTTTTTGAGTGTTTGTGTTGTGTATGTTGAGATGGGGGGTGGGGGGGCGTGTCGGATGAGTATGAATGTTTGTTTTTGAGTGTTTGTGTTGTGTATGTTGAGATGGGGGTGGGGTGGCATGTCGGATGTGTATGAATGTTTGATTTTGAGTGTTAGTGTTGTGTATGTTGAGATGGGGTGGGGGGGCGTGTCAGATGTGTATGAATGTTTGTTTTTGAGTGTTTGTGTTGTGTATGTTGAGATGGGGGGTGGGGGTGCGTGTCGGATGTGTATGAATGTTTGTTTTTGAGTGCTTGTGTTGTGTATGTTGAGATGGGGGGGGCGTGTTGAATGTGTATGAATGTTTGTTTTTGAGTGTTTGTGTTGTGTATGTTGAGATGGGGGTTTGGGTGCATGTCGGATGTGTATGAATGTTTGTTTTTGAGTGTTTGTGTTGTGTATGTTGAGATGGGGGGTGAGGGGTGTCGGATATGCATGAATGTTTGTTTTTGAATGTTTGTGTTGTGTATGTTGAGATGCATGTATTGGTGCATGCTTCAGAGTTTGTGTGCTAAGTTGGGGGGTGGGGGGTTCGAGTCTGTATGGGTTCATGGTGTATGCTTGAGTGTGTGCTGAGTCGGGGGTGGGGGTTTCGGGTTTGTATGGGTGCATGTTTGAGAGTTTGCTGATTTGCGGGGTGGGGGGTTTGTGTCTGTATGGGTGCATGTTTGAGAGTGTGTGTGCTGAGTTGGGGGGTGGGGGGTTCGGGTCTGTATGGGTGCATGATTGAGAGTGTGCTGATTTGGGGGTGGGGGGTTCGGGTCTGTATGGGTGCATGTTTGAGAGCGTGCTGATTTGGGGGGTGGGGAGTTCGTGTCTGTATGGGTGCATGTTTGAGAGTGTGTGTGCTGACTTGGGGGGTGGGGGTTCGTGTCTGTATGGGTGCATGTTTGAGAGTGTGTGTGCTGAGTTGGGGGGTGGGGGGTTCGGATCTGTATGGGTGCATGTTTGAGAGTGTGCTGATTTGGGGGGTGGGGGGTTCGGGTCTGTATGGGTGCATGTTTGATAGTGTGCTGATTTGGGGGTTGGGGGGTTCGGGTCTGTATGGGTGCATGTTTGAGAGTGTGCTGATTTGGGGGTTGGGGGTTCGGGTCTGTATGGGTGCATGTTTGAGAGTGTGTGTGCTGAGTTGGGGGTTGGGGGGTTCGGGTGTGCATGAATGTTTGTTTATGTATGTTTGTGTTGTGTATGTTGAGATGCATGTATGGGTGCATGCTTCAGAGTTTGTGTGCTGAGTTGGGGGGTTTGGGTCTGTATGGGTGCATGTTTGAGAGTGTGTGTGCTGAGTTGGGGGGTGGGGGGTTCGGGTCTGTATGGGTGCATGATTGAGTGTGTTTGGGTCATAGTGTTTGGTTGGGGGTGAGGGGGCCATGGGGAATAGTGTTTAGTTGGGGGTGAGTGACAGGGGAATCGTGTTTGGTTGGGGGTGGGAGCCATGGGGCATAGTGTTTGGTTGGGGGTGAGGCGGTCATGGGGCATAGTGTTTGCTTGGGGGTGAGGGGGCCATGGAGCATAGTGTTTGCTTGGGGGGTGAGGGACAGGGGGCATAGTGTTTGCTTGGGGGTGGGAGCCATGGGGCATAGTGTTTGGTGGGGGGTGTGGGGGCCATGGGCATAGTGGTTGGTTGGGGGTGAGGGGGCCATGGGGCATAGTGTTTGGTTGGGGGTGAGGGACAGGGGGCATAGTGTTTGCTTGGGGGGTGAGGGACAGGGGGCATAGTGTTTGGTTGGGGTGGGGGCCATGGGGCATAGTGTTTGGTTGGGGGTGAGGGAGCCATGGGGCATAGTGTTTGGTTGGGGGTGAGGGGGCCATGGGGCATAGTGTTTGCTTGGGGGTGGGATCCATGGGGCATAGTGTTTGGTTGTGGGTGAGGGGGCCATGGGGCATAGTGTTTGGTTGGGGTGAGGGACAGGGGGCATAGTGTTTGCTTGGGGGTGAGGGACAGGGGGCATAGTGTTTGGTTGGGGGGGAGCCATGGGGCATAGTGTTTGGTTGGGGGTGAGGGACAGGGGGCATAGTGTTTGCTTGGGGGGTGAGGGACAGGGGGCATAGTGTTTGGTTAGGGGTGGGAGCCATGGGGCATAGTGTCTGCTTGGGGGGTGAAGGACAGGGAGCATAGTGTTTGGTTGGGGGGGTGGGAGCCATGGTGCATAGTGTTTGCTTGGGGGGTGAGTGAGCAATGGGGCATAGTGTTTGGTTGGGGGTGGGAGCCATGGGGCATAGTGTTTAGTTGGGGGTGAGGGACAGGGGGCATAGTGTTTGCTTGAGGCATTGGGGCCATGGGGCATAGTGTTTGGTTGGGGGTGGGAGCCATGGGGCATAGTGTTTGGTTGGGGGTGAGGGGGCCATGGGGCATAATGTTTGGTTGGGTGTGAGGGACAGGAGGCACAGTGTTTGCTTGGGCGGTGAGGGACAGGGGGCATAGTGTTTGATTTGGGCGGACGGGGCCATGATGCATAGTGTTTGGTTGGGGGTGAGGGGGCCATGGGGAATAGTGTTTGGTTGGGGGTGAGGGGGCCATGGGGTATAGTGTTTGGTTGGGGGTGAGGGGGACATGTGACATAGTGTTTGGTTGGGGGTGGGAGCCATGGGGCATAGTGTTTGGTTGGGGGTGAGGGGGCCATGAGGCAAAGTGTTTGGTTGGGGGTGAGGGGGCCATGGGGCATAGTGTTTTTTGGGGGTGGGAGCCATGGGGCATAGTGTTTGGTTGGGGGTGATGGGGCCCATGGGGCATAGTGTTTGGTTGGGGGTTGAGGGAGCCATGGGGCATAGTGTTTGGTTGGGGGTGAGGGGGCCATGGGGCATAGTGTTTGGTTGGGGGTGGGAGCCATGGGGTATAGTGTTTGGTTGGGGGTGAAGGGGCCATGGGGCATACTGTTTGCTTGGGGGGTGAGGGACAGGGGGTATAGTGTTTGGTGGGGGGTTCGGGTCTGTATGGGTGCATGTTTGAGAGTGTGTGTGCTGACTTGGGGGGTGGGGGTTCGTGTCTGTATGGGTGCATGTTTGAGAGTGTGTGTGCTGAGTTGGGGGGTGGGGGTTCGGGTCTGTATGGGTGCATGTTTGAGAGTGTGCTGATTTGGGGGGTGGGGGGTTCGGGTCTGTATGGGTGCATGTTTGATAGTGTGCTGATTTGGGGGTTGGGGGGTTCGGGTCTGTATGGGTGCATGTTTGAGAGTGTGCTGATTTGGGGGTTGGGGGTTCGGGTCTGTATGGGTGCATGTTTGAGAGTGTGTGTGCTGAGTTGGGGGTTGGGGGTTCGGGTGTGCATGAATCTTTGTTTATGTATGTTTGTGTTGTGTATGTTGAGATGCATGTATGGGTGCATGCTTCAGAGTTTGTGTGCTGAGTTGGGGGGTTTGGGTCTGTATGGGTGCATATTTGAGAGTGTGTGTGCTGAGTTGGGGGGTGGGGGGTTCGGGTCTGTATGGGTGCATGATTGAGTGTGTTTGTGGCATAGTGTTTGGTTGGGGGTGAGGGGGCCATGGGGCACAGTGTTTAGTTGGGGGTGAGTGACAGGGGGAATCGTGTTTGGTTGGGGGTGGGAGCCATGGGGCATAGTGTTTGGTTGGGGGTGAGGGGGTCATGGGGCATAGTGTTTGCTTGGGGGTGAGGGGGCCATGGGGCATAGTGTTTGCTTGGGGGGTGAGGGACAGGGGGCATAGTGTTTGCTTGGGGGTGGGAGCCATGGGGCATAGTGTTTGGTTGGGGGCGGGGGGGCATGGGCATAGTGTTTGGTTAGGGATGAGGGGGCCATGGGGCATAGTGTTTGGTTGGGGGTGAGGGACAGGGGGCATAGTGTTTGCTTGGGGGGTGAGGGACAGGGGGCATAGTGTTTGGTTGGGGTGGGGGCCATGGGGCATAGTGTTTGGTTGGGGGTGAGGGAGCCATGGGGCATAGTGTTTGGTTGGGGGTGAGGGGGCCATGGGGCATAGTGTTTGCTTGGGGGTGGGATCCATGGGGCATAGTGTTTGGTTGTGGGTGAGGGGGCCATGGGGCATAGTGTTTGCTTGGGGTGAGGGACAGGGGGCATAGTGTTTGCTTGGGGGGTGAGGGACAGGGGGCATAGTGTTTGGTTGGGGGGGAGCCATGGGGCATAGTGTTTGGTTGGGGGTGAGGGACAGGGGGCATAGTGTTTGCTTGGGGGGTGGGGGACAGGGGCATAGTGTTTGGTTAGGGGTGGGAGCCATGGGGCATAGTGTTTGCTTGGGGGGTGAAGGACAGGGAGCATAGTGTTTGGTTGGGGGGGTGGGAGCCATGGGGCATAGTGTTTGCTTGGGGGGTGAGTGAGCAATGGGGCATAGTGTTTGGTTGGGGGTGGGAGCCATGGGGCATAGTGTTTAGTTGGGGGTGAGGGACAGGGGGCATAGTGTTTGCTTGAGGCGTGGGGGCCATGGGGCATAGTGTTTGGTTGGGGGTGGGAGCCATGGGACATAGTGTTTGGTTGGGGGTGAGGGGGCCATGGGGCATAGTGTTTGGTTGGGTGTGAGGGACAGGGGGCACAGTGTTTGCTTGGGGGGTGAGGGACAGGGGGCATAGTGTTTGCTTGGGGGTGGGAGCCATGGGGCATAGTGTTTGGTTGGGGGTGACGGGGCCATGGGGCATAGTGTTTTGTTGGGGGTGAGGGAGCCATGGGGAATAGTGTTTGGTTGGGGGTGAGGGGGCCATGGGGTATAGTGTTTGGTTGGAGGTGAGGGGGACATGTGACATAGTGTTTGGTTGGGGGTCGGAGCCATGGGGCATAGTGTTTGGTTGGGGGTGAGGGGGCCATGGGTCATAGTGTTTGGTTGGGGGTGATGGGGCCCATGGGGCATAGTGTTTGGTTGGGGGTTGAGGGAGCCATGGGGCATCGTGTTTGGTTGGGGGTGAGGGGGCCATGGGGCATAGTGTTTGGTTGGGGGTGGGAGCCATGGGGTATAGTGTTTGGTTGGGGTGAGGGGGCCATGGGGCATAGTGTTTGCTTGGGGGGTGAGGGACTGGGGGCATAGTGTTTGGTTGGGGGTGGGAGCCATGGGGCATAGTGTTTGGTTGGGGGCGAGGGACAGGGGGCATAGTGTTTGGTTGGGAGTGGTGAGGGGGCCATGGGGCATAGTGTTTGGGTGGGGGTGAGGGGGCCATGGGGCATAGTGTTTGGTTGGTGGTGACGGGGCCATGGGGCATAGTGTTTGGTTGGGGGTGAGGGGGACATGTGGCATAGTGTATGGTTGGGGGTGGGAGCCATGGGGCATAGTGTTTGGTTGGGGGTGAGGGGGCCATGGGGTATAGTGTTTGGTTGGGGGTGAGGGGGCCATGGGGCATAGTGTTTTTTTGGGGGTGTGAGCCATGGGGCATAGTGTTTGGTTGGGGTGATGGGGCCCTGGGGCATAGTGTTTGGTTGGGGGTTGAGGGAGCCACGGGGCATAGTGTTTGGTTGGGGGTGGTGAGGGCGCCATGGGGCATAGTGTTTGGTTGGTGGTGGGAGCCATGGGGCATAGAGTTTGGTTGGGGGTGGGAGCCATTGGGTTATAGTGTTGCACTTCAAGAGTGAACCCAATAATAAAGCTAAAACAGGCACAGTTAGGAGATGTACATCCTTTGCTTTTTGAGGAAACCTGACTCAACGAAGGCCATACTCCTCTTGGGCAACCCAAACAGCAAACTAAAGCAGTCCAAAATAACAGAATGTCCAATCAAGGGTCAATAAAATATATATAATTTAATCAAACAGACGATATACAATAACTACATTGAAATAAATGATAACAATGGAAAAAGTATAGTACAAAATGTAAGTTTGAAATGCAATAAAAATCGTTACCCCTCAAAAATATATTCTTTTTCCCTGTGTTTATTACAAATTGGGGGTTGAAAAAGCCTCCTGACATGTCCGGCCTACCGCCCCGCCCACTTTTACTTTTCGGCCGACTATAGCCCTCATGTAAGGTACTTTCGGTCCTCTGTCAAAATCAGTTGTGCACCCCTGGTGTAAAGTATTCAATACGAGGGATTTCAAAACTACCATTGATTGGCCACTGAAGTTCGGAAGCATGTCTAGTTTGTCTGTGGCAAATATCAATAAATACTATACTACCAATCCGTGCTTACAGTACATAGTACACGCCGGCGACCCCTCCATTGGTGCCGGTCGGCCAAATTCCAAAGATTGTCTGTCCTTGCGGAATAATGCCCTGAAGCAGGCAGACAATTTCCCAGGCATATCAGATTCCTGGTGTTACCTGGTCAATAATTGTACTTGCAAGAACAATATGCCAAAACAAATTATAGGATACTTAAGAATCGGGTCACGACTCACCTGAACAATCCTATGGAGGTCCGATCGGATGTCAACATTTTCTAACAAATGTTACCTTGTGTTTGGTGATTTCAGTAAATCTGCCCGCCTCGATATATGGACCCTCGTCAAGATGCCGACTCGGACCATGTGCTCACCGTCCAGGGATCGGGCCGTGCAGTGCTGCCGAGGTGTCGCTTCTCATCCAAGAAAGGGGCCCCCTTTTACACCGTCCGATCCCAGTCCGATAGCCGTGTGAGCCTTCAACGAGCTGGCATCAATCTTGAGGGTCCCTATTCGGGCGCCATCTGTAAAAGCAAAAGGAAATATCAAGGCTGAGTACCACAAAAGGAAATACACCAAGTGCGGGTTTACAAAGATACACAGATCTTTATTCAAAGTAACTGAACAGTTTTCAAAGGAACAGATAGCTATCTGGTCCTCAGTACATCACAACGAATACCAGCCCATTCGATGTGAGAAATGAGTGGGGCTGTACATCAGAATATTCACTGTTTTATAATGTATTGTAACATGATGTCCAGCCCCTCTGAATGTTAATAATTCCCAATCTAGAGTTCGTGCTGGCTTCACCTCTGACTCGCCCAGCTATATGCATATGGATCACCTTCAGTTTACATGTTCAACAAATCACAATGGCAACAGTATATTCTCGGATTTAACATAAGCCTTAGTACACATTTTAATACAATGCAGTTCAACAAGTGTTCACGTTTAGTATTTACACAACATTGTGCTTAATATATGCTCGCGGATCAGTTACGTTGGCACAGGTAATCCTCGATCTATAGGTCAATGAAGGACGAGATCTCATTACATGACCCTAACATTTGGCCTACGGGCAGTTTAGGCATTAACTTGCATACAAAGGTCAGACGGCCATGTTACAAACAAAAGAACATTGTCCACCATTTTAGAACACAGGGTGACTTTGGAGCGAGAATCAAAAATGGCGGATGAACCTAACATGGCGGCTTAATCGATCTAAGGTCAGAACCCTGCAACGTGGATTTCTTCACAGAGCGACTGGGTTTAGGCCAATATATAAATAATTAAGGAGGCACAGCATGATATCCCGTTCAACAGTTTCACAGGGTGTGCTTCTGATGATGGGTCTGGGCATGGTGTAGTTTTGATTGGTTGGTGTGGCCACTGTTTTCACATTATAAATTATGGACTTTCTAACTGTGTCTGCTTTTCATGGGAGTTTGGTAGTTGGTAGCATGACCGGATGTTTGTGGCCTGTGACAGGTGTTGCTGTTTGCGATGATGTATGTCTCATGGCACTTTTATCATGTGTAATGAATGACACTTCACATCCCTTGCAATGTTTGTGGGTTTATGGATCCACAGCACATTTGGCCTGTCTTGATTAGGGATCAACCATTACGGCGTGTAGTGCCAATTGAAAGAGGCTCACATGTTGCCATTAATGCATATTTTTGGGATGCTATATTGTGTACCAGCACATTAGTGTAAGTGCTGTTGGTGCTTTCTGATGCATGTAGCATGTAGCATGCATGCTGCACCGTGGTGTTTTCAGCTTCAAGTTCACCACAGCTGGGTGCCTGGTACTACTGCATTCAATTGATTGCAGCATTTGACCATTTGTATGCTCTAACAATGAAGTCTGTATTCAACATGCTGTTTTGGTTTGCATCCTACTTTTAGCATGCATTTATTGTTGGTTGCTGTATCACATCACTGTGTGTTGTCTGCTTATGTATTCCATAGCAGTTCCCTGGGTGGCCATCATTCCATTGGGACATATGCATCTGTGCATTTATGCATCAAGCATGGTCTGGCCGGGACTGCAAGAGGTGAGTATTTGTGTACTTGCATTCTAGTGGTTTGAATCACGGCTGCACCCTACACAATATACTGCCAATTTGCCAACCCATCCACTGTATCTTCTGCACCTACTACTTCACAGTCCCTTTGTAATGCACTTGCATCTCATTTATGTTCTTAATGCCAGGACATACTAAACCTCTTTGTGACAGGCACTTCCAACACAAACCTCCTCTCTGCCCCCCACCACTCACCCTCCTCATTCCTCCTTCTCCTCCTTCGCTCCTGTCTCCCCTGAATAAGTCGCCAGAACTGTCAATTCCATTAAGGTCTCATCCAAACAGGCGGGCACATGCTCATCCAGAACCATCAAGGGCAACATCTCCTATCTGGCCCCTGCTCTTCCTGATCTGTGCAACCACTCCTTTACTGCTGTTTCATTTCCATTCTTCCTCAAGCACGCCCTTGTGCGCGCCTTCCTTGCAATACCATCTGCAGAGCCTTCCTGCCCAGACAACTACCGCCACATTTCAATCACCACCTTCCTGGGGAAACTGCTTGGAAAGTTTGTCCTACCCCAAACGGACGCCCATGACATACTTGTTGGCGGTGTACATGTACACCAGTGTGGATTCCAACCTTCCTAAACCACGGACACTGCTCTCCTGAACACCCATGAAAACTGCTTGCATCCCTCAATTCATAATGCCCTGCTGTCCTCACCCTCCTTGATGTCTCTTCTGCATTTGACATATTTAAGCATTCCATCCTCATTTAAATGCTCCATGAATGGACAGTGGACTGGCTTTGCTCATTCCTAACAATCAATTCCGACAGACCATTCTGTGTTCCTACTGACACACCTGCACCTTCATTCATCCTGATTGCCTCTCCGACATCCTGGCCTGGTGCACTGCAAATGACCTCAGCTAGCCTCCCTATTGGATCACCTGCAGCCTACTTCTTCCAATAACTGTGTCCTTCCTCCATGGCCTCATCCGAAGCCGGAAATCTTATCGCCATCTTCGACTCCCCCCTTTCCTTCATCCCTCATAAAATATTCTGCACAATGTCAAGAGGTTCCACTTTCAGCTATTCCTTCTAATAGTAACTGTACCCTTCCACACCTTGTCCCAGAGAATCAATGTTACCTGTACTCTGGTTCTCCCCAGGCTACACTACCGTAACAGCCTCCTCCTTATTGTTAATTGGTACACCCTGCGGCCCCTCCAGCTTACACAGATTCAGGCAGCAAGACTTATCATTGGCCTCAGGCCCAGGTACCACATCTCTCCAGCAAGGCAAAGCTGTCAATGGCTCACAGCCTCAGCACAGATTACATTGTAATCCTTATATATCATCCACAGGGCTATCTGTGGGCAGGCACCACTCTATCTTCAAAGCTTCATGATCAAATACTGACCTTGTAGACTCCTACGTTCCTCTAGCAACAACTACCTGCGAGTGAAGTAGTTTTCTATAGAAAGGTTTGTTGGTGTATCCATTTCCTCTGCGTGCTGGCTTCTGTGAAATAGCCTTGCTCTCCCTCTGCGTCTTGAGCAGCAGCTCCTTAAAATCCCAATAAGTTTCAGGTTCTTTCTCTTTTCCGCTTCATTCTCCTCCTCTCTTCCGTGCTAATCATACAGTAGTGTGCCTGATGTGCAGGGCCCATATGTGTGCTCGGGGCCCTGACCCCCCACATGTATCATCAGAGTAACTGCGAATATACTTCACTAGCTCACGCTCACCATCACCACGGGAGGGTGCACTTATGTTTATCTTTTGTTTTCTTAGCACTTCACCGCAAGCTGTTCTGCATGAACAAATCCAACACTTTTTCCTTGCCACCCTCCCCTGTACGCTTGCAAGTTCTGGACACTCACAAGGCATTGTGGGTTTGTCGCCCCTCCCAGTTATTGACATGATTTGTTTGTAATATTGATTCTATTATTCATCTCTGTTAGTAATTGATTGGCTAACTTACCCTGTCACCGCCCTGTTCCCCTGTGTGCATTTAGAAACAATTGTGGTAATTGTCCGAGTGCCTAACAAGTGACCAATACATAAGTTTATTAATAATGTGCTGCCATGCCTGTGTTCAGTGCACTGTCCCAATGCTACTCAGTTGATAGCATGCATTATCGTGTCATTGGTAGTGTTCCAGGGTTGTACCAGCTTTTTTGTGAGATCAATTATCTGCATATGTGATGTCTTCACATTTTCATGCAGCATGTTGACTGATGTGTGCATTCTGTATGTGCCATCGTCTCGTGAATGTGGATATGTGACATGCACATTTGCTGCATGTCTTTAAGGTGACAGGCAGTGTGAGGGATGTTGTTGTTTGTCAGTGTGTGTGTTTGATTTGCATGCAGTATGTATGTGTGTCTGCATGTATGCTGGGACACATGTTGGTGGTTGTCTTGTGAGTTGTTGTTGGCATGTATCGTATGTCACTGAGGGCTGCCCGTGTTTCTTAATTTTTTTGGGGCATGTATTTGTTAACTGCACTATGTTTCAGTTTGTTCTTTGTCTGCAGATCCTTCCATCAGGAAATGAATGCTATTTCGTGGGATGACATTTGACTGTCAACTGCATGCCAGGGGAACAGGTAAGATGTTCTTTTATATTGATCGTTATGGAATGTTCAAGAACATGTGGGTCAATACTACACTTCTTTTCTACACTCCACAATAGGGACATGTTTGTGTGCATCGTGCACAATCTGGGACATGTGTGCATATGTTACCAATTGTGCTTGGTGCAGTTTATGTAAATAGGAATGGCTGAGGCCATGTATGGCTTGCAGCACAGGCATGTTTCTAGATTTATCGATGCTTACACAATTGACAGGTATCTTACGTACTCCGATCCACCAGGGCAGAAGGGGACCACTACAGTGGGTATGGCGCACAGTATAATTCTCCTTTTACATTACATATGGGATGGTTTTGGTGAAACAGAAGTGATATGATTGATTGCTTGATATGGTGGTAGTGGGGTACCCCTTCTTCAATTGGTTTCATTTGGAAACACAAGATGAGAATGTGTTTTAGTTCTAAGGGTTGTACATAATCGAGCACTTAGAAGGGCACTTTCTCAGGGTGGTTTTGTGGGCAAAGTGGATTGGCCCATTGTAATCACTGAGTGGCACCTGCGATGTAGCGGGGTCATGTGCACTCCACATGGGAGTGATTTTAGGTGAAATACGCTTGCGCAAGCTGGGTACGTGCAGCCTCTCCACGTGCCCTTTGCCCAGCCATACGCAAGCGGTGGGCCTGTGGGTGTGGATGGGGTGCCACCACCATGTCCACCAGGACACCACGCTGTGTTGCAACATTGTGCAAGACACATGCTCCAACAATGAGCTTGCAGACTACTGGTGGTGCATATATCAACACACCACAAAAGTGGTCAAGGGAGAGGAAACGTGACTTGAGCACTCTCAATGTGCGCTCCACTGTGCTCCGACTTGCAATGGGGCAGTGTTGTATCTTGCCTGGGCAGGTGTGTTGGGGTTGCATATTGGCGTCATCATGCATGTGCTCAGAGGGTAGGCACTGTCCACTGTAGAGGTGTGAATGGCTGTCATTGTCATTTGTTGACATTGTCTATATGTGTGCAACATGCATGCATGTGCATGGCCATTCCTACTCACCAATGAGCCACGTTTTGCCATACTTCCCAGCTTCCAGGGCCCGGTGTAGGGGCGCATCCTGAAGATGTAACTATGATGGGTGCTGCCAGGATAGTTGGCATATATTGAAGTAATGATGCCCTTGGCATCACACACAACTTGGAATTGATGGAATGCCAGTGTTCCCGGTTGCAGTATATGTGCTCTCTTGCTCGAGGTGGACGTAAAGCAACATGGGTGCAATCAATGGCACCTAGCACTTTAAGGAAGTGCACCACCCCATAAAAATCCTAGACCATTGCTTGCCTTTTGGCAGGTGTTCTGGGCATATAGATATGCCGGCACACAGAAGGATGTGCTTTTATTATTGCCAACACCTGGTGTAGGCAGCATAACTGCGTGGCCTGTGAAATGCCACCAACTATGGCAGTGGTCCGCTGGAATGAGCCTGTGGCCAGAAAATGCAGTACAGTGAGCACCTTTTGCAAGGGGCTCAGTGCTTTGAAGCAGAGGGTGGGTGATGTGAGGTCATTTTCCCACTCTGTGACCAGGTCATGAATGATATGGGGGGGGACCTATGCCGGTGTCCCAGGATGAGTGTTGCAACAAAAGGTGTATTCATCGTGGCTGTATATGCGCATTTGTTGATCGCGCTTGCTTTTTATGCATTTGTTTGTGTGCGCATGGACATTTATGCCTGCTATCGCATGGAGTAGGTGTTTCTGGATTTGCATGTATTTTTTCACAAGCTTGCGATCCCTGTTTAATTCCATGAATACAGTTGTTTTGCCCGCGTATAGGTGTGCAATTGTTTGACTGTGGAAGGACCCCCATAACGCCTACATTTTTGCTTGTTCTTCCTCATTCCACGTGTTCTGCCCCCTTTTTAGAGGGCTTCGCGAGCCCGGCCGGCCCTTCGCTTGGTGTCCCGTGCAAGGCCTTCGTGGTGTCCCAGTGACGTGTTGGACTGGTGCTGATTCCTCCAAAGTCCCATGTAAGCCCCGCGCATTCTGTTCCATGAATCGGCGGACAGGGACTTGTGCGGGAAATCCGCCAGCGGTAATAGCGTGAATTTTCCCCGTTGGGCCCAATGGGGAATGAGGAATTCCTGAATAGGCCCAATGGGGAATGGGCACTCATTGTTCTGCCAAACCTGTGATCCGGCGCTAATAGCGCCGGAAGGGGTTGGCGGTAGGTCTAATAGCGCCAGCGGTAATCCCGCCGGCTTACCGGCCAACTCATGATGAGGCCCTAAGTAAGCTGTCTTTTGTGGGATCAAATTGTAGTCCATCCACAAGCAGAATTATCGCTGTGGTATCCTGTCCATAGATAGTACTTCATCTGGGCCACAAACTTTCTCAAGTAGATGTCTGCAAATATTGAATAGCTCTTTGAACATTTCACCTGTGTATAAGGGCTATATAAATAAAGATTACATCAAATAAATAAATAAAACAGAGCGATTCTAAGATCAAATGTATCCCTTACAAAATTGGTCTCCCTGGTGGTGTTATCAGTTTTCAAAGTATTTGTTGGAGGATGTAAAATTGAGGGATTCCCGGTTTGTCATTCCTTTCCTTTAAGAGATTGATATGGCAAATGTGAGGTTTCTTACAATGATCTGGCAGAGCAACAACATAGTTTAGGTGGCCTTTCCTTTCTATTATCTTATAAGGCCCATAACATTTTGAGAGCATTTTGTTTTCAGAGGTGGGTAATAAAACCAATACACAGTATCCTATGAAAAAGGACTGGCGCAGTGTGTTTATCATATAGAGCTTTTTGGTGTTTTTGTGCTCTAGTTAGATGCTTCACAATTTCTCGGACAGCTGTGTTAGGGAGAATTCTCACAAATGTGCTGATTTCCCTTACCTTTTGAGATCCCCTTCAACTTTGCTGGATTTCTAGGATTTGAATTTTTTCCTGGAAAGAGTGTGAGCCTTTTTTCCCACACTTTCAGGTATTTTGATGTGTGTTTTACTTTTGTGCTCTTTGGATATGGAGTTTTTAAATAACTCCATAGGCATAATCTTTTTCTTGTGTGTCACACAGCACCTAAAGCGCAGTGACACAGGGGTTTCTTTCAGACTCCCCAAGGTTTAAATACCTTCTCTGGCACTGACTACCATCTCCCAGAGCATGTAAAGTTAAATTGACTTGGCTAGTCTTTTTAAATTCATAGACCAGCACACACTATCTTCCTATAGAGTGCTGGAGGGGTTGCCTAGCATCCCCTGTGTCTAAACACTCATGTAACAGTCACATGTTACCCTTTTCTCTTGAAATGGCTGGTGGCAGTGGTTTTAGAAAAAACTACCATGATTTTTCTCGACCGCGAACACTGATAGCTAAAAATTCGGTCAGCCATGTTTTTCAATATGGCGCCAATGACCCCTCTGTAAAAACAGACACCTGTCATCTTTTTTCGCTGTTTCTTTTAGGAAAGGTCCTTCTTGTGTTTAACTCTGTGTGCTAAACCAGGTTTGGTCCCTTTGTTCGATGCCCTTTGGCGGGCTTCAGTGCTGAAGCCCTCCTCTGGAGCCTGAGTGTCTGGGATGGACAGGATGTGAGGGAGGTGCCCGAAACTCCCTGTGCTTAGTCTCCTAGGAGACCTAAATGCACTCTGGCGTAATTGGCTGGCTGACTGTCTGGCAAGGACAGCCAACCTGCTGGATGAGTGACAGCTAGGCTGGAATGAATGGGAGAAAACTGTTTAAAAGCAGGTCTCTTGGACTTGGAAGGCAGAGTGACCACTGGAAGGAAAGAACGGAAGACGAGCTGAAGGAAGACGACTGCTGCAACTCTTGGACTGTCGGTTTGCCTGGGGAAGCCCTGCTGCAGGTCTGAATTGCCTGAAACTCCATCAACAGAGTAGCTCCTTCAAAGACAACTTCTTCCCTTGAGCTGGTGGGAAAACCCAACTCGTAAGCCACCTGGATACCGTCTCCATGCTGGTCGAATTGTAATCAGAGTGTTGTTGAAAACCGGATTGCCAGTGAGAAGGATACCAGTTTGTGGACTTTAAGGCACTCACACCTTAAAACGGACGCTTAGCCAAGCTTGTGGCCTCTTCCCTGGGCAGTGCAGGAACCTCCCGACGTCCTCCTTCTTGTCCCCACGACTGAAGCTCAGGAACAGCGAGATCTGCAGGAACTGCCAGGAACAACTGCCTCAGCTACAGCTTTTCTTCCTACCTAAGGTACTGTGCAAACGCGGTGTGGAAAACCTTTCTGCCGCGGTAAAAGTTTGTGAAACTTTCCCAACTTTGGTGTCTTTTTTGCTCCTAATCCGACATATAACTCCTTTTCTAGCAAACTACTTCTTCGAACATTGGCAAAGACTTAACCATGTACTGCCAGAACTATGCTATCTTATCCAAGACTCTGAACCATTGACTTTGGCCCAGGCCTATTTAATTGCATTGCCAGTTGTAGTGAACTGAAACTATTTGCCCTGCCTAAGAAAGTAATTGTGCTTTAATTCTTTTAACCTTTGTCTTTCTACCCCTTTTGAAAGTTGCTGAAGTGCCATTTTGCTCCCACTTCAGGGGAGCCCAACTTGTTCAGAAACGTATTGGTTGTGTACTGTAATGTATTAGATTGTGGTATTAAGCTGCTTCTTACTAGTGAAATGTTTTCCAACTGACTGTGTAAATAAATGTATATTCTTTTACCAAGAAACCTTGAATAGTGTCTGTTTGAACTACTGTGATTGCAAGTCCTTTGTGTAACATCTTGTGCTGCTCACATCCCTCTTGAGATAAGTCTGGCTGCTCAGCCACTGCTACCATATAACTGTGTAGTACAGGCTTGTACCAAAGGTGAGATTGTGCTTACATCTGTAGTCTTAATTGTGTGTAGTCTTCCCAACGGGTACTGCATGTAATTCTGCCTAACAAGCTGCCACATGGGTCTTAAGCTTCTGGGTGGTCTGGGAGATGGGTAATATAGCATTTTCCCTTTCTTCCAAAGTTTCCTTGGGGATATCTAAGGGAATAACCCAAGGATGCCTGTGGTGTTTTCCTGATAGCAAAAAGAGCCCAGGGAGTCATTGCATCCTAATTTAGCCTACTATGTCTTCAGTTCATTAACCTGCTGCGATTTAGACATTTTTATACTACAATGATTTAGGTGCATCTAGCCTACCATGTCTTCAGTTCATTTGCCTGCTGTGATTTAGAAATGTTTTAGCCTACTGTGATTTAGTTGCTTTAGCCCACTGTGACCTAAGTGCACTTTGCCTGTTGTGATTTAGACGTTTTTAGCCTGCTGCGTTCTTAGTGTGATCTTAGTGTGCAGTATTTACAATACATCTTGACCATACTTATCCTAGCATCCAGCGACCCATGTGTCTCACACGCCTATCCACCTTTGGCCACCTTCTACAACCATGCTAGGTTGGTTATTCCTCATTATGTTCCCATACTGCCTCTGGTAACTAGTTTCTAGCTATTCAAAATGGCCTATCCGGATTGGCTTGCCCCAGACACACCCAACACCTTGCCCCACTCCTTTCCTCCCAACCACACAACCATTTCCCGTGCTCACTAGCCATACACACAACCTCAATATGACCACCAACATCACCGCTAGAGAACATCCACCCATGAAACCTCTGACGCCATAGTTCGAACTAGCACCTCCCCTATTGTTGGTACAGATAGAATAGTGTGCCTTAGATCACGCACCCAACACATTTACATGCACCCCACCATCATACATAGGACATCACAAACGCCCAACCCAAATAACTTCCGGCAAAAAAAAACAAGACATGTAGGTCACCTACAATCCCGACTACCACCAAAACTCCCAAGATCCCTCAACCACTAAAACCTACCACAGCTTCGACGTCCAAGCCATTATCCAGTTTCAAAAGTGCCCTTATAAACGCTCGCTCTCTAGGAGCACATGCCATTGAAATTCAAGACCTTATCACGGAACACAACTTAGACCTATTGATGATAACAGAAACCTGGCTCCACCAAGCATCAGGACCCCTAACTGCACTGGCCATACCACCCGATTATAACATCTTCAGTGCTGATAGAACCCACACCACAGGAGGTGGTGTAGCCATCATAGCCAGAAACAATATACAACTCAGATCTAGCCCAATTGAAGACATACCAGGCTATGAACTTCTGTTTGTCAAACTGGCCATGAAGAGAAAACCACAATTAACATTATAGTGGTATACAGAACGCCCAGTACCAAAAGTCACCCTGAAACCGACATCCCACTACTTCTCACATCCTTTATCAAACCTCACACTAAATGTATCCTTCTTGGAGACTTGAATCTAGGATTCAATGATGACCTAGACCCCCAAAGCTGCCAATCTACACGCAGCATTCAAGGACATGAATTTCACTCAGCAAGTGAATGATCCAACTCATGTCAAAGGTAGAACCCTGTACTGGATCTTATCACTTAATACCAATCTCAGCATAGACACAATTAACCCTCTCAGTTGGACAGACCATCATTGCATCCACTTCACCCTCATTAGAGATGAACCTTCTTCTCTTAAAATTAAAACAACTGATATCATCGAATCCAGAAACTCCTGCAAACTCATGGCAGAGAAATGTGCAATGACCCTCAATAAACATCTTGAAACCATACCAACTAATAGTAAGGACCCAAGTATCATTGCCGACTACCACCACTAATGCCTCACATTCACCATTGATGTACTAGCACCCATTTCATCTAAAACACTTTGAACCGACAAAAAGAACCAATTCTGGTTTGACGAAGAACTTACATCATTGAGAAGAAGCAAACGTTCCCTTGAACATTCTCACATCAAACACCCTACCCCTGACTGTGCTAAAGCCTTCAAGAATGCCAACAAAATGTATAGACCAGCCATCATCTCACACAAAGCTAACACTTATAACACAAGCGTTAGCAATGCCGCCTCAGACTGTAAAGAGCCTTTCGCCATCCTCAGGGAATTAGAAAATCCCATCCCCACCACGACCCCCACTAACGTCAGTAAAGAATGGTGCACCACCATCCAAGATGAACTCTCAGCCAAAATCATGATGCTACAAAACAAAATCTCCAGCAAAAGACAATCGCTAGCAGAAAAAAATACACCCATACCTCCAACCATCACCTCCTCTGAAAAGCCTACTACCCCATTCCTTTTGGCTCCAGTCACTCAAGAAATGGTGCTCAACACCTTATCTAAATTGAAAGCCTCAAACTGCAAACGAGACAGTTTCCCAGCTAAACCAGTGAAAGAGTGTGCTCCCTATCTAGCACCACCATTACCTACTTTGCCAATGCCTCCTTCAATACAAACATAGTTCCAGCAAGCATCAAAGAAGCCTGGGTCACCCCACTCTTAAAAAAGCCCTCACTTGACCCCACAGTACCCACAAACTATCGCCCAATAACAACAGTCCCCTTCCTCCTGAAACTCATAGACAAAATAGCCTACTCACAAATTCAATCCCATCTCGAACAAAATAAACTTCTAGGAACTAGACAATCAGGTTTCAGGCCTAACCATAGCATTGAAACAGCCCTTCTAGATTTAAAAACCATATGGACACCATCAGGGATTCTGGGAACCTGTGCCTTCTATTGCTGTTAGATCTCTCTGCAGCATTCGTCCTTGTAGATCATGATAAACTATGTATCTCCCTACCTAATGACTTCAATTGTTCGAAGTATGCCACCAAGTGGGTTAAATCCTTCCTTGCTGAATGGACCTCCAGAGTGGCTATAGGCAAGGAAGCTGCTGACCCTATACCAGTACCCAATAGAGTCCCCCAAGGATCATGCCTTTCTCCCACATTATATAACGCCTACACTAAACTCCTCTTCTACTCCCTGGACGATATGGGTGTCATCTACACCAACTTTGCAGATGACACCCAGATCCTCATTCCCATCACAGTAGACTACAACCAAGACTCTCTGACCATCAACAAAATGTATTCTATCATACAAAACTGGATGGCGCTTAACAGCCTTTGTCTCAATGATAAAAAGACAGACGTCCTCATCGTTGGAACCCCAAACAAAATAGCAACTCTCAACTCAGACTACTCCTCTATCAATATTGACGGCACCAAGATCCCTGTCCTCAATCAGGTGAAAACACTTGGAGTATAACTGCAATAACTGCATCACATTGGCCAGAGCTCTGGTTTTGTCCAAATTGGTCTACTTTAATGTACTTCTTGCAGGGATTGCCACCACCAACCTTAATAAATTATAGCTTTTGCAAAATAAAGCATTAAGAGCAGCACTAGGGATAAAAAAAAAAATATCATATATCCAAGGCTAGGAAGGACGCCCACTGGCTGCCCGTCAAAGCAAGAATAATCTTCAAAACATTGTGCATCATGCATAAATGCATCACCAGCAAAGCACCACTCTACCTGAACAATGTCCTACAAAAAAAAGAAAACATCAGATCCCTAAAATCTAATAACAGCCAAAACTTAGTGACACGTTGGTACAACAACAACAAAGCAGGGGGCAGCAGCTTCTATGTTCTAGCCCCCAAACACTGGAACTCCCTCCCTATCTACATCAAAAAAGAGACCTCCTTCCCCTTTTTCAAAAAACAATTGAAAACATGGATGTTCAACCTATACTAGCACAGCACCAAACCATGAAAATTGTATTGATTTTTAAATGACGATGTAATACCAATGTTTTTGTAACCTATGTATAACCAATGCCTGTGTATACCAATACTTTCAAGATGTCTGTAACCACGCCGTGATACCCCAGGGTCTGGGCGTTTAACAAATGAAATAAATAATTATGCCTATCGGCCTCTACTAATGTATTGGGGATCCTCTCGAGAGTCAAGTTAAATATCTCCACAAGTCCATCGGTCTGAAGGTGGTATACTGAGGATCCTAGGGGCTTAATGAGTAGGATATCCTTTACCATTTGCATGATCTTTTACATAAAGGTGGTGCCTTCATCTGTTAGGATCTCCTTTGGGAACCCCTCCTGGTAAAGCAAAGGGAGTAAGTGCTTTAGTATTTGTTGATTGGTTTTATTTCTTAGTGGAAATGCTTTGGGGTACCCAGTAGCATAGTCAGCTTTTACTAAAATAAATGTGTTCCCCAGCTTGGATGTTTCTAGTGGTGACATAATGTCCATAGCTGTGTGGGAGAAGGGAACCTCAATAAAAGGGAAGGGTTGGTTGTAAGGGGGCCCAGTCTACTGTGCTAGTTGCAGTTTGTTGGCATATTTCACATGCTGCAAAAAATGTTTTATATCCAGTTACACTCATGGCCAATACAATTGAGGAACTACCTCACTTTGGGTCTTCCATATACCCTGGTGAGCTGTTGGAAGATGAGAATGGGCTAATTCAAGAGTATTTGTCAATTACTTTGTGAAATTACTAGCTGAGTTCTTGGAAGGCCATCTCTTTCCATATTTCCACGATAGGCTACCCAGCTCCTCTGAAAGGCTTTGATGAGAACAGGGCCATTTCTTTGTGCAAAGACCAGGTAAGGTAAAGGTGTAGGATTGTCAGACTCTATTCTAGAGGGTGCAGTAATGGAGAGCAGAGGACCCAGACCACCCTTCATCCCTGGACATGCTGTCTGTTTGTGGGCTCTAAGCTCACAAAATCCTGTACACGCTCACACCTCCAGGTCCACATCACATGGCATCTACTGCTCTGGCCTTGTGTGCTTCCTTGTCTGGCGTACAGTATCTCCCTCGGGTGCCTGCCTCCTTCTGTGCTGCTGCCGGTCTGCATGGTCTGCATGGCTCCTCCCCTTGCCGATGTTTTCACACCTGAGATCCGCCACAGCACTGGGTTTCTCCTCCTCCATTCAAGGGTTGTTGGCCCTTTATTCTTGTTCCGGTATTCAGAAGAGGCATATTGTTCACCCCACGCTGTCACGTTTGTGACAAATTCAGCATTTCATAGTTGTATTGTCATGATTTCTTACTCCCATAATAGGCAGATAGTACCTTAAAGGGAGCTCCCCATGGCAATGGGAGTCCTTGTGCTCTAAAGGGGAGTCCCTCCCAGTGAGGTCCCGCCTTTCTAAACCCCTAGGAAGGGTTTTGCTGAGCAGGCTCACCTCCCTAGCCTCAAAGGGGGTGGCTCCCCCTGGGGAAGATGGGGCGAAGTCTCGAAATTTGTCACAGGTCAGGTGGCACACACTCAAGCAGCAAATCGCCCAACCGGCTTGACTCACAACTCACCCGTAAAGTGAGGACCCACCATTAATCCTTCTCTTATCACGCACACACTCTATGAAACTCAATCCCTGAATCAGTTCAGACTGCTCCATAATTCTGCAACTGCACAAAGCTCCGGAAACATGTCTTTTTCTTTTATACCTGAATAAGGACTAATCGTGATGGACACACAGGCTGACACACAGATTGCAACTCAAACGCCTGCGATACAGTTATAGCATGCCAGCCCGAACCATGGAAAGTGCCCACTGTTATTATGCTAGGTCCATGCTTTAAGCAATATAATAATAATACAAATATTATTATTAATAATAATAATCATCATCATCATCATCATCACAATTTGAGATGGATGAAATTGTGATTGGCAAACTAGGAATACATTGGTCAAGTATTAGCAGCAAAATAGGCCAGAGTCATCACACATTTCTTCGATGTTCAAGGCTTTACAAAACTGTAAAAATCTCTGCAGAGGTTGGTTAAGATCAAAATATAGCAGACCCTTCCTCATCTATATATGTATGTTTTAGAAAATTGCAATTTACTGCCTGTTCTAAATGTTGCATGTAACATGTCTGTTTAAGCTTTCTTGGCACACAAAATGCAGCCTCTTTGATATGAACCTGGCTGGGTCAAGTTCCGGAGACTGCTAACGATTCCCCTCTTCCAATCCATGTGTGGAATCATCACTATTGCTGACCTCCCGCCTACTGGACTAAGAGCATTGCATAGTGCAGACTCAACCCGATCTTCCCACACTCTGCACTCCCTCCTTCCAACCAAAATGTAATCTCTGGTAATGACTCAGCCTTTAGCCCCCTTCTTTCACTCTAGCTTGTACGCCATAAAAACGTCCCAAATAATGTTTTTAAAAACAAAAAGTAAAATATTTTTCTTCAGGGTAGAACACCCCCATACTCGAGTCAACAACCTTTATAAAGAGCTCCTTGGGACTAGGTGTGTGATATATGAAATACCTAAAATAAATAATACGATAATGCTTCAGTGTGCAGAGACTGCTGTTCATGTTTTTATTTGATGAGAACTTTAGAAGTTGCGTGGTTTATCCTTACTATGAAAAGATATGCATGGAGAGAGAGCTCTCTGTAACCCTGCGCCTGTCCATGAGAGTTAAAGTCTACAGCTCTCCTCAGACGGGCTTGTCGCTTTTCTCTATGTCCAGACTGCCCGGCTGCATGGAGCTCTGAGATTTCTAAGTTAATTTAACATTACATTACCTTGACTTTTCATTTCGTATCAAAGTGATGTTGCATAGCTAAATGAATCGAGCAAAATATAAATTTTTCCATATTAGAGCAGCACTAATGGACCTGGTCTTGTCCTTTACAGCGTGAACTTCAATTGAAAAGGGCTAAGAATAACTGGAGAACATTGCAAACGTCAAATCAATTGTCTTAAAGGGAACAGACAGCATTCGCGACACGGTATGCATAAGGCAGGACAATGTGGAACCTAATTGATTGGTTTCATGCATTTTCAAAAATGATTGCGAAAAGGCTTGCATTGCAAAACATATTTCCAATTACAATTCTACAGCAGATGGTAATTTTTGGATGAATACATTGGTCTAATTACGAGTATGGCGATGTGGAGAAAAAACAGTGGTAATGCAGTGGTAACTGTGTTACCACTGCATTACCACTGCATCACCGCACCACCGCACTACAACTGTGGTGGTTATATGGAGGATTTTCCTCTGGAGGTAAAGCCTCTGCCTTACCGCCATAAAACAGCAAAATCTGCTGTAATTCTGTCAAAATCCTCATGGAGTCCATTAGAATCATAAAAATACCGACTACCACTGCCTTCCACCACGTGTAATCAGTGGGCCCAAGTGGTGATAATGGTAATTCCATTTGGGGGTGCTTTGGCAGATTTACCACCGAAAGACCACTAAAGATGTAATGAGGCCCATTCAGTTTGGAGTTAATTAGCCGGTAAAAGCACAGGACTCCTTGAAGTAGCTGCTGTGTGCTGGCCCCATTTCTTAAAATCTCCATATCTGTCACAATGCTATGGGAGCACACTGGGCCATCATGAGTATGGTAGCAACTGTCAAAATGTACCATTTAAATACCATTTGTTTTGACTGCTCTCACCTTACTCATGAGGAGGCCCAGTCGTCTATCAATACAGCAAGGGTTTTGTTATGGGAATTGTGGTAACGGTACAAACGTGGTATTTAAGACACCGCCTGTTTTTAAAATCTCTGGGGTATTTATGGCATGGGGCACATAAAGAGTACTAGAAAAGGATCCACAGCAATCACATCAAAGCTAAGTCACCATTAACGCTTATAAGAATCAAGTGTGAAGACACCTACACTTTGGGGCCAAGAAATTCTATATATAAACATACATTATAGAGCAGTGATGGTGAAGCCTGTGTACTTTTCTCCAAATTCTATTGCTAATAACTTTTGACCAAACGGATATGGATGACTTTTTTCCCAGAACAAAGTTTGCCCTGGGCCCTCGCTCCCCATAAAATAAAAATGTTTTCGCCATAGTTCTTGGATTGGGCAACAAAGAGGGAATGTAATGGGGCGCGAATGCTCCATTACTTGGATAATTCCTTTTCATACATAGGCAGGGCACGGATCAGTGCAGGAGGGCACTGCATGTGTGTCATAAGGTGGCAGAGGTGCTGGGGGCCCCCCTCAAAATTGAATAAACTGAGGGGGACGACAACAACATCGGTCTGTTTTTCTGGGATTAAAATTGATAGCGAGCAGAGGTTTGCCGGCTCAGTGAGGAAAAGGTCCCGGACTACAAGGAGGCAGTGGCAACCTGTTTGCATACTAAGAAGGTGACATTAGGGCAACTACAGAGCCTGCTGCACCAACATGGGGGTAATTCTGCAGCATTTTGCCTTTCCTGCTTGCCCCTTCCCCTGCCCTCTTCCTGGTTCCCTCCCCTCTTGTCCGAACCTCTGATTGGCCTTCAAGGCCTGTTTCCAAGTCAAAGGTGTAAGCACCTCATGTGAAGCCCCTCCATTCCTGCTGCACCAACCTGGGGGTAAGTCAGCCTTTCTAGCCCTGTCCCATCCAGCGTTATTTGTTTTGTTTAATTTATTGTGATTTTGCCACTTCTGCAGAATTTTGCCTTTCCTGCTCGCCCCTCCCCTGCCCTCTTCCCGGTTCCTGGTCCTACTCCTCCTCTCCTCCCCCCAACATCCAATTGGCATTTAAGGCTTGTTTCCAACTCGAGGGTTGAAGCCCCTTGTGTGCAGGCAGCCCCTCCATTCCTGCTGCACCAACTTGGGGGGTAAGTTTGCCTTTCTGGCCGCACCCCATCCAGCCCTTGTGATTTTTTCTTCATTTCATTTAGTTAGATTTTGATGCTTCTGCAGTGTTTTTCCATTTCTGTTCACACCCTCCCCTACCCACTTGCTGGTTCCCTGTTCTCCCCATCCCCTACTGCCCCGACAGCTGATTGGCCCATCAAACCCATTTAAGGTTACCACACAGGGTAGCACCTGCCCGGGCAGCCACCGGCTAAGGGCCAGTAGGCAAGGGCAGCTCCTCAAGAAGCAGTTCCAGTCCATGAATGCCCATGTTCGACTGGTAAGCCTGCAGCAATCTACCAGCAGTGACTGATGAGGTAAGTGTGGTCTGGGTGGGGAGTACAGTCATTACTGTACTCAGATAAAGCCCAATCACTCTTATTACCTGATAGAAAATTGATTATATCTGTCAGTTTGTCATATCTCGCAATTAGCCCATATGTGTTAGTGAGCCATATCTTGCAGTTAGCCCATCTGTGTTAGGGAACAATATCTTGCATTTGGCCCAATTGTGGGTCTAAGCCATATCTTGCAGTTAGCCCATTTGTGCTATTGAGCAATATCTCGCATTTAGCCAATCTGTGTTAGTGAGCCATAACTTGTAGTTAACCCATCTGTCTTAAGGAGTAATATCTTGCATTTATCCCATTTGTGTCACTGAGCCATCTGTTGTATTTAGCCCATTTGTGTTAGGGAGCTATATCTCGTATTTTGCCCATTTCTGTCACTGAGCAAAATCTTGCATTTAGCCCATCTCTGTTAGTGAGCCATATCTTGCAGTTAACCCATCTGTGCTGGGGAGCAATATCTCGCATTAAGCCCATCTGTGTTAGTGAGCCATATCTTGCATTTGGGCCATCTTTGTTAGTTAGCCATATCTTGGACTTAGCCCATTTGTGTTAGTAAGCAACATCTTGCATTTGGCCTATCTGTGTTAGTGATTCATATCTCGTATTTAGCTCATTTGTGTTAGTGAGCAATGTCTCACGTCAGCCCATCTCTATTAGTGAGCAATATCTTGCAATTAGCCCATCTGTGTTAGTGAGCCACATCTTGCAGTTAGCCGATCTGTGTTAGGGAGCAATATCTCACATTTCGCCCATCTGTGTTAGGGAGCCATATCTCACATTTAGCCCATCTGTTTTTAATGAGCCATATCTCCCATTCAACCCCTCTGTGTTAGTGTGCAATATCTTGCATTTAGCCCATCTGTGTTGGTGAGCCATATCTTGAATGTAACCCATCTGTGTTAGTGAGTCACATCTTGCAGTTAGCCCATTTTTGTTAGTGAGCCATATCTCGCAGTTAGCCCATTTGTTTTAATGAGCCAGTGAGCCATATATTGATTTAGCCCATTTGTGTTAGCCATATCGTGCAGTTCGCCATCTGTGTTAATAAGCCATATGTTGCAGTTAAACATCTGTGTCAGAGAGTCATATTTTGCAGTTAGTCCATTTGTACTAGTGAGAAATAACTCACATTTAGCCCATCTGTGTTAGTGAGCCATATTTTGCAGTTTGACCATCACTTTTAGTGAGCCATAACTCGCATTTAGCACATTTGTGTTAGTGAGCCATATCTTGTATGTTTTCCATATGTGTTAGGTCGCAATATATCACATTTAGCCCAACTGTGTTAGTGAGCCAAATGTTGCATTTATCCCATCTGTGTGAGCAATATCTCACATTTAGCCCATCTGTGTTAATGAGCCATATTTTGCAGTTAGCCCATCTGTGTTAGGGAGCAATATCTTGCATTTTGCCCATCTGTGTTATTGAGCCGTATTGTATTGTATTGTTTAGTTATTTATAGAGCGCGCCTGCCGTTAAGCAACTGGGCGCTTGCAGAAAATAAATCTTGGGTTACAGGTACATGAATACGTTACATTTCTTAGGTTACAGGATCATATATTACAAGCTCATATATCAGGCATTTCTTACTTACAAGACAGTAATTACTACATTTCTTCGGTTACAGGATCATATATTACAAGCTCATATATCAAGTATTTCTTACTTACAAGAGAGATATGTTACATATATCAGAATCTTTTTGTGTTGCACTGTCGGATGACTTACAGCAAAGATAAGTTACAGTTACAGTGTTTACAATAAATATACAGAGTATTTGGTACAGTTGGGGCATTTAGCAGTCGTTAGTTTTAAGCCAGAGTTTAGCGTTGGCTTTGAACACATGGAAGGAGGGGGTAGCTCTAAGTGCATATGGGATGGAGTTCCAGAGCTGCGCTGCTAGAACTGGGAAGCTGGACCCACCAGTACTTTTCAGTTTAAAGTTAGGGACTTTGATGCTATTTGAGAGAGCCTTTCTGATGGGACGTTCAGAGGTGTGCTTAGTGAATTTTTCTGTAAGGTATGCAGGAACTTTGTTGTTCAGACAATTGTGTGTAATGTTCAGAGTTTTGAGTTTGATACGGTCATTGATGGCCAGCCAGTTGACGGCTCTTCTATGGGAAGATATGTGTTGCCCTTTGCGGATGCCTAGGGCTGTTCTGAGGGCATTGTTCTGCAGGGTTTGGAGTTTGTTAGTGTTATGTTTACTGGTGCCTAGGTACAGTGCATTGCAGTAGTCTAATTTAGAGAGGATGAGGGCTCGCGCTATGGTGGTGCAGCTGTCTGTGGAAAGGTATGGTTTGCAGGCGTGGATGAGTTTTCAGGTGTAACTGGTTGCTGAGGCTGTAGCATTTACTTGCTTGTCAAGGGTGAGAGCTGAGTCTAAGTAGAAACCTAAGGTTTTAACTTCCTTAGCTACCTTGATTTTGATGCCATCGATCGTGATGGAGTTGTAAAGCTGGGGTAGTTTGTTCAGTTTATTGGTAGAACCAATGATTAAGAGCTCGGTCTTATCGTCGTTAAGACATAGGCCATGAGTGGCCATGCAGGTTTGGATGATTTGGTAAATTTTGTTTATGAGTCTGGTGTCCTTTTCATAATCAACTTGGATTGGGATAAGGATCTGGGTATCATCGGCGTAGTTGGTATATGAGACCCCTAGTTTGTCCAATATATCAAAGAGAGGCTTTGTAAAAATATTGTATAGCGTGGGGGAACACATGACCCTTGAGGGACTCCGCAGGTGATGGGGACTGGATCCGCTGCTGATGAGGGTGAGAAAACTCTTATGGTTCTCTGGTCCAGGAATGAATTTATCCATGCCGTGGCTTTTGTAGAGAAGTTGGCTGCTGATTTGAGGTGATTGCACAGTACCTTGTGATCTACCAGGTCGAAAGCAGCTGATAGGTCTAGGAGTAGGAGAATAGACACATCTCCTCTGTCTTTGCGCTCGTCTAGCTGGTTTTTAAGATCAAGGAGAGCCGTTTCGGTTCCATGTCTTGGCCTAAATCCTGAGTGTCTTGTCCCTAGTAGATTGTTGCTCTCCAGATAATCTTGGATCTGAAGATATGCAGCTTTATCTAAGATTTTAAGGAGGAACGGGACAGTTGTTATGGGCCTATAGTTCGTTGGGACGTTGGGGTCCAGGTTAACTTTTTTTAGTAGAGGTAGTATCCATGCATCTTTAAGGTTAGTTGGCACAGAGCATGATTTAAATGAGGAGTTAATGAATGATGTGACGAAGGGGGCTAGTTCATGTGCAGCCTCTTTAATAATTGGAGCTGGACAGGTGTCCCCAAGGCATCGGGACGGTTTCAAGGACAAGATGATGTTCTTAGTTTCTGCAGTAGAGATGGCTCTAAAGCTAAATTGGTTAGGGGGTTTCGTTTGGTTGGTGGCAAGTTCCTGGAGGATGATTTCTTGCGTAGATAGGGCGATGGTGTGGAGGGCAGATTTTTTGGCTCGTATTTTGTCTTGTAGCATTATGATTTTGTTGCATAGGGCTTTTTGAATGTTAGTGCACCAGGCTTTGTCTTTGGTGCAAGAATCTATGGGTGCAATTGGGGATTCTAATTCTCTCAGAATGGAGAAGATTTCCCTGGTATTCGAATTCGCTTTTTTGATTCTGTCATTGAAGGTCTCTTTTTTAGCCTGAATGATTTGTTTTTTGTAGCTGTTAGTGAGGACAGTGAGAAGGTCTTTGTTGTGGGGAGAGGGTTTTTTCTCCAACAGGCTTCTGCATGTCGTTTCTCTTTGCGTAAGGCTTTTAGCGCGGGGGTGAACCAGGTGTTCAGATGGGCAATAGGTTTTGATTTAGAGGGTTTCAGCGGCGCAATGGCGTCGATTGCCGAGTTGATGGTGTTGTTGTACAGGTCGACTAGATCGTTGGGGTTAGAGAACTGGCTAGAGTGATTAATGATAGGTTGGAACAGGGGGAGAAGATTTGCGAGTGCTATATTTTTTTTGCAACGGGTGAGGGCCGGTGGAGCATGAGGTTTGGTGGATTTGGGTTGTGGAAGGTCCGAAATGGTCCGTGAGATCAGATAATGATCTGTCCATATACAAGGTTCAATTGCCATTATGAGGGAGACGCAATTGATGTCTGCGACCCAGTCCAATGTGCGGCCTTTAGAATGAGTAGGGCCGTTATTCCGAATAGTGAGGCCTGCTTCCCCAATAGTGTTAGCTATGGTGGACGCATTGGAATCTTTTGGGTCCTTGTAGCCTAAGTTGAAATCGCCTAATAGGATGAATCGTGTTCCCGGGTTGGCATTAGTGTTTAGTAAGGTGGTTAAGTCTTCTTCAAAGGTGCCTAGTGGACCAGGAGGTCTGTAGATAAGGTGTATTGTGATAATACGTGTGGCAGAGATTTCTAGTTTAAGGGAAAGTAGTTCAGCTGAGGGCATAGTGAGGCTGTCTATTTGTATGATGGTGAGGTTGGCTCTGCAGATAAGAGCTCTGCCTCCACCTTTGGATGTTTCCCTGTCTTTTCTGAAGATGGTGAAGTTTGGGGGTATGGCTATCATGAGGGTAGGGCCAGCGGCTTTGTGTAGCCATGTTTCGGTGACTTTTCCGAGGCATGAGCAATTAGGGATCTAGCGTTGATGAGACCTCCCTTGAGGTTTTGAGTTATTGCGGTGTTATTGCTAGTGTGGACCTTGTTGGGCAAAGTTTCAGAGGATTTGGTGCAAAGGGTTTGATTGCAGCTTGGTTTCCTTGTGTGCCTGTTTCGGCTGGTGTGTTTGAGCTCCTTCTTGGCGTGGCTAAGGGGTATGTGTGCGCTAGGTGGTTTGGGAAGTCTGGAGCCTAGTCTGAGGTTCCTTAGTTCGGTGGGGTAGGCTTGACTCTGTAGGGTCTGGGCGAAGGGCGCAGACTGTTTGGGTAGTCTAGTACCTAGTCTGGAGTTCCTTAGTGCGGCGCGACCAGCCTGACTCAGTTGGGTCTGGGATAAGGGAGCAGACTGTTTGGGTAGTCTAGTACCTAGTCTAGAGTTCCTTAGTCCAGTGGGACAAGCCTGATTCAGTTGGGTCCAGGTCAGGGGAGCAGTCTGTTTAAGTGGTGGCTGTGTGTACATCATTCTGGTTGGTTGCCTTTCTGTCGTCAGAATGTGGCGAGGGGCTGCCGTAAAAACTAAGGCAGAAAGTGTGGAGATTATGGCTAGGTAGCCAATAGATGTGTTCGGCATGAAGGATGTCATAACGGTGTTTGTTGGCAGGTTATCTTGTGGTAGTCAGATGTTTCGAAGTCTTGAGGTCTAAGTGTGTAGAATGCAGATAGGTTCGCCTAGATTCAAGAATCACTATATGGACTAAAATATATGACGTAAGAGTTGTTAACAACTGGCAGGCGACCAGAGGGTCTTGAATAGGTCACAGGGTGCAGTGGCAAGCAGCCGGGAAGGTAGATCACAGTGTGCAGTAACTAGCGACCAAGGGTCTAATTGGGTTACACGGTACAATGGCAAGCGACCAAAAGGGTCTCAGTTAGGTCACAGGGTGCAGTAACTAGCTACCAAAGGCTCTAAGTAGGTTACACAGTGCAATATCAAACGACCAAAAGGGTCTCAGATAGGTCACGAGGTGCAGTAACTAACAACCAAAAGGGTCTGAATAGATCACAGGGTGCAGTAACTAGCGACCAAAGGGTCTAAATAGGTCACACGGTACCATGGCAAGCGACCGAAAAGGGTCTCAGATAGGACCGTGACAGGGTGCAGTGACTAGCTACCAGGGGCTCTAAATAGGTTGCACGGTATCTCACATTTAGCCCATTTGTGTCAATGAGCCACATCTTGCTTTTTGCCCATCTCTGTTAGGGAATAATATCTTGCATTTAGCCCATTTCTGTCAGTAAGCCATTTCTTGCAGTTAGCCCATTTGTGTTAGTGAGCAATATCTCATATTTTTCCCATCTGTGTTAGTGAGCCATAGCTTGTGGTTAAGCTATCTGTTTTAGGGAGCAATATCTTGCATTTATCTGATTCATGTCACTGTGCCAAATATTGCATCTAGCCCATTTGTGTCACTGAGCCAAATCTTGCATTTAGCCCATCTGTGTTAGTTAGCCATATCTTGCAGTTAGCCCATCTGTGTGAGGGAGCAATTTCTCGCATTTCACCCATCTGTGTTAGTGACCCATATCTCGCATTTAGCAAATCTGTGTTAGTGAGCCATAGCTTGGATTTAGTCCATCTGTTTTAGGGAGCAATATCTTGCATTTAGCCCATCTGTGTGATTGAGCTGGTATTAGGTCAATAGACCTTTTTTAAAAACATGAAAACCAAAAAAGGATTTAGAAAAACCACTCTGTGACCAAACAAAGCAAGCAGTCTTTCTAAATTGAACTGTTAGCCCCTGTGACACACACAAGTGTGTGCAGGGGCTGACAGGCATGGCAGGACCCGGAAGCAGCCACAAGGGAGATCCAGTATGTATGTGTATGTGTGTGTATGTTTTGGGTGTATGTGTATGTGTTTGTGTGCATTTTGGGTGGACTTGGGAGGGGAGGGAGATGGTGGGGGCTGGGGGAGAGGATGTTTTGGGGGTGAAACACCCCTTATTTGGACAGAAAATGGAATATATAGTTGGGGGTGGGGGTGGGAAGGGGTCAGCGAGGGCGGGGAGAAATTTCCTTATTTCCATTTTTGTAAGTCATCTAAAATTGACTTTAAAAAATCTGTCTTTTGTTTAGGAGACATACAAAAACCGAAATAATGGCATAGAACCATTGATCCATATCTTGCATTTAGCCCTTCTATGGTAGTCAGCCAAATCTTGCAGTTAGCCCATCTGTGTAAGTGAGCAATATCTCACATTTAGCCCATCTGTGTTAGTGAGCCACATATCTTGCACTTAGCCCATTTGTGTTAGTGAGCAATATCTTGCATGTAAGCTATCTGTGTTAGTGAGCCATATTTTTCAGTTAGCCCATCTGTATTAGGGAGCAATACCTCGCATTTCACCCATCTATGTTAGTGAGCCATATCTTGCATTTAGTCCATCTGTGTTAGGGAGCAATATGTCACATTTAGCCCATCTGCTTTATTGTGCCGGTATAAGGTCAATAGACCTTTTCTTAAAACATGAACACAAAAAAATGATTTAGAAAGATCGCTCTACGACTGCAAAGAGGAGTCTTTCTAAATCGAATTGTCAGCCCCTGCGACGCGAACAGGTGCGTGCAGGAGCTGACATCCACGGCAGCACGGTAAAGCAGCCACAAGGGAGATTGGGTACGCATGTGTGTATGTGCGTGTGAATTTATGTGTTGTGTGTACGTGTATGTGTGTGTTTGTGTGTTTTTTGGTTGGGCTTCGGAGAGGAGGGAAGTGGTGAAGGCTGAGGGAGGGGTTTTCGGGGGTGAAACTGCCCTTATTTGGACTAAAACTAGAAGGGAGAGTGGGGGTGGGGAAGGGTCAGCAGGGCGGTGTCATTATTTCCATTTTTGTACGTCACCTAAAATCGGCTGAAATAAATCTAACTTTTGTTTAGAAGACCTACAAAAACCGAAATAATTGCATAGAACCATTGAGTCATATCTTGCGTTTAGCCCATCTGTGTTAGTGAGCCAAATCTTGCAGTTAGCCCATTTGTGTAAGTGAGCAATATCTTGCATTTAGCACATCTGTGTTAGTGAGCCATATCGTGTATTTAGTCCATCTGTGTCAGGAAGCAATATCTTGCATTTAGCCCATCTGTGTTTTTGAGCTGCTATTAGGTCAATAGATCTTTTTATAAAAAAAACACGAAAACAAAAAACACGATTTAGAAAGACTGCTCTGCGAATGTGCAGAGTGGTCTTTCTAAATTGAACTGTCTCTGCCTGCGATGTACACAAGTACACACAGGGGCTGACAGGCAGGACAGGAACCTGAAGCAGCCACGCGGGAGATCCGGTACATATGTGTGTGTGTTTGTGTATGTGTTGGGTGTACTTGTATATGTGTGTGTTTGTGTGTGTTTTGGGAGTGTGGGGTGGAGGGAGGTGGCAGGGGCGGAGGGAGAGAGGTTTGGGGGTTGAATCTCCCCTTTTTTGGAGTAAAAACGGAAGTGAGGGTAGGGTAGGGTAGGGTTAGGTCTGCGGTTGGCAGGGGCGGGAGAAATGACCTTATTTCCATTTTTGTAGGCCGCCTAAAATCAGCTGAAATAAGTCTGTCTTTTGTTTAGGTGTCCTATAAAAACCGAAATAATTGAATAGAACCATTGAGCCATATCTCGCATTTAGCACATTTCTGTTAGTGAGCCATAGCAATGTCTCGCATTTAGCCCATCTGGGTTAGTGAGCTATATTTTGCAGTTAGCTCGCTGTGTTAGTGAGCCATATCTCACATTTACAACATCAGTCTTGGTGAACAATATCTTGCACTTTACCCATTTGTGTTAGTGAGCAATATCATGCATTTAGCCCTTCTGTGTTAGTGAGCCATATTTTGCAGTGAGCCCATCTGTGTTAGGGATCAAAATCTTCCATTTTGCCAACCTGTGTCTGTGAGCCATATCTCATATTTAGCACATCTGTGTTAGTGAGCCATATCTTGCATTCAGTTCATCTGTGTTAGGGAACAATATCTTACATTTAGCCCATCTGTGTTATTGAACAATATCATGAATTTAGCCCATTTGTTAATGAAATAAATCTTGCATTTAGCGGATCTGTCTTAGGGAGCAATATCTCACAGTTCGCCCATCTGTGTTAGTGAGCCAAATCTCACATTTAGCCCATCTGTGTTAGTGAGCAATATATTGCATTTAGCCCATCTGTGTTAGTGAGCCATATCTCGTATGTAACCCATCTCTGTTAGTGAGCCATATCTTGCAGTTAGCTCATTTGTGTTAGTGAGCCATATTTCATAGTTAGCCCAAGTGTATTAGTGAGCCAGTGAGCCATGTCATGCACTTAGCCCATTTGTGTTAGAGAGCCATATCGTGCATTTCGCCATCTGTGTTAATGAGCAATATCTTGCATTTAGCCCATCTGTGTTAGTGAGCCATATTTTGCAGTTTTCCCATCAGTGTTAGTGAGCCATATCTCACATTTAGCACATCTGAGGAAGTGAGACATATCTTGCCTATTTTCCATCTGTGTAAGGTCTCAATGCCTCGCATTTAGCCCATCTATGTTAATGAGCCATATTTTGAAGTTAGCCCATCTCTGTTATTGAGCCATATCTTGCATTTAGCACATCTGTTTTGATGAGCCATATCTCGCATTTAGCCCATTTGTGTCACAGAGCCAAATCTTGCTTTTTGCCCATCTGTGTAAGGGAATAATAGCTTGCTTTTAGCCCATTTTTGTTAATGAGCAATATCTCATATTTATCCCATCTGTGTTAGTGAGCCACAGGGTGCGGTTAAACTATCTGTTTTAGGGAGCAATAACTTGCATTTATCCTATTCATGTCACTTAGCCAAATATTGCACGTAGCCCATTAGTGTTAAGGAGCTATATCTCGCTTTTAGCCCATTTGTGTCACTGAGCCAAATCTTGCATTTAGCCATTCTGTGTTAGTGAGCCATATCTTGCATTTAGGCCATCTTTGTTGGTGAGCCATATCTTGCACTTATCCCATTTGTGTTAGTGAGCAAAATCTCACATTTACCTATTTGTGTTAGTGACACATATCTCGCATTTAGCAACTTTGTGTTAGTGAGCCATATCTTGGATTTAGTCCATCTGTTTAAGTGAGCATTATCTTGCATTTAGCCCACCTGTGTGATTGAGCTGCTATTAGGTCAAAAGAACTTTTTTAAAAACATGAAAACCAAAAAAATATTTAGAAAAACCACTCTGCGACCACACAGAGCTGTTTTTCTAATTTGAACTGTCAGCTCCTGTGACACACACAAGTGCGCGCAGGGGCTGACAGGCTCGGCAGGACCCGGAAGTAGCCACGAGGGAGATCCATTACATGTGTGTGTGTGTGTTTGTGTATGTGTTGGGTGTACGTGTGTGTGTTTGTGTGCATTTTGGGTGGGTGTGGGAGGGAGATGGCGGAGGCTGAGGGAGAGGTGTTTGGGGGGTGAAACACCCCTTATTCAGACTAAAAATGGAAAAGATAGTTGGGGTGGGGATGGGGTGACAAGAGGTCAGCCGGGGTGGGGAGAAATCTAATATTTCCATTTTTGTAAGTCACCTAAAATTGACTTTAAAAAATCGGTCTTTTGTTTAGGAGACCGACAAAAACCGAAATAATTGCATAGAACCATTGAGCCATAGCTTGCATTTAGCCCATCTATGCTAGTGAGCCAAATCTTGCAGTTAGCCCATCTGTGTAAGTGAACAATATCTCACATTTAGCCCATCTGTGTTAGTGAGCCACATTTCTTGGATTTAGCCCATTTGTGTTAGTGAGACATATTTTGCAGTTAGCCCATCTGTGTTAGGGAGCAATACCTCGCATTTCATCCATCTGTATTAGTGAGCCATATCTCGCATTTACCACATCTGTATTAGTGTGCCATATCTTGCATTTAGTTCATCTGTGTTAGGGAGCAATATGTCGCATTTAGCCCATCTGCGTTATAGTGCCGGAATAAGGTTAATAGACCTTTTTTTACAACATGAACACAAAAAATTGTCGGCCTCTGCAACGCAAACAAATGTGTGCAGGAGCTGACAGGCACGGCAGCACCTTGAAGCAGCCACAAGGGAGATTGGGTACGTATGTGTCTGTGCGTGTGTATTTATGTGTTGTGTGTATGTGTATGTGTGTGTGTTTGTGTGTTTTTTGGTTGGGCTTCGGAGAGGAGGGAAGTGGCGAAGGCTGAGGGAGGGGTGTTCGGGGGGTGAAACCGCCCTTATTTGCACTAAAACCAGAAGGGAGAGTGGGGGTGGGGAAGGGTCAGCAGGGGGTGTCATTATTTCCATTTTTATACGTCACCTAAAATCGGCTGAAAGAAATCTATCTTTTGGTTAGAAGACCGACAAAAACCGTAATACTTGCAAAGAACTATTGAGTCATATCTTGCATTTAGCCCATCTGTCTTAGTGAGCCAAATCTTGCAGTTAGCCCATTTGTGTAAGTTAGCAATATCTCGCATTTAGCCAATCTGTGTTAGTGAGCCATATCTTGCTCTTAGCACATTTTTATTAGCGAACAATATTGCATTTCACCCATCTGTGTTAGTTAGCCATATCTTGCATTTAATCCATCTGCGTTAGGGAGCAATATCTTGCATTTAGACGATCTGCGTTATTGAGCCGGTATCAGGTCAATAGAACTTTTTATAAAAAAAAAAACACGAAAACAATAAAAACCGAAATAATTGAATAGAACCATTGAGCCATATCTGACACTTAGCCATTCTGTGTTAGTGAGCCAAATCTTGCAGTTAACCCTTCTGTGTAAGTGAGCAATATCTCGCATTTAGCACATATGTGTTAGTAAGTCATAGCAATGTCTCGCATTTAGCCCATCTGGATTAGTGAGCCATATTTTGCAGTTAGCTCGCTGTGTTAGTGAGCCATATCTCACATTTAGGCCATCAGTCTTAGTGAACGATATCTTGCACTTAACCCATCTGTGTTAGTGAGCAATATCATGCATTTAGCCTATCTGTGTTAGTGAGCCATATTTTACAGTGAGCCCATCTGTGTTAGGGAGCAAAATCTCACATTTTGCCCACCTGTGTCAGTGAGCCATATTTCATTTTTAGCACATCTGTGTTAGTGAGCCATATCTTGCATTTAGTTCATCTGTGTTAGGGAACACTAGCTCACATTTAGCCCATCTGTGTTATTGAGCCATGTCTCACATTTAGCCCATTTGTGTTAGGGAACAATATCTTGCATTTAGCCCATTTGTGTCACTAAGCCATATGTTGCAGTTAGCCCATTTGTGTTAGTGAGCAATATCATGCATTTAGCCCATTTCCTAATGAACAAAATCTTGCATTTAGTGGATCTGTGTTAGGGAGCAATATCTCACATTTCGCCTATCTCTGTTAGTGAGCCATATCTCCCATTTAGCCCCTCTGTGTTAGTAAGCAAAAACTTGCATTTAGCCCATCTTTGTTAGTGAGCCATATCTCGCATGTAACCCATCTCTGTTAGTGAGCCATAGCTTGCAGTTAACCCATCTGTCTTGGGGAGAAATATCTTGCTTTTTTCCAATTTGTGTCACTGAGCCAAATCTTGCATTTAGACCATTTGTGTTAGGGAGCAATATCTTGCATTTAGCCCATCTGTGTTAGCGAGCCACATCTTGCAGTTAGATTGTCTGTGTTAGGGAGCAATATCACGCATTTAGACCATCTGTGTTAGAGAGCCAAATCTTGCAGTTGGCCCATCTGTGTTGGTGAGCAATATCTCGTAAGCAGCCGATCTGGGTTAGTGAGCCATAGCTTGCGGTTAGCCCATCTGTGTTAAGGAGCAATATCTTGCATTTACACCATCTTTGTTAGTGTGCCAAATCTTGCAGTTAGCCCATTTGTGTTAGTGAGCAATATCTTGCATTTAGTCCATCTGTGTTAGGGAGCAATATCTCACATTTAGCTCATTTGTGTCACTAAGACATATCTTGCAGTCAGCCCATGTGTGTTAGTGAGCAACATCTTGTGTTAGCCTATTTGTGTTAGTGAGTCATAGAGCAATCTATCTAAATCATTTTTTTAGTGTTCATGTTTTAAAAAAATGTCTATTGACCTTATTCCGGCACAATAACGCAGATGGGCTAAATGCGACATAATTCTCCCTAACACAGATGAACTAAATGCAAGATATAGCCCATTAATACAGATGTGGTGAATGTGAGATATGGCTCAGTAACACAGATGGGTGAAATGCGAGGTATTGCTCCCTAACACAGATGGGCTAACTGCAAAATATGTCTCACTAACACAGATGGGCTAAATGTGAGATATTGCTCACTTACACAGATGGGCTAACTGCAAGATTTGGCTCACTAGCATAGATGGGCTAAATACAAGATATGGCTCAATGGTTCTATACAATTGTTTCGGTTTTTGTAGGTCTCCTAAACAAAAGACAGATTTTTTAAAGTCAATTTTAGGTGACTTACAAAAATGGGAATATTACATTTCTCCCCACTCCGCGCTGACCTCTTCCCACCCCATCCCCACCCCAAACTATCTCTTCAATTTGTAGTCTGAATAAGGGGTGTTTCACTGCCCAAACACCTATCCCTCAGCCCCCACCATCTCCCTCCCAGGCCCTTCCAAAATGCACACAAACACACACACGTACACCCAACACATACACAAACAAACACACACACACCATTTTTTAAATTCAGACAGAATCTGACCAACTGGCTAAAAGAGAATGATAACTAATCACTCTATCACCTTTCTCTCGACACCTACTCTTCTGTTCTCTGAAGCGCTTGCTATGTGCTTGCCTACTTGAACTGCATTCCGGATGTATTGTGCTCACCCCAATACTATGCTACTTGATCATGTAATCTACACTGTACTGACTTAATTCTATGTTACTGGACCCCTTAATTTACATTGTATATACCTGTATATTGTAGTATGTTTGAAGTTCTTGTATATTCCTTATGTATATCATGTACCTATGTACCCTGTAACTAAGTTGAACATATTTTTATCTTCTGCACCCTGATGCCCCTGGGTATGGTGCGCATTATAAATAAATAAACAAACAAACAAACAAACATATGTACCGGATCTCCCTTGTGGCTACTTTGGGGTCCTGCCGTGCCTGTCAGCCCCTGCGCGCACTCGTGTGTGTCACAGGGGCTGACAGTTCAATTTAGAAAAACAGCTCTGTGTGGTCACAGAGTAGTTTTTCTAAATATGTTTTTGGTTGTCATGTTTTAAAATTCTTTTGACCTAATAGCAGCTCAATCACACAGATGGACTAAATCCAAGATATGGCTCACTAACACAGATTCGCTAAATGCGAGATATGGGTCACTAACACAAATGGGTAAAAATGCGAGATATTGCTCACTAACACAAATGGGATAAGTGCAAGATATGGCTCACCAACAAAGATGGCCTAAATGCAAGATACGGCTCACTAACACAGATGGGCTAAATGCAAGATTTGGCTCAGTGACACAAATGGGCTAAATGCGAGATATAGCTCCCTAACACAAATGGGCTAAATGCAATATTTGGCAAAGTGACATGAATCGGATAAATGCAAGATATTGCTCCTTAAGACAGATGGGTTAACCGCAAGCTGTGGCTCACTAACACAGATGGGATGAATATGAGATATTGCTCACTGACAAAAATGGGCTAAAAGCAAGATATTATTCCCTAACACAGATGGGAAAAAAGCAAGATTTGTCTCAGTGACACAAATGAGCAAAATGCGAGATGTGGCTCATTAAAACAGATGTGTTAAATGCAAGATACGGCTCAATAATACAGATGGGTTAACTCCAAAATATGGCTCATTAACACAGATGGGCTAAATGTGAGATACTGGTCACTAACACAGATGGGATAAATGCAAGTGTATGCTCACTTACACAGATGGGCTAATAGAAACATTTGGCTCACTAACACAGTTGGGCTAAAGGCCAGATATTGCTCCCTAACATAGAAAGCCTAACTTCAATATATGGCTCACTAACACAGATGGGCTAAATGTGAGGTATTGCGACCTAACACAGATGGAAAATACGCAAGATATGGCTCACTTCCTCAGATGTGCTAAATGTGAGATATGGCTCACTAACACTGATGGGCAAACTGCAAAATATGGCTCACTAACACAGATGGGCTAAATGCAAGATATTGCTAATTAACACAGATGGTGAAATGCATGATATGGCTCTCTAACACAAATGGGCTACGTGCAAGATATGGCTCACTGGCTCACTAATACAAATAGGCTAACTGTGAGATATAGCTCACTAACACAAATGAGCTAACTGCAAGATATGGCTCACTAACAGAGATGGGTTACATGCGAGATATGGATCACTAACACAGATGGGCTAAATGCAAGATATTGCTCACTAACACAGAGGGGCTAAATGGGAGATATGGCTCACTAACACAGATGGGCTAAATGTGAGATTTGGCTCACTAACACAGATGGGCAAAATGTGAGATATTGCTCCCTAACACAGATCCACTAAATGCAAGATTTAGTTCATTAACAAATGAACTAAATGCATGATTTTGCTCACTAACACAAATGGGCTAACTGCAAGATATGGCTTAGTGACACAAATGGGCTAAATGCAAGATATTGGGCCTCATTACAACTCAGGCGTTAAGGGTTAACGCCGTCGTTAACCCTTAACGCCTGATTCCGATTTTAACGGCTGCTTTTAGCAGCCGTTAAAATCCATGGCGCTAAACCGCCTTGGTGCTAATTACGCCACCGTAATTTACGGTGGCGTAATTAGTGCCTTCCCCACTCCCATTATGCCCTATGGGGCAAAAATGGGAATGGGGAAGGGTAAAATGGGAAATGGGGATTTACTGCCCCACTCACCTTGGAATGGGGCGGTAAATCCGCCATCCACCATGGTGTAAACATAGTTTACACCATGATGGTAAAGTTGGCGTACTTACCGCCTGGGTCGTAATGACCCCCATTGTTCCCTAACATAGATGGGCATTTGTGTTAGTGAGCAATATCTCACATGTAGCCCATCTGTGTTAGTGACCCATATCTCGCATTCAGCCCATTTGTGTTAGAGAGACATATTTCGCATTTAGTCCATTTGTTTCACTAAGCCATATCTTGCAGTTAGCCCATTAGTGTTAGTGAGCAATATCTCGTATTAGCCCATTTGTGTTAGTGAATTAAATCTTGCAGTTAGCACATTTGTGTTAGTGAGCAATATGTCACATTTAGCCCATCTGTGTTAGTGAGCCATATCTCACATTCAGTCCATTTGTATTAGAGAGTGTCATGGCCACTTGGCAAGGACCACAGTGCCATCATCTAAAGGGTCCAAGTGGACCCAGTCCTGGTGCCTTTGGTGCCAGGCTCATGAGAAAGTGTGCTCTGCACACTTAATTTCTGGTGCACATGTTATTTCCTTCTCTGCATGTTCCCCACGTGCATCCAGGTCGGGCGTGGCCATAGGGAAACATTGGGCTGCACGTGCAGCATCCTCTGGGAGTGGCAAGGTGGGGCCACAAGGCGGAGCCAAAGGGGTGTGGCTGAGACCAGGTTATTTAAGCCTGCCCCGCCCGCATGCAAGTACTTTGCATTAGTCTGCTTAAGCAGCGTAACGCTCATCGCCGCCTGAAGCGTTCTTACCTGATTCCAGCAAAATCATTGCTTGAGGCGCAGCTTACCTGATTCCAGCAACATCCTCTCCAGTGCGCATTTAACCTGATTCCAGCAATACCAGCACCAGAAGTGCATCTTACCTGACTCCTGCAATTCCATAGCCTGCAGCGCATCTTACCTGATTCCAGCAGTCATCGCAGTCGAGGCGCATCCTCATTTGTTCCGGGCATCTGGCAGGTCTTCGGATAGCTACCTCTCACCAGACGTCGCCAGAACATCCCTGCAGGAGAAAAGGACAAACAAGGTTAGAAACAAATAAAGACTTAACGCTACGTTTGTACGCAACTTAACCTTTGTGCTTGACCTTAGAACCCAATTTACCTTCTACTGGGGACCTCGTAAACTCCTCTGGCCTCCGTTTGGACTCGCTCCCAACACCGCGACTCCGCTGGGCCCTTCATCACTTACTGGGGAGAAGGAAAGACATTACAAGGGTTCCGGACAATAATCACAGAAGAAAGACATTGCAAAAGGATACGGACAATAATCATTGTTAAGAAACACTTACCTTCAAAGTGGATCAGCCACAGCCGGTCTGGGCTCCCACGCACACAGACCAGTGAAGAAACTTGGTCCATTTAAGGCACCCCTATAGTTGAGAAGCTGGACGGAGAGCTCATCCTCATAAATAAGCAGGTGAGACCATATGGGTAGACGCATGCTCACCTCATTCTGGGAAGAAGGGTTGGAGGGAAATCATAGTCCAACCACAGCTTTCTCACTGCCTCTCGTATTCTCTCAGGGGCAGTGTCTGTAACCAGTGCAGTCCACACGACAGGAGCTGGGGAAGAAGCCTGATCCAGGGGAGCCAAGTCCAGGGAAGGCTGCAACCGTGCCCCAACGCTCCCGCAGAGACCATGTGAGCGTAACAGAGAGACATATTTTGCATTTAGTCCATTGTTGTCTCTAAGCCATATCTTTCAGTTAGCCCATTTGTGTTAGTGAGCAATATCTTGCATTTAGCCCATTTGTGTTAGTGAGCAATATCTCACATTTAGCCCATCTATGTTAGTGAGCCATAGCTTGCAGTAAACCCATCAGTCTTGGGGAGAAATATCTTGCATTTATCCCATTTGTGTCACTGAGCCAAATCTTGCATTTAGCCCATCTGTGTTAATGAGCCATATCTTAAAGTTAGCCCATCTGCGTTAGGGAGAAATATCTTGCATTTAGCCCATCTGTGTTATTGAGCCATTTCTCGCATTTAGCATATTTGTGTTAGTGAGCCGTATCTTGCAGTTAGCCCATTTGTGTTAGTGAGCCATATCTTGCAGTTAGCCCATTTGTGTTACAGAGCAATATCTCACATTTAGCTGATCTGTGTTAGTGAGCCATATCCTGCATTTAGCCCATCTGTGTAGTGAACCATATTTTACAGTTTGCCCACTGTGTTAGGCATCCATATGTCGCATTTAACCCATCTGTGTTAGTGTGCCATATCTTGCAGATAGCCCATTTGTGTAAGTGAGAATAACTTGCAGTTAGCCATCTGTGTTAATGAGCCCTATCTTCCAGTTAACCATCTGTGTTAGTGAGCAATATCTTGCATTCAGCCCATCTGTGTTAGTGAGCCACATCTCGCATTTAGCCCATTTGTCTTAAAGAGCAATATCTCACATTTAGCCCACCTGTGTTAGCGAGCCATATCTTGCAGTTAGCCCATCTGTGATAGGCAGCAGTATCTTGCAGTTAGCCCATCTGTGTTAGGGAGCAATATCTCGCATTAAGCCCATCTTTATTAGTGAGCCATATCTTGCAGTTAGATTACCTGTGTTAGGGAACCGTATCACGCATTTAGACCATCTTTTTTAGTGAGCCATATCTTGCAGTTGGCCCATTAGTGTTAGGGAGCAATATCTTGCACCTAACCCATTAGTGTTAGTGAGCGTATCTTGCAGTTAGCCCATCTGTGTTAATGAGCCCTATTTTGCAGTTAGCCATCTCTGTTAGTGAGCAATATCTTGCATTTAGGCCATCTGTGTTAGAGAGCCATATCTTGCAGTTAACAGATCTGTGTTAATGAGCAATATCTCACATTTAGCCCACCTGTGTTAGTGAGCCATATCCAGCATTTAGCACATCTGTTTTTGTGAGCTATATCTTGCATTTAGCCCATCTTTGTCAGGGAGCAATACCTCACATTTAAACCATCCGTGTTAGTGAGCAATATCTTGCATTTAGCCCATCTGTGTTGGTGAGCCATATCTTGCAGTTAGCCCATCTGGGTTAGAAAGCAATATCTCACATTAAGCCCATCTGTGTTAGTGAGCCATATCTTGCAGTTAGATTACCTGTGTTAGGGAACAATATGACCCATTTAGACCATCTGTGTTAGGGAGCCAAACCTTGCAGTTTGCCCATCTGGGTTAGAGAGCAATATCTTGTATGTAGCCCATTTGTATTAGTGAGCCACTGAGCCATATCTTGCAGTTAGACCATTTATGTTATAGAGGCATATCTTTCAGTTAGCCATCTGTGTTAATGAGCCATATCTTCCAGTTAACCATCTGTGTTAGTGAGCAATGTATTGCATTCAGCCCATCTGTGCTAGTGAGCCAGATCTCGCAATTAGCCCATTTGTGTTAATGAGCAATATCTCACATTTAGCCCATCTGTGTTAGTGTGTCATATCTTGCAGTTAGCCTATCTGTGTTAGGCAGCAATATCTCACATTTAGCCCACCTGTGTTAGTGAGCCATATCCCACATTTAGCATATCTGTGTTTGTGAGTATCTTCCATTTAGCCAATCTTTTTAGGGAGCAATACCTCACATTTAACCCATCTGTGTTAGTCAGCAATATCTTGCATTTAGCCCATTTGTGTTAGTGAGCCATATCTTGCAGTTTTCCCATCTGTGCTAGGGAGCAATATCTCGCACCAAGCCCATCTGTGTAAGTGAGCCATATCTTGAAGATAGCCCACTTGTGTTAGTGAGCATATCTTGCAGTTACCCTATCTCTGTAAGTGAGCAATATGTCGCATTTAGGCCATCTGTGTTAGAGAGCCATATCTTGCAGTCAACAAATCTGTGTTAGAGAGCAAAGATCTCACATTTTGCCCATCTGTGTTAGTGAGCCATATCGAACTTTTAACCCTTCTGTGTTAGTGACCATATCACTCATTTAGCATATCTATATTAGTGAGCCATATCTTGCAGTTAGCCCATTTGTATTAGTGAACCAGTGAGCCATATCTTGCAGTTAGACCATTTGTGTTATAGAGGCATATCTTGCAGTTAGCCATCTGTGTTAATGAGCCATATGTTCCAGATAGCCATCTGTGTTAGTGAGCAATATCTTGCATTCAGCCCATCTGTGTTAGTGAGCCATATCTCGCATTTAGCCCATTTGTGTTAATGAGCAATATCTCGCATTTAGCCCATCTGTGCTTGTGAGCCATATCTTGCAGTTAGCCCATTTGTGCTTGTGAGCCATATCTTGCAGTTAGCCCATTTGTGTTATTAAGCAACATCACACATTTAGCCCATCTGTGTTAGTGAGCCATAGCTTGCATTTAGCTCATCTGTGTTAGTGAGCCAAATCTTGCATTTAGCCCATTTGTGTTAGTGACCAATATCTTGCATTTAGCCCATCTGTGTTAGTGACCAATATCTTGCATTTAGCCCATCTGTGTTAGTGAGCCATATCTTGCAGTTAGCCCATCTGTGTTAGGGGGCAATATCTCGCATTAAGCCCATCTGTGTTAGTGAGGCATATCTTGCAGTTAGATTACCCGTGTTATGGAACAGTATCACGCATTTAGATCATCTTTGTTAGTGAGCCATATCTTGCAGTTTGCCTATCTGTGTTAGTGAGCATTTCCTGCATTTAGGCCATCTGTGTTAATGAGCCCTATTTTGCAGTTAGACATCTGTGTTAGTGAGCGATGTCTTGCATTTAGGCAATCTGCGTTAGAGAGCCACATCTTGCAGTTAGCAGATCTGTGTTAGAGGGGAAATATCTCGCAATTCGGACAACTATGTTAGTGAACCATATCTCACATTTAACCCATCTGTGTTAGTGAGCCATATCTCGCATTTAGCCCATCTTTGTTAGGACGCAATATCTCACATTTAGCCCATCTGTGTTAGTGAGCCATATCTCTCATTTAGCATATCTGTGTTAGTCAGCCATATCTTGCAGTTAGCCCATTTGTATTAGTGAGCCACTGAGCCCTATCTTGCAGTTAGACCATTTATGTTGTAGAGGCATATCTTGCAGTTAGCCATCTGTGTTAATCGGCCATATCTTTCAGTTAACCATCTGTGTCAGTGAGCAATATCTTGCATTCAGGCCATCTGTATTAGTGAGCCACATCTCACATTTAGCCCATTTGTGTTAATGAGCAATATCTCACATTTAGCCCATCTGTGTTAGGCAGCAATATCTTGCAGTTAGCCCATCTGTGTTAGGAAGCAATATCTCGCATTAAGCCCATCTGTATTAGTGAGCCATATCTTGCAGTTAGATTACCTGTGTTAGGGAACAGTATCACGCATTTAGACCATCTTTGTTAGTGATCCATATCTTGCAGTTTGTCCATCTGTGTTAGGGAGCAATATCTTGCATCTAACCCATTAGTGTTAGTGAGCATATCTTGCAGTTAGCCCATCTGTGTTAATGATCCCTATTTTGCAGTTAGCCATCTGTGTTAGTGAACAATATCTTGCATTCAGCCGATCTGTGTTAGTGAGCCACATCTCGCATTCAGCCCATTTGTGTTAATGAGCAATATCTCACATTTAGCCCACCTGTGTTAGTGATCCATATCCAGCATTTAGCACATCTGTGTTTGTGAGCTATATCTTGCATTTAGCCCATCCTTGTTAAGGAGCAATACCTCAAATTGAACCCATCTGTGTAAGTGAGCAATATCTTGCATTTAGCCCATCTGTATTAGTGAGCCATATCTTGCTGTTTGCCCATCTGTGTTAGTGAGCATATCATGCAGTTAGGCCATTTGTGTTAATGAGACCTATTTTGCATTTAGCCATCTGTGTTAGTGAGCGATATCTTGCATTTAGGCCATCTGGGTTAGAGAGCCATATCTTGCATTTAACAGATCTGTGTTAGAGGGGAAATATCTCGCATTTCGGCCATCTGTGTTAGTGAACCATATCTCACATTTAACCCGTCTGTGTTAGTGAGCCATATCTCGCATTCAGCCCATCTTTGTTAGGAAGCAATAACTCACATTTAGCCCATCTGTGTTAGTGAGCCATATCTCGCATTTAGCATATCTGTGTTAGTCAACCATATCTTGCAGTTACCCCATTTGTATTAGTGAGACACTGAGCCATATCTTGCAGTTAGACCATTTGTGTTATAGAGGCATATCTTGCAGTTAGCCATCTGTGTTAATGAGCCATATCTTCCAGTTAACCATCTGTGTCAGTGAGCAATATCTTGCATTCAGCCTATCTGTATTAGTGAGCCACAAATCACATTTAGCCCATTTGTGTCAATGAGCAATATCTCACATTTATCCCACTTCTGTTAGTGAGCCATATCTTGCATTTAGCCCATCTGTGTTAGGCAGCAATATCTTGCAGTTAGCCCCTCTGTGTTGGGGAGCAATATCTCGCATTAAGCCCATCAGTATTAGTGACCCATATCTTGCAGTTAGATTACCCGTGTTAGGAAACAGTATCACCATTTAGACCTTCTTTGTTAGTGAGCCATATCTTGCAGTTTGCCCATCTGTGTTAGGGAGCAATATCTTGCATCTAACCCATTAGTGTTAGTGAGCATATCTTTCAGTTAGCCCATCTGTGTTAATGAGCCCTATTTTGCAGTTAGCCATCTGTGTAAGTGAACAATAGCTTGCATTCAGCCCATCTGTGTTAGTGAGCCATATCTCGCATTTAGGCCATTGGTGTAAATGAGCAATTTCTCGCATTCAGCCCATCTGTGCTTGTGAGCCATATCTTGCAGTTAGCCCATTTGTGTTATTAAGCAACATCACACATTTAGCCCATCTGTGTTAGTGAGCCATAGCTTGCATTTAGCTCATCTGTGTTAGTGAGCCAAATCTTGCATTTAGTCCATTAGTGTTAGTGAGCCATATCTTGCAGTTAGCCCATCTGTGTTAGGGAGCAATATCTCGCATTAAGCCCATCTGTATTAGTGAGCCATATCTTGCAGTTAGATTACCCGTGTTATGGAACAGTATCACGCATTTAGATCATCTTTGTTAGTGAGCCATATCTTGCAGTTTGCCCATCTGTGTTAGTGAGCATATCCTGCATTTAGGCCATCTGTGTTAATGAGCCCTATTTTGCAGTTAGCCATCTGTGTTAGTGAGCGATATCTTGCATTTAGGCCCTCTGTGTTAGAGAGCCATATCTTGCAGTTAACAGATCTGTGTTAGAGGGGAAATATCTCGCATTTCGGCCATCTGTGTTAGTGAACCATATCTCACATTTAACCCGTCTGTGTTAGGAAGCAATATCTCACATTTAGCCCATCTGTGTTAGTGAGCCATATCTCGCATTTAGCATATCTGTGTTAGTCAGCCATATCTTGCAGTTAGCCCATTTGTATTAGTGAGCCACTGAGCCCTATCTTGCAGTTAGACCATTTGTGTTATAGAGGCATATCTTGCAGTTAGCCATCTGTGTTAATCGGCCATATCTTCCAGTTAACCATCTGTGTCAGTGAGCAATATCTTGCATTCAGGCCATCTGTATTAGTGAGCCATATCTCACATTTAGCCCATTTGTGTTAATGAGCATCATCTCACATTTAGCCCGTCTGTGTTAGGCAGCAATACCTTGCAGTTAGCCCATCTGTGTTAGAGAGCAATATCTCGCATTAAGCCCATCTGTATTAGTGAGCCATATCTTGCAGTTAGATTACCCATGTTAGGGAACAGTATCACGCATTTAGACCATCTTTGTTAGTGACCAATATCTTGCATTTAGCCCATCTGTGTTAGTGAGCCATATCTTGCAGTTAGCCCATCTGTGTTAGGGGGCAATCTTTCGCATTAAGCCCATCTGTGTTAGTGAGACATATCTTGCAGTTAGATTACCCGTGTTATGGAACAGTATCACACATTTAGATCATCTTTGTTAGTGAGCCATATCTTGCAGTTTGCCCATCTGTGTTAGTGAGCATATCCTGCATTTAGGCCATCTGTGTTAATGAGCCCTATTTTGCAGTTAGCCATCTGTGTTAGTGAGCGATATCTTGCATTTAGGCCATCTGTGCTAGAGAGCCATATCTTGCAGTTAACAGATCTGTGTTAGAGGGGAAATATCTCGCATTTCGGCCATCTGTGTTAGTGAACCATGTCTCACATTTAACCCGTCTGTGTTAGGCAGCAATATCTTGCAGTTAGCCCATCTGTGTTAGGGAGCAATATCTCGCATTAAGCCCATCTGTATTAGTGAGCCATATCTTGCAGTTAGATTACCCATGTTAGGGAACCGTATCACGCATTTAGACCATCTTTGTTAGTGATCCATACCTTGCAGTTTGCCCATCTGTGTTAGGGAGCAATATCATGCATCTAACCCATTAGTGTTAGTGAGCATATCTTGCAGTTAGCCCATCTGTGTTAATGATCCATATTTTGCAGTTAGCCATCTGTGTTAGTGAACAATATCTTGCATTCAGCCCATCTGTGTTAGTGAGCCACATCTCGCATTCAGCCCATTTGTGTTAATGAGCAATATGTCACATTTAGCCCACCTGTGTTAGTGATCCGTATCCAGCATTTAGCACATCTGTGTTTGTGAGCTATATCTTGCATTTAGCCCATCCTTGTTAAGGAGCAATACCTCAAATTTACCCCATCTGTGTTAGTGAGCAATATCTTGCATTTAGCCCATCTGTATTAGTGAGCCATATCTTGCTGTTTGCCCATCTGTGTTAGTGAGCATATCCTGCAGTTAGGCCATCTGTGTTAATGAGAACTATTTTGCAGTTAGCCATCTGTGTTAGTGAGCGATATCTTGCATTTAGGCTATCTGGGTTAGAGAGCCATATCTTGCAGTTAACAGATCTGTGTTAGAGGGGAAATATCTCGCATTTCGGCCAACTGTGTTAGTGAACCATATCTCACATTTAACCCGTCTGTGTAAGTGAGCCATATCTCGCATTTAGCCCATCTTTGTTAGGAAGCAATAACTCACATTTAGCCCATCTGTGTTAGTGAGCCATATCTCGCATTTAGCATATCTGTGTTAGTCAACCATATCTTGCAGTTAGCCCATTTGTATTAGTGAGACACTGAGCCATATCTTGCAGTTAGACCATTTGTGTTATAGAAGCATATCTTGCAGTTAGCCTTCTGTGTTAATGAGCCATATCTTCCAGTTAACCATGTGTGTCAGTGAGCAATATCTTGCATTCAGCCTATCTGTATTAGTGAGCCACAAATCACATTTAGCCCATTTGTGTCAATGAGCAATATCTCACATTTATCCCACCTGTGTTAGTGAGCCATATCTTGCATTTAGCCCATCTGTGTTAGGCAGCAATATCTTGCAGTTAGCCCATCTGTGTTGGGGAGCAATATCTCGCATTAAGCCCATCAGTATTAGTGAGCCATATCTTGCAGTTAGATTACCCGTGTTAGGAAACAGTATCACACATTTAGACCATCTTTGTTAGTGAGCCATATCTTGCAGTTTGCCCATCCGTGTTAGGGAGCAATATCTTGCATCTAACCCATTAGTGTTAGTGAGCATATCTTTCAGTTAGCCCATCTGTGTTAATGAGCCCTATTTTGCAGTTAGCCATCTGTGTTAGTGAACAATAGCTTGCATTCAGCCCATCTGTGTTAGTGAGCCACATCTCGCATTCAGCCCATTTGTGTTAATGAGCAATATCTGACATTTAGCCCACCTTTGTAAGTGAGCCATATCCAGCATTTAGCACATCTGTGTTTGTGAGCTATATCTTGCATTTAGCCCATCTTTCTTAGGGAGCAATACCTCAAATTTAACCCATCTGTGTTAGTGAGCAATATCTTGCATTTAGCCCATCTGTAATAGTGAGCCATATCTTGCAGTTAGCCCATCAGTGTTAGAAAGCAATATCTCACATTAAGCCCACCTGTGTTAGCCATATCTTGCAGTTAGATTGCCCGTGTTAGGGAACCATATGACACATTAAGACCATCTGTATTAGCGAGCCAAATCTTGCAGTTTGCCCATCTGGGATAGAGAGCAATATCTCGTATGTAGCCCATTTGTATTAGTGAGCCACTGAGCCATATCTTGCAGTTAGACCATTTATGTTATAGAGGCATATCTTGCAGTTAGCCATCTGTGTTAATGAGCAATATCTCACATTTAGCCCATCTGTGTTAGTGAGCAATATCTGACATATAGCCCATCTGTGTTAGTGAGCCATATCCCGCATCAAGCATATCTGTGTTTGTGAGTATCTTCCATTTAGCCCATCTTTTTAGGGAGAAATACCTCACATTTAACCTATCTTGCATTTAGTCCATCTGTGTTAGTGAGCCATATCTTGCAGTTAGCCCATTTGTGTTAGGGAGAAATAACTCGCATTAAGCCCATCTGTGTTAGTGAGCCATATCTTGCAGTTAGATTACCCGTGTTAGGGAACAATATCACGCATTTAGACCATCTGTTTTAGTGAGCCAAATCTTGCAATTTGCCCATCTGGGTTAGAGAGAAATATCTCGTATGTAGCCCATTTTTTTTAGTGAGCCATAACTTGCAGTTTGCCCATCTGTGTTAGGGAGCAATATCTCGCACATAGCCCATCTGTGTAAGTGAGCCATATCTTGAAGATAGCCCATTTGTGTTAGTGAGCATATCTTGCAGTTAGTCCATTTGTGTTAATTAGCAATATCTCGCATTTAGCCCATCAGTGATAGTGAGCCATATCTTGCAGTTAACCCATCTGTGTTAGTGATCTATATCCCGCATTTACCACATCTGTGTTTGTGAGCTATATCTTGCATTTAGCCCCTCTTTGTTAGGGAGCAATACCTCACATTTAACCCATCTGTGTTAGTGAGCCATATCTCACATTTAGCCCATCTGTGTTAGTGAACCATACCTTGCAGTTAGCTCACTGTGTTAGTGAGTCATATCTCTCATTTAGCCCATATGTGTTAGTGAGCCATACCTTGAATTTAGCCCATTTGTTTTAGTGAGCATTATCTTGCATTTGCCCCATCTCTTTTAGTGAGCCATATCTTGCAGTAAGCTGATCTGTGTTCAGGAGCAATACCTCACGTTTCATCCATCTGTATTAGTGAGCTGTGAATCTCATTTACCTCATCTGTGTTAATGAGCCATATCTGGCATTTAGCCCATCTGTGTTAGGGAAACAAATCTTGCATTTACCCCATCTGTGTTAGTAAGCCATATCTCACATTTAGCCCATCTGTGTTAGGTAGCCATATCTTGCAGTTAACCCATTTGTATTAGTGAGCCATATCTTGCAGTTAACCCATTCGTGTTAGTGAGCCAGTGAGCCATAATTTGCAGTTAGCCCATTTGTGGTGGCGAGCCATATCTTGCAGTTAGCCATCTGTGTTAATGAGCCATATCTTGCAGTTAACTATCTGTGTTAGTGACTAATATCTTGCATTTCGCCCATCTGTGTTAGTGAGCCATATCTCGCATTTATCCCATTTGTATCACTGAGCCATATATCACATTAAGCCCATCTGTGTTACTGAGCCATATCTTGTATTTAGCCCATATGTGTTAGTGAGCAAAATCTCATATGTAGCCCATCTGTGTTAGGGAGCCATACCTTGTGGTTAGCCACTTTTTGTTAGTGAGCAATATCTTGCATTTAGCCATCTGCGTTAGTGAGCCATATCTTGCAGTTTGCCCATCTGTGTTAGGGAGCATTATTTCGCATTTAGCCCATCTGTGTTAGTGAGCCAAATCTCGCATTTAGCCCATCTTTGTTAGTGAACCATATCTTACGGTTAGCCCACTGTGTTAGTGATCCATTTCTCGCATACAGCCCATCTGTGTTCTTTTGCAATATCTTGCATTTAGCCCATCTGTGTTAGTGAGCCATATCTCGCATTTAGCACATCTGTATTACGGAGCAATATCTCACATTTAGGCAATCTGTGTTAGTGAGCCATATCTCGCATTTAGCATATCTGTGTTAGTGAGCCATATTTTGTAGTTAGCCCATTTGTATTAATGAGCATATCGTGCAGTTAGCTCATCTGTCTAAGGGAGGAATATTTCGCATTTAGCCCATCTGTGTTAGTGAGCCATATCTCACATTTATACCATCTCTGTTAGTGAACTATATCTGACAGTTAGCCCACTGTGTTAACAATACATATCTCGCATATAGCCCATCTGTGTTAGTGTGCCATATTTTGCAGATAGCCCATTTGTGTTAGTGAGCAATATCTCACATTTAGCCCATCTGTGTTAGTGAGCCATAGCTTGCAGGTAACCCATCTGTTTTAGGGAGCAATATCTTGCATTTATCCCATTTATGTCACTAAGCCAAATTTGCATATGGAGCATTTGTCTTAAGGAGCAATATTGCGCATTTAGCCCATTTGTGCTAGTGGGTCATACCTCGCACCGACGAACCACAGAGCACAGGGAACACATCACCCCTGGAGGAACCTGTGATGGTGATAATTGATGCACATCAGAATGTTAGAAAGGTGAGTGGATATGGTCTGCATTTAGTTAGAACAGCGGGGTAGGAAAGGTACTGACACTAACCAACCCTACTAAAAACTCACACTTCCGCATACACCTTCTCAAACTCTGAAGTAAACACAACCATACCTCCACAGCACAACACACTGCATGCTCTTCACAACACCACAAAAACGAAAGAAACCACACATAGGGCCTCATTACAAGTTTGCCGTTCCGGAAACAAGGGTGCCAGTGAGGTCTCCGCCACCCATGTTTCCAGACTAGCAAACTACGAGTTTGGCTGCCGGGGGCCACTGCGTTCAACATAACATAATATAATATAGTACAATTCATTTTCTCATAGAGAAAAAAGTGCATTGATTCAACACCCACAGATGTGCACCAAATCAAAACAACTTGGTCATAAAGTGTCCCCGATATTCCTTGTGCTGGTTTGGCGTTGAACTGTCCAGTAGTTTTTTAAAATATTTTTACAAAAAAGGGGGTGCACCTGCTCTCAAAAATGTTTTGTATATCTCCCAGTGTGCTTTGCAGCAGAAAGGCCGAGAGGCTTTTCAGAAATGAAATACCACCATTTATTTGATCAATGTGAGATGTTCCCACTGGAATATCGAAGGAAACTGAAATTGAAAAGTGCTCAAAATGGAATTTGGAGGAGTAAAAGGATACAATCACATCAGGCGAGAGGCGGAGAGAGGAATTTAGGTATATGTTGGGGAGCTAGTTATGGGTAGAACATTTTTGCCTTATTGTGGGAATCCTGGGGATACCTCGTGAGATTACCATGGTTACGTTGCAAAATGCGCTCGGAAAAGAAACTGCGTCAAATGAAACAAAGAGTGATAGGGGCTAATGGGAGAGGAACTGGGAAGAAAAAGGCTATTGAGAGAAGTGGGAGGACCAAGAAAAGAAGAATGAGTACATGGTGAGTATCTGTCAAGATGGGAAAGACATTTTATTTTCAAGCATTTTTTCCATTATTGCAGGAATTGGCACACCACAACGCTATGGCAGGAATAGGCTTTAGCAAAAATTATTCCTGTGTACTTATCGCAGGAATAAGAAGTGAAAAACAAATATTGTATAACTGCAGAGATCACATCTACTAGGCAGGGGCAATGGACCCTTAGGAAAAATGGGTGCACAGGCACCGGTCCGGTAAGCCTACTGGCACTGCTGTTACCGGACCGGCACACTACAGGTCTGCTTGCCCAAAAGAGGACACCCGTGGGAATGCACAGAGGTCTGACTTGCGCGAAGCGGCCCAGAATTTATTACCCAGAACCCCAGACAAAGTGAACATTGTGTTTTTTCCCCACCAAATATCACATTTTGTCAGGATTGTGGCTAATAAAAACTGGGGCAATTTGCACAAGGCAGACTTATGTGGATTCCCACGGGTGTCCTCTTTTGGGAAATGCATGTGGTCCCTATTTTCCTTGTTGGCTTCGACACCCTAGGCACAAATCTGTAGGCTGCCCACATGAACAAAATATGTTGTGCCGAAAGGCTTGGGGTGGTTACCCTTTTCCTTTTGCACCTCGGTAGGTGCACCCACACATGTGAGGTACCGTTTTCGTCGGGACACGTGTGGGGACACATCCGCTCCCAGGGAAACACCAATGTTCTGCTGGCATGGGGGGTAATTTGTGGACTGCCCCTGCAATTGTGTCCCAGCCCACCAAAATATCTGCCTAGACGGCCCATTCCCACCCACACCACCAACAATCCAGCCCCAGTCTCACCCACCCCACTGACAGTGGGCCCTAACGATAGAATAATAAAAAGCAGTACTCACATAATGTTGCAGCTGCTCACATAGAAAAAGCTGCAAACAAAACAAAAAACATGTGTTACCTACGATCACACCAGCAAAAACAAATGCAAAAACAAAAACAAGCATGACCCCCTCCTTGCAAGCCATCCCTGGTGGTCTACTGAACCTCACCCCCCAGTAAAAACCCATTTACCCCTTTCTACGGGCAGATATCTGTCCCCATGGAGGGCTGCATGACATGGCCCCCACTCCATTGTAGGTGGGTGCAGGGGGTCACCACCCCTTCCCATTAGAAAATTCCCCATCGATTTGGGGTGCCCCACAGCCCCCCTAAACTGCAGTCTAACATTTTCACTTTTTTCCTTTGGTAACCCAACTCCTCTTGGCGCAGATGGGCCCAATAGTGTACCAATGTGGCCTCAGGGTGCCCAAACCTTACTGCCCCACCCACTAGGGGGCCTGTTCCACAGTTTTTGATGGCCATCTACCCCTCTCCCCAAATGGGTGGCAGGGGCACCTCATGCAGGCTTTACTGAGCCTCCTACAAACGGTTGAGTGAGGTACACCCCCCTCCATTTGGGGTGGTGGGAGAGGGCCACCAGAAATTGTGGGACAGGCCCCCCAGTGGGTGGTGCAGTAAAGTATGGGCACCCCAGGGCCAGATTGGCACACCAATGAGCCACTCTGCGCCAAGGCAAGTTTGGTAAACAAATAAAAACATTGTAAATGGCAGGCTGCACTTTAGGTGGCACCCTAAACCACCAGGTAGTTTTCTAATGTAATGGGGGTGACCCTCTCCCCCCCACACCAAATGCAGGGGGCATCTCATTCAGCCCTCCCTGGGGGTAGATAAGAGGAGGCATCTCTTGCAGCCCTCCCTGGGGTCAGATGCACCTTCCTAGGAGCAGATATCTGCCCCCAGGGAGGGCTACAATGAGTGCCCCCATTTCTCCCTGGGGTGAGGGGGAGAGGGCCACCCCCATTTCTGTAAAATAAGTCCCTGGTGGCTAGTGCCCCCTCCCACCCAAATCTTCCTTTTGTTTTTTGTTTTTTTTCATTTGTTTCTTTTTCATTTTGCCCCCTTCCCTGGGGGCAGATGATCAGCCACCTGCCCCCAAGGGAGCCCTAACCTGCAGGCCCCATCCTTTGGAGGGCCTGCACACTTATTCCTGGTGTCCCTCCCCCCCAATAGGATGAGGGGCCACCGCATGTACTCCTGCCTGGGGACAGAAATCTGCCCCAAGGAAGGCTGCAAGTGGTGCCCCCCCTTCTCACTTGGTGTGGGAGGGGGAGGGCCACCACCCTTTAATGAATAAAAAAATCCCTGGTGCCTAGTGGTCCCATCACCCCCACCCCTCATTCGCATTGCATTTTTATTTTATTTTGTATTTTTTTTATTTGTCCCCCTCCCTGGGGGAGATGATCAGCCATCTGCCCCCAGGGTTGTGCACATATTTTCCCCCATACTTTGGGGGCCAGGGGAGGGAGAGGACTGCTTACTGTAAGCAGACTCCCCTCCTCTCAGACAGATCCCTGGTGTCTAGTGGGCATTGCTGGGCGTGGATGGAGCGCTCTGTGCCCTATCCGCACCCAGCAATGCTTTCACAAAAGGTGTCATTGGAAAGTGGAGAATCTCCCCTTTCCAACGACACCTCCCTCGATCTCCAGCTTGAAATACAGCCGGAGATCGAGCGGGACAAAGTGGGAGACTCACCTTTCATTTTCACTGCAGCAGCCTGAAATGGCTGCTGGGGTGAACATTACTTCCACTTTCACGCCAGCGTGCATTACACACGCTGACGTGAAATTGAAGGTAATCCAGCCCCCTGGCAGTGAGGGGGTTGAATTATTGTTTTGAGCGATCCCTGCTTTTATTTCCTCAGTAGTAGCCTTTAGTTGTACCTCCTTTACATTGCCAATTCCATCCTCTACCATGCAGGGCATCCTCACCATTGTTTCGACATACATTTTGGTGTGCAAATCAGAGGCAGTTTGTTTATGCGATTCTGTCAGCAAATGTGTTTCCTTTTCCTACGTTACACGTTACTTTCTCATGGGCGTTACCTTTCATTATTGCTGATCACTTCGGAAGCGCAAGTGCTGACAATAGTTTCACTATCAAAGTGCCATGTTGGATCTTGGTTCCATGAGATGTCAGAAAACCCCTTTCAGCCCATAGTCGGCCAAAGTTGTGGACCACCCCGAATGCATACTGACTGTCAGTTTATATGGTTACACTAAGTTTTTCAGAAATTTCACGTGCTTTGGTTAAGGCTATTATTTCCACAGCTTGTGCTGATTTATGTGGGATTCGTTTGCTTTCTTCAATCGTTTTCAGTGTGGTAATGGCATAAGCAGCAGTTGATATGCCCTTTGGTAATTTAAAACAAGAGCCATCACAAAATAATTCTCCATCTGGCTTTTTCAGCTGTATCGGTTAAATCAATTCTTCCTTTTGGCTCTTGCTCAGTTATAATTAAGCAATCATGTGATAATTTCTCCTCGCTCTTTGCTTCACTTGGAGGCAATAATTCAGCTGAATTGAAAGAGCAACATCTCTTAATTTGGCTATGCGGTGCAAATAGGATCAGTTCATATCTTGTTAGTTGGGCGGATGTGAGATGTTGCATCTGCTTTCTATTTAAAAGAACATCTACTGAATGGGGTACCATCATGGTTATAGAGTGACCTAAAACCATCCCCTCAGTTTGTTTTACTGACGTGGAAGCAGCAGCAACAGCTCGCAAGCATCGTGGCAGAACAGATGCAACAGGATCCAATACAGAAGAAAAATAACCGCATGGTCTATTTTTGCCCCTGTGTTCCTGAGTCAAAACAGCCAAAGTACATCCATCACTCTCATGTACAAATAACATAAAACGCTTCTAATAATGTGGCGTGCCCAAAACCAGAGCTGAACTTAACACAGCTCTGAGAAGGTCAAAAGCAGTTTGACATTCCATGTTCCATGGCAAGGGCATGGTAACATCCTTCTTCGTCAATGCCACTATAGGTGTTACAAAAACAGAAAAGTTAGGAATCCACTGTCTACAATATGAAGCCATGCCAATTAAGGCCCTGGCTTCCTTTTGCGTATTTGGAATAGGCGTATCAGAGATGTTTTTTCTGCGTTCTGGTGTCAATCTTCTTCCATCCTTCGATAGGAGGTAGCCCAAATAGGCCACCTCTTGTTGACAATACTGGAATTTCTTTAAAGATGCTGTGTCTCCATGTTCCGCTAAATGCTTTAACAACAAGACAGTACCCTCCATGCAAATTTCCTCTGAATCTGCAGCTATAAGCAGGTCATCAATGTATTGCAATGAAATGCATCCTGATGGTAATTGAAGCTTGTCAAGCTGTTCTTTTAATGCTCTACTGTAAATAATTTGGCTTTCAGTGTAACCTTGCGGAATACGTGTGAATGTGAATGAGCATCCTCCTAACGTGAACGCGAAAAGATATCTACTATCTTGATGAACTGGGATACTTAAAAATGCATTTTTCAAATCTATTACGGTAAAATGTGATGCTGAGGCTGGAATCATAGTCAAATTGTAGTGACATCGGGGGCTAGCGGGAATTGCGGAACAACAATTTTGTTGATTTCGCGTAAGTCAATTATAAAACGGTAAGGGAATTCATCACCTCCTTTCTTGGAAACTGGAAGAATCGGGCTATTACATATACTTCCAGAAATGTCTTCAATTACATTTCTAGAAATGAAGTTGGACACAATGCATTTCAGGGCTTGCTCACCCTCAGCTGAAATGTTGTATTGCGGAATGCGTGGCAATGTAACTCCTGCTTTCAAAACTATTTTAAATGGTTCCACTTTTAAAATACCTACATCATTATCATTCATTGCCAATATACCAGCTGGTACTTTACTTAATTCAGTCGGTAATGGTAAAGACATGAATTGCGATACAGGAGTTTGTTGTGGCGAAATCGTCAATTATACTCTATCAGTTGAACAATAAATGACTGCATTCAATTTCTTCAACAGATTCAATCCCAACAAATTCTCGCCGCAATTTGTCGTCAAAATAAATGGACAAAATTCGGTGAATGGACCTAATGTGATTGGCACAGGCTGTGAAACTGGACTAATTACTGGTGTACCTGAGAACCGTACTGAAACATTGTTATGCCCTGACAGTGGTATATTTTGAACCCGTTGATGGTCGATCGAACATTTCTGTGCACCTGTGTCCACTAGAAAAGTATGTTCCCTATTCCCAACTTTCATTTCTACGTAGGGCCCTTTCTGTTAACGGGAATAGGCACTGGCTCCAAACCCTGCTTCGGGCTGTCCTAGGGGAACAGTACATCATCAGGTGTAAAGTCTCCGGAATAATATGCATTGGAGGGATTATCACAAACATTTGCACCATTCATGGTGTTCTGTTGCTGATTCTGATTAACTTGATTCTCCTGAAATTGTGACTGAAACTGACTTCTGTTCTGGCATCCTATTCTTTGACGACCTCTAAACGGTCTTCTCGAAATAGTACCATTCAATCTCTGTAATTGCGGGCACTGTGCTCGCCAATGGCCTTCTTGTCTGCAATAGGCACACTGATTTATACCTATTGGACCTCCATGTATGTTGGACGACAGTGCAAATTGGACTCTATATAGTGTGTTCCCTCCACCTCTATTTCCTTTGGATATCTGCTGTAGTAACACTCTTGTTTTCAGGTCTCCTTTCTTCCTTTCTACCTTGTCCTTTTCTAAATTCACTTGGGTTTCATAATATTGGGCCATGTGTCATACTTTAGATTGTGACTTTGCTTGCCATGCACTTTCAGATGTCATGATCAATGTCTGAATTTCAGGTAACAATCCTCGCACAAATTTGTCCACAAATAATGTCTTCCCAGGTTCTGTACTCAAATCTTGACCACTAAAATCTGCAAATACTTCTTCAAATCTGTTAAAGAATTCTGTCACCCCTTCTGATTTACCTTGTAAACAAGCAGTCAATTTGTACCAAACTTTTCTTTTCTCAGGTACTAACGTTTTCAATTTTGATGCTATCTGTGAGGGCAAAGTTAAAATTACTTGCAGAGGTTATTCTCCAGCCTTTCTTTCACTATCAACTCTAATCAACGATTCCAATGTATCTCCTAGCATCAACGCATCGTCCATGATTCTAATTTGTTTCCATATATCAGCAGGAAGAATCACTGGGAACAATAAATCTATATCACTTAGTGTAAAAACAGATGAGTTCAAAACGGGTTCAATTTCCTTATAAAAACCAGCAGGATTTTTCCTAATATCAGGGACCAACTGTTTTATAGTGTTCACTTCTTGCCTAGAAAAGGGGACATGTACAAGCTGTGCAATATAATGGGCTTCTATCGTACGTGCTGGAGTTTGCCCTAAGGCAGGAGCACCTCCCTCATGGGTAACTGCAAAGTAGGGGACTCTGGATCTGAAGGTCTATTAAGCAACAAAGCCAAATCAAGGGAAAAAGCAGCAGTTCCCGTCTCGGACGAGAATGCTCTATTATAAATTGTCATCAAAACAACAGGACAACACACCCGCTTTTTCATGCACTCATCCGGTAAATATTCCACCATAACTTGTAACACCTTTCTCTGCATTTCCGGTGTATATTGACTAAACGTATCATGTACTTCAATCGGGGATATGGTAACATCCGTAATCCATCTAAGCGCATCTCTCGTACAAATATGCATCTCTTCACTAACAGGTTTCAATGCCGGAAGAAGTCATTTCTGGACATATGACATATGCGGTTCACGCTTATTCATTATATCTTTATGGAATCGGTCAAGTTCTCACTTAAACACAAATATTCGCCCTACATGTTCTCGTATTTTCGCCGCATTATCTTGTGAATGGGAAAGGACAATCAAATTGCGCAATTCTTGCAGTATTACTATATCAGTTAAGTCACTTCATACATTAACAAGATAATCTTCCATATATTCTAACAATACCTGTTGTTTGCCAAAGCCTTTATGATCAGATATGGAATTTTGCACGGTCACTTCATTGCCATCATCAATATACGTCTCAGCCCACTGTTTCAGTTCGTCTTTCCGTTCCTTATCAATCGTACTACTAATACTTCCTCTTTCAGGCCCCACTGATGCAAAACTGCCAGCTAAAGGGTACAACTCATGCTCTGTAGGAGGTGGAGGAAATGATGTCATTGGGGCAGATGGGACGGTTATTGCAGGTGCAGATGCAAGCATAGGAGTAGCTGAAGGAGGAGATACATAGGGAGGTGGTGCAACTGGGTCAGTACTTGGATTATCATTTCTTTGCTCATTCAGTTTCTTATTTATCAATTCGTCTGATGTATGCAAATCTTGTGAAGAGTCTATTTTCTGTCTAATTGGAAGGCCCTATCCATGTTTCTAATGGCTTCTGTTGATCATGCACTAACACTTTCTCTGAATTTGACTTGTGTCTACGTGCGTGTTTCTTTCTACTCTTCAGGCGTTGATTCGCTTCCTTCCTCCATTCCCTTAAAGCAGCGAACGCTGTGGGCCTGGCCATCTTTCGTAGCAGTACTGATTCTAAGGGGCCGATTCATGGAACAAACGTGCGCTGAAAACCTTGGCGCAAGCAGGCGCAAGCATGAAAAAACAGGCGCACACGGGCGCACACGTCATTACAAAAGCTTAAACGCCGTGCAGGACGCACACAGGGAAAGCACACAACGTCCGCGCACACACCAAAAAGGGGGCGGGACATGGGGCGTAACACATGGAATGGGGAACAACACGTGAAAAAGAAGGCGTAACTGGGGAAGTACTGCTGGGAAGTACACGGAACGCCCGCACGCACGCGAACCACACGTATTCATGGAATCGAATAGGGCAAACTCGCACACGGGCAAAGACACGGACAGGCCTAAACACGTCCGCCACAAGAAGGCAGGTGGTAGCGTGCCTGCGCATTACAAAACTGTGCGCAAATAAAAAGCACGTATATACAGCTATGATGAATGTCCCATACTGTGGCCCCCTAGGATAAATGACGTGCACGCAACACACAGGCAGTCCATAAAAAGAAGAAAAAGAGACAAGCGCCCCCCAGTAGCCCATGTGCGTGCAAAAATGACACATGCAGTACAGTGTGGCAGCCAGGAGCCCAAAAAAAACATACGCGATCAACAGGCAGGCCAGTATGGCCGTAAAAAAAGGGGTACGTGACAAACACGACACCCGCTGTGTGAAAAATAGCATGTGCGTGTATTCCTGGGGTTCGCGGGAAGTTTCACACGCGATTGGCCCTGTGCGAGTGGGGTACGTGTATTGCTGGGGTTCGCGGGAAGTTTTACACGCGAAAGGGCCCTGTGCGAGTGGGGTACGTGTATTACTGGGGTTCGCGGGAAGTTTTACACATGAAAGGGCCCTGTGCGAGTGGGGTACGTGTATTCCTGGGGTTCGCGGGAAGTTTTACACGCGAAAGGGCCCTGTGCGAGTGGGGTACGTGTATTCCTGGGGTTCGCAGGAAGTTTTACATGTGAAAGGGCCCTGTGCGAGTGGGGTACATGTATTCCTGGGGTTTGCGGGAAGTTTCACATGCGATTGGCCCGGTGGGAGTGGGGTATGTGTACTCCTGGGGTTCGCGGGAAGTTTTACACGCGATTGGCCCTGTGCCAGTGGGGTACGTGTATTACTGGGGTTCGCAGGAAGTTTCACACGCGATTGGCCCTGTGCGAGTGGGGTACGTGTATTCCTGGGGTTTGTGGGAAGTTTTACACGTGATTGGCCTTGTTCGAGTGGGGTACGTGTCTTACTGGGGTTCCCGGGTAGTTTCACACGCGATTGGCCCTGGGCAGCGGGATACCACTCACCTTCTGCCTTGTGTGTAGAAGAACGCGTAGCCAACACCCACCCGCTGTGAAGTAATAGCGTGTAAACCCCAACGGCTGGAAAACACATGCCCGCACCCCACAAAAAGCACGTGCAGAGCAATGGAAAGCCACGTGGGATCTTCAACCCGTGCCAGGGCAATGCCCGACTGCAATACGTCACAGGCGCGCTTACGCGCTAAGGGCCTTTGGTCCAATGAAATCGCGTACGTGTGCTGACGTGCTTACGCGCTAAGGGCCTTTCCTCGGATTTCACAATGACGTGCACTTTTTTCACGTGCCAATTCACTCTGCATCAAGCTGGCCACGTGTACATACATGGAAGACCACGCTCCTGCCCTGAAGGCCATTTTCCTGCCCCCCAGAGCCCCGAGCATGCTCCCACCTGCCATCTGCTGCTGCCTGACTGCCTGCTGCCCACGTGCCCTGCTATTTGGTGCCTGCACGTCAGCCAGGGTTCCAGTTGCTGTGTCCACCCCTGCTGGAACAGAAGACTCCCGACTGGGATACCATCGCTCCACAGCCCAGCCCCAGGACCCAGTTGTCCACCCATGACTGAATAGGGGGTCGCCATGTCGGGGCAAACACCATCTGAGACCACTGGCGAACCCCAGCCAGAGAGGCAGAGGGCCACCAGCTTCAGTGTGAAGGAAGTTGGTGTCCTGGTGGAGCATGTCCTGGGGCATTATGATGCCCTCTTCGGATCATCACGCGCCAACAAGGAAGGATGGGAGAGGATCTGGGATGACGTAGTGGTTGCCATCAACGTGGAGGGGGTGGCAACCCGCGACATCAAGCACGTCAAGAAGCGCTGGGAGGACTTCAGGTCCAGTACCCTCCACAAGGCCCGGCGCCTCGCAGAGGGGGGCTGGGTCAGCATGAGTGACATCCAGATCAGGGTCCTGGAACACGTATGCCCAGCGCTCCACGCCCAGATCCTTCAGAGGAAGACCCGTCTGGAGTTGAGCGGTAAGTGGCCAAGCATTGGTGTGCGAGACAGGGCATGTTGCAGTGTGCTGGTAGTCTGATACTTGCATGTAAGTGTGACATGGGCCATGTATGGATGTGTGTGTGCAGCGACATGATGGTCATGCATGTGAGACCAGTAATGTGTGAACCACATGGTTGGTGCATGAGTTCCAATGCTACTTGGGGAGCTGTATGGCAAATGCACACATGAAAGCATGCCAGTGTCTCTTCTTGCACATGGTGGGGGTGTGAGAGATGGATTCTGCTGTGATGTGCATGTATGGTGCACATGTGTGTGTGTCTGAGAAGTGTGTCTGTGACTTCGATACGCCATGGATTCATGACACATGTCCGTGATAATGTGTAGATTCACTCATGCAGTGCGGTCACCGTTGTATGCACTGTGTCTATCCACTGTGTTTGTGGTGTACAAGGCATGATGCATGACCCTCCGGTGATGTGTGTGCATGGGATCAGTGTAGCCAGGATGCATGTGAGTTTGAAGGCAACATTTTGATTAATAGAGGCCCTTGTACATGGATGCTGATGTTGATTGCAGGCGCCATGCCTGTTTATGCATGTGTGTTGCATGCATTCACCCATGTGTTGTGGAGGGACAGCATGGAAGTGATGTTAGACACTGCCACTCATGTGTTATTGCTTCCTGTCTAGGGGAATATTGTACTGTACCCTGATGCTTGTGTTCTATGTCTCCCTCTACACAGCGTCAAGTGAAGAAGAGGGCGGAGACGGCGCTGTGGAGCCAAGCGGCGGAGATGCCTCTACTGGGCGGCGACGCAAGGCCCAGTCACCCTCCCAGGACTTGCCATCATCCAGGAGCGAGGGGGCTGGTGCCACGTCTGCCACTACGGCTGTGGCGGAAGGGCCGGGTGAGCCCCCACAGGGGCTTGCAATGGCGGAAGACGGTACGGAGAAATCCAGGTTGGTGGTCTCCACAGAGTAGGAGGAGCCCGCTACTGAGCCGCATATGGGGCCTGGTGGGGGAAGTACCACTGGTGCAAGTGGTGCTGTCCAGGGCCAGGGTCAAGAGGCAGCACAGGTCACCGCGGAGGGGCCTGTGCATGTCCCTGTCCTTGACCCTGTGACTGCACCACCATGCACCAGCAGGGAAGCCCCGTCCCAGGCCTGTCCGCAGGTAGGGGAGAGTGCCATGTCATTTGCCTCTCCACTACCTGCGGACGAGGGGTCCCATGAACGCATGGGCTCCGTCCTGATTGGTGTCGCATTGCGCACGCGTGACATTCGTGATGACGGGCGTTCTTCCTGGGCAGAGAACACACGCCATCACGAAGAGCAGCATCACAACGTGGCACTGTTGGGAGGGGCCTTGGTTGGTGGGTTCCTACATGTGACGCGCACTCTGGCGGACCTCTCCTCCTCTGTGGAGACTATGCACCAGTCGTTCTCCCTGCCGTCTTTCAGCCCAGATTCCACCAGGGCCCCCTGTGGACCTGGCCTGACCAACACAGCCAGTTAGGTGGAGATCCTATCCCTGCCACAGTCGGGAGTCAGCGGTCCAGCACGGGTGGACACCACAACTGGAGACCAGCTGATGGAGGATGTGCAGGCATCATCGGACAAGGCACATGGACAGCAGCAGCAGCAGGAGCAGGCTCTAGGTGGGAGCAATAATGGCTCGGGCCATTGACATCAGGGGGTCAGGCATCAGCCAGAGGGCAGGAGGACCCTGGAATGGATGTGTCTTCCGTGTGGCTGCGGTTGGGCCAGCGCATAGAGGCAGAGCGGCGGCGGGCGGAAGAGGCGTGGCTCACCATGGTCAGGGCGGAGTTCTCCATGCGTCGGGCGTTGAGGCGGGCAGAGTGCCTCGAGGCGACTCGCAGGGAGTTGGAACAGGCCATGAGTGCCTCCCTGCGAGACCTCGGGGCCAGGGAAGAGGCCCGCCTCTGGGACATCGACATGGAGTTCGATGATGTCCTAGCCCGGGACACCACAGAGTGAGCCGCAGGACTTGCCCGTCGCCATTGTATATAGTCAGATAGTGTTAGGTTTCCTTTCCTTTTCTTTTTCATTTTGGTTGCGCTTGGACAATGCACCACGTTTTTGTATATAGTTTTTTATTAGGTATTATTTTTGGCAGGTTTCATTTCATCAGTTGGGCTCATGGACCCTGGATTGTTCATTTCTGCATAGTTCACCATTGGATTATTCTCATTTTTTTCATTTTCACCATGGAGCAATGGATTTCACTTTCTTTTTTCCCTTGGATTTGCTTTGTTGGACTGTGACTTTGGACACCATTTCTTTTGGATTTCTTTGGATTATGATTTCTTGTTTTTTATTCTTTTACGGACATGCAGCATTTCTTTAATTATTCCCATTGTTGTGTGTTTTCTTTTAATTACATTCATGTTGTGTTTAATACATTTTTTTTCTTCATACTTCGATGTGTGGTATTATCTCATTGGTTTCATGCATGTCATGATATGGGTTTTCACATTCACTTGCACCCATTGTGTGTGTGTGACGGGCATGTGTTCATTTACATACTTGCCTTTGGGGTTGTATCATGTAATTGCCTTTTCTATGTGGGTGGATGCAATACTTGGTTGGGTCTTTGGGCTGGGGAGGCTGGCCATAAGGGCCATGATTGAGGATTGTCATGACGTGGGGGCAGGGGGACATAAGTGGGACATGAGTGGGGGCCTGCTGGCAGGTGCCCCGCACTGCTGGGGGGTGGGGGTGCAGGGGGACATGAGTGGGACATGAGTGGGGGCCTGCTGGCAGGTGGCCTGCACTGCTGGGGGGTGGGGGTGCAGGGGGACATGAGTGGAGCCTGCTGGCAGGTGCCCTGCACTGCTGGGGGGTGGGGGTGCAGCGGGACATGAGTGGAACATGAGTGGTGGCCTGCTGGCAGGTGCCCTGCACTGCTGGGGGGTGGGGGTGCAGGGGTACATGAGTGGGACATGAGTGGGGGCCTGCTGGCAGGTGGCCTGCACTGCTGGGGGGTGGGGGTGCAGGGGGACATGAGTGGAGCCTGCTGGCAGGTGCTCTGCACTGCTGGGGGGTGGGGGTGCAGGGGGACATGAGTGGAACATGAGTGGGGGCCTGCTGGCAGGTGTCCTGCACTGCTGGGGGGTGGGGGTGCAGGGGGACATGAGCGGGGGCCTGCTGGCAGGTGCCCTGCACTGCTGGGGGGTGGGGGTGCAGGGGGACATGAGTGGGACATGAGTGGGGGCCCACTGCTTGGGGGAGGGTGCTGGGGCACATGAGTTGGTGATCAGTAGTGCAAGCTGACATGTGGCTTGGCTGGGGGGCATGCCCATGGTGGATGGGCTGCCTGCGGGACATGACCAGGGGTGCAGGGTAGTCCCCTGTGGTGTGGGCTGCCTGCAGGGGCCGTGGAGGGTGTAGAGCGAACACCTGGGAGGACCCACACTGCCAATTCACGTGTAGGACTCCACGCGAACCTCCGAAATACACGTACCCTGCTCAAATCACGTGTGAGACTTCCCGCGAACCCCAGTAATACACGTACCCCACTCGCACAGGCCCTTTCGCGTGTGAAACTTCCCGCAAACCCCAGTTATACAAGTACCCCGCTCGCACAGGGCCAATCGCGTGTGAAACTTCCCACGAACCCCAGTAATACACGTACCCCACTCGCACAGGGCCAATCGCGTGTGAAACTTCCCGCAAACCCCAGTAATACACGTACCCCACTCGCAGAGGGCCAATCGCGTGTGAAACTTCCCGCAAACCCCAGTAATACACGTACCCCACTCGCACAGGGCCAATCGCGTGTGAAACTTCCCGCAAACCCCGTAATACACGTACCCCACTCGCACAGGGCCAATCGCGTGTGAAACTTCCCCACGCACCCCCCGAAATACACGTACCCTGCTCAAATCGCGTGTGAGACTTCACTCGAACCCCAGTGATACACGTACCCCACTTGCACAGGGCCAATCGTGTGTGAAACTTCCCACGAACCCCAGTAATACACGTACCCCACTCGCACAGGGCCAATCGCGTGTGAAACTTCCTGCAAACCCCAGTAATACACGTACCCCACTCGCACAGTGCCAATCGCGTGTGAAACGTCCCGCGAACCCCAGTAATACACGTACCCCACTCGCACAGAGCCAATCGCGTGTGAAACTTCCTGCGAACCCCAGTAATACACATACCCCACTCGCACAGGGCCTATCGCGTGTGAAACTTCCCTCAAACCCCAGTAATACACGTTCCCCGCTTGCCGTGCTGGTACAGGGTTAGCGCAGCACTTTGCGCTGGATTGGGAATTTTGATGGCTTTTCCCTGCATGAGGGGCGTTCTTGGGGGCGTAACTGGCACTGCTGCAGGGTCGCTGCGCCATTGTGCACCACGGCTGGTTTTGGTAGCTAAAATCCATGAATACGCTGTGCGCGGAAATGGATTTTAGCGCACACGGCTGGCGCAGAGATTCGCACGCGCACACTGTGCGCCACTTGTGCGCTAAATTCTATGAATTACCCCCTAAATGTTCTATGCACACTAACTTGAAGCTCCCATTGTTTGGCCATTGAAGTTCTGATACACGTCTGGTCTGCCTATGCCAAATTGTATTAAACACAATTGCCCCAATATCATACTTAATGTACATTTCATATGCCGGCGACCCCTCGGGTGGCGCGGCCTGGCCAGTTTCCAAAGGTTGTCTACTGCAGCGGAAAAAAAAAATCCCACTAGACAGGAAGACAATTTCCCAGGCATGGTTAACTCTTACCTCTTTTAGTTGGGCGTTTGTACTTGCAAGTGCAACACTCGACCAATATCAGGACGTTTAAGAATCGGGGCACGACTCACCTGATCAATCAATTCGTCACTCAGCATGCAAATCGCCTGTATACAGGCACAACCAAGCATTGTCATGACCAACGTGTCTGGCACAATTATCCTCGCTTCCTGGACCCTTGCCTTGATGATCTGTGGGCGCTGCTCGTCGACCAGGGATCGGCTGTGTACAGATCTTTGGAGGAGTCTCTAATCACTTCTGCAGAGGTGCCCCAAACACCTTATGATCCTGGTCCGACAGCTTTGTCCTCGACTCGTCCTTGCCTTCAACATTGAGATGGGGCATCACACGGAGGGTCCCTATTCGGGCACCAATTTTGTAAGACCATATATAGAATAAAGGCATAATAACTATATACTAATGACATGCCAGTCATGAGGTTCATTTCCTCAAACAAGTCTGGTTTATTTCGAAGTATCTCAGTCGGCCGACCGGGTCTCAAAACCTCACGATGTGTGTTCACAGACACCATGAGAGGAGAGAGAGTGAGCATCAATAATACAGTCATGTATATATATATATATATATACATAACACATCATCATTGTACAGCATTATTCGGTCCACCCATATACATGACATGTGCATGACATCTAAGCTAGGGTTCAGTAATTGACAAGCCATGTGCGTACTTCATTCAGTCTAAACATTCGGTATTTCTAGCCAAGAGTGTAGAGACAGCTTACTGTTTTGGGGATCACGGGGCACTGGCACGGGGAAGGATATCATGTTCCAGCGTAGAGACATTCCTTGCTTTCCAACTAACGTTATCTATTTGCTACATTCGTAGGCTAAGGGTCAGACAGTTCTGAAGTAGAGAAAATACCGTCTTTCATGGAGGAGCACATTTAGTCGCAAATAATTCTTATTTAACTGCCTTCTACAACAGCATTTGCAAGCCAGGCTGGCATCTGGTTTGCTGATTAGTCGATGCTTATGTACAGCTTCAAGGCTTCATAGAATAAGGAAAACAATGTGCTTCTTGAGAGTTTCACATTCCTGCCTTGCATTCAAAGTTCAAGCTGCGGCCTCACACCGCGTGTAGACATGAAGCACAGAATATATATTCACAAAAGCATTTAGAGTACAAAATGGCGGACAATTACAAAATGGATTCCAATGGTTACATTCAGGTTTCATGGTTTACAATGTTTATCACATGATGCGATTCGCTTCTGGCCAACATTCTATTTGTGCTACATGATTGCATTGCAGTTTTACAGCATAGCACTGAAAGTTGGGGCAGAGAGCAGCGATGCGGTGGGCCAGGAGTGCCAGGTATTGATTCAAAAGCCAGGGAGAGAGGTAAGACCCCTGTGGGACACAAGTAGGGAAAAAGATAGCGGAGAGGAAGGACCCAAGTTGGACCTGGGAGGGTCGGTCGGAGAGGAAAGAAGTCAGCCACACCAGAGCCTGACCAGTGATACCCAGGTTATAACGAAGACGGTTGAGCAGGATGGCATGGTTGACAGTGTCAAAGGCAGAGGAGAGATCTAGCAAGATGAGGATGCAAGGGGTGTTAGAGTCAATGCTGGAGATCAGGTCTTCATGGTAGTGCCTGATATCCCTGTTGTGCTTCACAAATTGAACATATTTGAAGTTACTGCCTTGCAAATTGTTCATCATTTCAAAGTTATTGTTAGGCTGTAAATGTCACGCTCACCTGGTCTCCAGAGGAGCACCGAACGAAGCTGGGCAGTGACTGTCTCCACCTGCGTCACACGAAGCGGAGTGGTAATGGCTGCACGTGCCCTCTCTGTTTTACACTTCCATCACGAATAAAGGTTTGCCTGGAATGTTGAAACAAAATATTAACTAGCCATAAGGAGGAGGACCGGCTCCCACCTCCCATGAACTCCTTGTGCACCCCTCTACTATGTCTCACCTTAGAGTTATGAATGGAAGACTCTCCGTCCTGCAACTGTATACAGAGGTGCGTTGCTGTTCATAGGATCTAGTTACATCACTGATCCTGCGGGCTGCTGTAGAGTCTTGAACAACAGTGACCCTGTAGGTAAGTCTTTATGCCACTAGTTTCTTGGTATAGTTTGCTTAGAGTTCAAGTTGCCAAAATCCTCACTACTGTGCTTGTTTCTTTGTAGATGTGGTTTTGCTGTGCCCGATGAAGAGTGCCTCCTCTCCACAATGATGAGCAGAATTCCAGAGATGAGTTTCAACGATAACGCAAAGTGACAATGTCTAAAATACGATACTTGTCTCTCTGCACGACTAACCTACTGTTCCTTTTCTGTTCTGCAGGTGCGGTGACTCCAGAGTGGTGACCGTGTGAAGGTGTCTCGATGGATCAAAAGAGTGTGCAGCCTTCGGGTGAGTATTAGCGCTGGCGTAATGTTGAAATGTCTTTAATGTGGCCTTTTTCTTTTGCGCAGCTAACCTGATGTTTCTTTACTGTTCAGCAGGTGCCGTGACTCCGGAGTGGCGATCGCGTTTATGTGTCTCGAGGGATCACAAGAGTGTGCAGCCTTCGGATGAGTATTAGCGCTGGCGTAATGTTGAAATGTCTTCAATGTGGCCTTTTGCCTCTGCGTGGCTAACCTGATGTTTCCTTACTGTTTGGCAGTTGCGGCAGCTCCGGGGCTTATATAGCCTCATACAAGTAGTCCCAAGTGAAGTAGTCCTTCCACCACACCCTGCACAAGTAGTCCCAGGTAAAGTAATTCCTCCAGCAAGCCTCAGACTGGGCTGAATGTGATTCCTCTTCCCCTGCAACCTGCCTTACTTGAAAGAATATTATGAGTCCAGGAAGTCTTGAGGCAACCTTTTAGGGCCTTAACAGTCCTAATAGGTGCTAGTACCTGGTGCAGGCTGGTCTGCTCCTAATGTCTGGGGCAAGCACTGTGACAGTAAACAAACATAACAAAACTGCCTAAGAAATCATTAGTGAAATGTGGAAGAGCCAAAGTTGTGTATTTGCTTCTCAATTTGCAAGAAAATGTTGATACCCTTGTAGTGAAACGTGACATTGCAGACTATTTGTTGAAGTAAATAGTGTTGACACAAAAGATAAGTAAGTTTGCCAACATATTATAGACATCAGGAAGGAGAAAGAAGCTTTAGGGTTTCTACTGAAACACAATGATTTGTATAAAGGCAGCCTGATTGTACCAGATTTGTCTATGCATGATGTTCAATCTACAAGCAGGAGCAGTGGCGGTCAGTTCCAACGTCTATCTGTTGCAGAAGGGAATAGCTTTTATGAACATTACACTATGTATCCACTAGACTCATGTGAAGTCATGGACAACAGTTTAGAATTATACCAGATTTAAGCAACAAAGGTGCACCAATCATTATCTGGGAAAAATAATTTAGGTGCGCGTTCTTTCCCTATGATTTTCCCTACTGGAAAAGGAGACAGATTGGATGATCAGAATGTTCCAATTTCTTTTTCAGAATATCGCTGCACACAAATGTATTCTGAAGATTCCCGATTCTGCACCAATATTGAATATATTTTTAACTTATGTATGAAAGTGAATTTTCAACATAATGTTATGCTTTTGCTCATACACTTCAGACAGGAACTAAATTTCAAAATATTTCTGCATGTGAGATGCTGAATCAAGTAAAAGAGAAAATTACCAATATCCTTGCCACAATGAGAGGAACTAAGTAATATTGGTATAGAAGACATGCAGAGGTTAGAGGCATGATTAGAAATGTGGGCCCTCCACCTTGGTTTGTGACTTTAAGTTGCACTGAGAATGGTTCGGATGATCTTGCCGAATTGATTCATGAAAGCAATCCACAGAAAGAAGACATAAATCACATGACACCAGGAGAATTAAATTCCATGGACCCTGTAAGTATATCACAATTCGTCCATCACTGATTTTTAGTCATGTTACACTTTATATGTAATGAGGAAAATGGTCCACTAGGTTCTGTGGAACATTTCTTTTGGAGAAAAAGAGTACCAGGCACGTCGGGCTCCACGTATATATATGCTGTTGTGGATTAAAGATTCCCCTCAGTTTGGAAAAGAAAGTGATGAATGTGTTATGGAGTTTATACAAAAATATTTTATGGGTTCCATTCCTGCTCAGAATGTTAATGCTGATTTACGGAACAAGGTGGAAAGGTTTCACAAGCACTCGTGTGGGAAGTAATGTCAGATCAAATATAAAAAAGAAAGACAAGTACTACACTCAGTGCAGATTTGTCTTTTCTAGGCCTGTTATACCAGTTGGTTTAGCAAATTGTCTAATGTCATCTGTTCCACACAATGTTACTGGTAAATCCCCAGGAATACGTACCATTTGAAAAGAGGTAAAGAATGCCAATTCATTAATGATTGCAATCCTATCATTGCTCTGCTTTGGAATACAAATACAATTGTACAGTACATTGTAGATGATACAACAGCTGTTCCTTGTTATGTTACAATAACTGTGACAAAAGCTGAAAACAGCAATGCAGCTGAACTATGGGCAGACTCCTCAGCGGAAAAAGGTCTTAGTCAGAAACGTCTAAGTTTCAGTCCCAAGGTATTCTCTCATAGAGAGTGTGGAAGCAATGACGATGCATATCAGCTAACTAGTTTGCCTTTTAGCATTAATGCACTATATTTAAGTCTTGGTCAAGGTACTACAATAAAACAGGTACTGAAGCCTATGGGTGAAATTCAGCAGTTAGTTGAATGAGTACCTGAGAGTACAAAGATTCTCAAAACCAACTTGATTCATGCCTATTATCCAAACAGGTTTGCAGAGTTAGAGGATCTTTGCATGAAGTAGCAGAACGCTACTCATATCGAAATGTTGATGCAAACAATGACAGAGGATTACATGGACATACTGGTTGCCTAGTGAGACATGAAAACCAAGTCTCATCAACACATGAAACTGTCTTGCCTAATTAAAGAGAAAAGGAATTATTTTATTTGTGCCTTTTGTAGTTGTTCTTCTCACAGTGGGCAGTGAGTGATATGCTTGGAAGTTTAGAAACTTTTGAAGAATCATTTGTTGCACAAAAAAAGACTTACATATCCAAAATATGAACAATACATAAAATAACTGGGAAAAGAACTATGTCAAGAATAGCTTTTGCCACCTGAATCGGTAAAAGGGACTCCTACGGTCAGTTAAGCATCTGCACAAGGAAGTCAAAATGTTTTAGGAGAACCAGTTATTCAAAATGATGCGGAGCTCACCATTTAGGAAGTAGAAAGTGCAATGCAACAGACTAAAGTTGCAGATTTTAATTATGAGACCTTGGTAAGTAAACTTACCAAATGTAGAGCAGAGGAAGACTATTATAAAATCAAACACAGGTTTTTACATGGTTTACAACATGACAAGCATGAATGTTCTTCTGTCCAATACAGACCTCTATTGATGTATGTCAGTGGACAAGCAGGAACAAGAAAATCATATTTAATTCATGCATTGAGTGCAATGATACAAAATGTAACAGATTTCTCTCTATCAAGTATTATAACTGTTACTTTACATCGATTGTTGATGCTACAAGTGGAGCATGACAATAAAATGAGTATCAAAAACTTGGATAAAGTGCAGCACAAGAAGTAGGGAATGTTCTAAGAAAAGTATGTACCTTGATTATAGATGAAGTAAGTACAGTGTCTAACTTGATCATAGCTTTCATTCACTTGTGAATGCATCAGGTCTTGAAGACTGACTATGACATTTTGTTTGGAGGTAGATGTGCTTTTTTTGAGATTTGGTAAAATGTAGTCCTGTGAAAGATGAACAAATCTTCTAGATGCTGCAATCTAATGATCGACAAAAAATTATAAGCAGCTTTGGTAATTTCATCCTTTGTAATTGTTTTGAATTCCAGGAGTTTACTATTAATATGAGTGATCGGCACTTAGAGTATGCAGAAATGTTTAATACGATTTGTATAGGCATCCTTGAGGCGAATATCGAAACAGTCTTAAAAGCGAGAATTATTTCTAACATGTTTCAAGCAGGTTGCACTGTGCCTGATATCATGTTGGCTCAAGAAAAAAATTGCCATCTTATGCCATTAGAGTTAGATAAAAGAGCAAAGGCAAGATGTATTCAATTAGACAGTTCCATTTCTAAGACATCAGGTCTAGAATTGGTTTTAGAACTGTGCATCATTGTACAAGTAATGTTAATGATGAACGTGAATGTAAAAATTAGTCTAGCCAGTGGAGCAATGGGAAGAGTGGTTGTATTTCACACTTTTCCTCACAGTACAAATATTGAACATATTCTTGTAAAGTTAGTCATGTAGAGGAACCTCATTTGATTTCTCAGCATCTGCACACACAAGGCTTTTTGAGGATACCTTTGTGAAACGAGCACAATTTCCATTGTGCTCTGCATATGTAAATACTATACATAAATCACTATGGTTGACTTTGGAAGCAGTACTGATTGACATTGGTCATACAGTGTTGAAAGAAGGAACGTCATATGTAGCCCTGTAACTTGCAAAACATATTGAAGGTTTATTTTTAATAAACTTTGATGAATCGAACGTGACAACTGGCATTTCCTGCATTGAACAATATAATAGATTACATGTACTGTATGCTTCTCACTATGACCTTATACCACTTCCTGCTAAGCTTTTAGCACGAGCAAATAATAAGCATATTGTTTCAATTGACACCACTGATGCAAGAACTAGCTTCAACAGGAGAGAAACAGCTATGAGTGGAACTTTCATTTCTTAAAGTATCTGTAGATGAAAGACAAAACAACACACATTCAGCAATGTCAATCCAAAGTATAGTAGCTGTTGTAAGCAGAGGTGACATTTTTTTTCATAATAGACAGGAAGACAGTCAAGAATGATTAATGAGTATTTTCAAGGTGCTGGTGCAGGAAACAGTTAGTGTAGATAGATATATAGGAATGTCTTCCGAGTGGAAGCATGAGTGTCCACAATATTACACATAACACATTATTTTAGATGTTACAGAAAGGTTTTTTATAACTTCCTGTTCCTGATCAGAAAAATTAGACTTTTTTATGATCTCATAACAAAAGCTTTTCATGATATGCAATGCAGTGACTCTGGTTGTAATTTAAAGTTAAATCGGAAACATCTATTTTTTATCATAAGTATCTTCTAATAATGATTCAGATATATAGTGTAGGTACTATAAAAGGTAGCACGTTGGTTACACATTTTGTAAATAGTGAGGTTTGTATTTTCAACAACACTTTTAACCCCTTAAGTGCCAAGGATGAGAAATCTCATCCTTGACATTACCTTGGTAGAGCCAAGGACGAGATCGCTTGTCCTTTTTGGCACGTTGTTTTGAGCGATCCCTGCAAATAAAACAATGGTCCGAGGGTCCAGCAGAACTAGATTCAGAGAGTTGTTGGGTGGACAAAGAAAACAGTATATGGATGTTGCCTAATGCTTATATAATGGCAATGGTTACTATAGCCCATAGTCCAACACAAATGTGTGTGAAGAAGATTTGTCAGCACTTTGATTCTGTATGGTACTATGAGCACATTACAAAAACTGCTGAGAGATTGGTTTAAAATTGCATGACTTGTTTACAACATAACGTTGGGAAGGGAAAATCAACACCAAAAGGGAGCTTTGGTCCTCCCTCAATGCCCTTTCTAGTAATCCATTTCGACTTTATAGAAATGGAGAGATGCCAAAATGTTAAGTATGTCCTTGTAGTGGTTTGTGCATTCAGCAAATGGGTAGAGGCCTATCCCCTTAAAGACTGTTCAGTCATTTCAACAGCAAAGTCCATGTTAAAAAAATACTTTCCGAGGTTTGGGCTACCACGTGTTATATGGTCAGATAACGGGCCACCTTTTATAGCTGCTGTAATACTACTGATCTGTGCAGGCCTCTAGATTGATAAACAATTCCATTCAGCCAGACATCCAATGAGGGCCGGTCTTGTGGAACGAGAAAACGTTATTTTGAAAAATAAGCTGGCAAAAATATGCACCGAAAGTAATTTTAAATGGCCCGATGCCTTACCGCTAGCCCTGTTGTAAATGCGTACGTCTGTGCACTCAAACACTGGACTCTCCCCCTATGAATTAATAATGGGAAGACCAGTCAATGTATGGAATGTTCCACGTCTGAAAAAACTAAAAGATATAGAGTACCCTTTGCTCACTGAATATTGTAAACAGTTGACTCAAAACTTGCGTTTGATTCATCAGCAAGTGCAAGAGGCTCTTCCTGTCAGGTACACAGGCCCAGGCCATCATCTGCAATCTGGGAAATGGGTCCTGCTAAAGAACTTTGAAAGGAAGTGTTTTCTTGCACCTCGGTGGAAGGGACCGTAACAGGTGCTCCTGCCATGCAGACTGCTGTTCGAGTTGATAACAGAAAACATTGGATACATGCCACACACATGAAGAGAATCCCGTTTCCTTTGCCACATGGAAAAGAGACCGATGAATCTGATTCCAAGAGTGAACCAACTTTAATTGATCGCAAAGACATTGCCGAAATTCAGCCAAAACGACTTCCTGAACCCAAGGAGGGGTCTGGGCAGATTGCAAGAAAATGTGAAACATCAGTGTTACCTCAACCTTGTTTGCCTGCTGCCTCATCATCACCTTTTTCAGCATCACCAATTGGCACTGTTTCTTTATCCTCTTCAAACAACAAAAGTACATTGTTCATTGATCACACCGTACCAGGATCTTTGAGGTACAATCTAAATCCACAAATTCAGACGTAATTGCAATAGCCTTTGTTTCTGGCCCACGGATGGGGCTAGAAATGGAGGCCTATGGATAAGAAGCGTATGAGCTGTATTGGATTAAAACTCTGACACACGATTTCCCAGTGCTATTCCTGAAAGTTAAGGGCCTTGCAACCTAGTGTGAACAAGGTAGGGGCAATGGTACCGACACAATGAAATACTGATACTGATACTTGCTCCTGTATTATGGGCCCACTGAGATAAGCACTAAGCTTGCTGTCATCTAAAGAGGCTGAATTGAACTTGCTTGCATCCTGAACATTTTTCTGACTCAACGTGTGCTGCCGACGAGTTCCGAATTTAAATTTCGAACTACTGGTTAAAAGCTTAACAGTGAGGTTTCTCTCAACGGACACTGGGAAACTTTTTATACGGCATGCCTATATTTGCTCCTGCTGCCTCTTTCGCTGATGAAAAAATAATGAAACTATTAACATTGAGTCTGCTCTGAGAAAGACTTGGTCTATTAAGACTAAACTAATACTGACCATCGAACCTATCTGCATTTTATTTACACTAATTCCAGTGTCCTGGTATTTAGAAGTTATGCATCCAATGAATACTCTATTGCCCACTATTAATACTCCCACTGTGACCCCAGCTCATGTGCTATCACTCTTCCTCCATGAGATGTTAAACACAGGAAAGGTTATGATAACAATATTCTTTTATTGATTATGAATATGACACGTTGTTGGGTGTGCTCACATTTGCCCCTGCATGGAGAAAGAGAAATGGCTTAGTATATACATCCTTTACCCCTGAGTACCGCTTGTTATGCTGCACTAAGAGTTCTATTTTTTGGGAGATGGAATGATAGTACCGCTGGGAATTTTGATGGAACTAACATAAATGAATTTGAGAGATTGGTAATGACACCCTTGGGTTGTTCCGTGTTTTCAAATAGAAGCAAAATGAACACTGCATTGACCAGTCTCATTGATAGATTCTCCTGACCTTACCAATTGCTGATCACATTTAAAATGGCACCTGTAGGTAATAAGGATGCTATGCCTCCTTCATACACTATCATACACTATTAACCATAGCCCACATTCTGTCCCATTCTGTTTGCGGAAAAAGGGTTCTCATCCCATGGGTACATTTACCAGATGTATGAATACTGCTGTACTTGAGCATGAAGAAAAAACATTATATATAGGAAGTCCTGTCTATTTTGTATTTGGGGACCAAGCCTATACATGGTTGCCCAGAAACTGGGAAGGTACCTGTTATCTATGGGATACATTTACCTGGTGTATTTCTCGCTACTACCTCTGAAATAGCAAAAATATCCAAATCTTGCCTTCGACGAGGTGATGCTGATTGGCACATTTTTGGTGACATAGCTAAATCATTTATACCTTTTTGGGGATAAGCAATAAATTCATGGAATATTAGAAGACTGTCCAGGGTGTTAGAGAAAACGATCAATGAAACCATTGATATACTATATAACATTACACTAGAACAAAAAGAAATCAGATTAGTTGCACTTCAAAATAGAATGGTTCTTGACTTTATTTTGGCTGACCGTGGAGGTGTATGCAAATTAGTGGGATCAGCATGCTGTGTTTTTGTAAGCGACTCCTCCCCTACAATATTTGAAGCAATTAAAAGATTACACATTCTAAGTTCTGAAATCCACGGTACCATGGGTGGCTGGATTTTAAATGTAGGTGTATGGTTCTGGGAACTATTACGATCCTGGGGATGAAAATTGGTCTCAATCTTAATTATGATATTCATTATCCTTATACTCTGCTGTTGTTGCACACAATGTCTGACAGTCATCTGCTCCATAATCAGGAATAAATGCGTACAAATAATTAGTACAAATATACCGAAGCCGAAACAGAATATGATAAATGGTGACCATAAACATGAGAATGAAATAATCAAAGTGTTTATGGCAATCAATATTTATGATAATGATTATGATAGTGATTTGGGTAGTTCGAACAGTGACACTTGGTTCGATAACGATGCAATGTTCGGATGATGATATTGGCTTAAGGCCAAAAGGAGGGTTTGCACTGTAATGCAATCGTGTAGCACGAATAGAATGTTGGTCAGAAGTGAATCGCATCATATGATAAACATTGCAAATCATGAAACCTGAATGTAACCATTCGGAATCCATTTTGTAATTGTCTGCCATTTTGTACTCTACATGCTTTTGTGAATATATATTCTGTGCTTAATGTCTACATGCCGTGTGAGGCCACAGCTTAAACTTTGAATGCTAACGTAGGCAGGAATGTGAAACCCTGCAGAAACACATTGTTTTCCTTATTCTATAAAGCCTTAAAGCTGTACATAAGCATCGACTTATCAGAAAACCAGGTGCCAGCCTGTCTTGCAAACGCTGTTGTAGAAGGCAGTTAAATAAGAATTATATGTGACTAAATGTGCTCCTCCATGAAAGATGGTTTTTTCTCTACTTCAGAACTGTCTGACCCTTAGCCTAGGAATGTAGCGAATAGATAATGTTAGTTCGAAAGCAAGGAATGTCTCTGCGCTCGACATGATATCCTTCCCCGTGCCAGTGTCCCATGTTCCCCGAAACAGTATGCTGTCTCTACAGTCTTGGCTAGAAATACCGAATGCTTAGACTAAATGAAGTACGTACATGATTTGTCAATTACTGAACCCTAGCTTACATGTCATGCATATGTCATGTATATGGGCGGATCGAATAATGTTGTGCAATGATGATGTGTTATGTAGATATATGACTGTATTATTGATGCTCGCTCTCTCTCATCTCATGGTGTCTGTGAACACACGTCATGAGGTGTTGAGACCCAGTCGGCCGACTGAGATGCTTCGAAATAAAACAGACTTGTTTGGGGAAACGAACCTCATGACTGGCATGTCATTAGTATATGTTTATTGTGCCTTTATTTCATATATGGTCTTGCAATGCGGATTACACCCAGCTCATCTTCAGGCTACCCTCGGCCTCCTCCTCCACTTCCCTCATCTCTGACTGTCTGCCAGTAAGACTGAGATTCTCCTCATCGGCACACCTGCTGCCTCCTTTCCTGTAGCTCTCTGGCCAACCTCCCTTGACCCTGTTCCTGTTCCCATCTCTAAGGCTAAAAACCTCAGGGTCATCTTCGACTCCACAATCTCCTTCTCCCCTCACATCTCTCACATCTCTAAGAAGTCACACTACCAGCTGCACCTCCTCAGAGGTATTCTTCCTTTCCTCTCCTTCCCCCAGAAGCTCACCGTTTCCAGAGCTCTGGTTCTCTCTAGGCTGGACCATTCCAATAGCCTCTTTCTAAATCTGTCTGCTTCTACTCTCTGCCCCCTGCAACTTATCCAGAACAGGACTGCAAGACTTGTCCTTGGCCTCAATCCCAGGGATTGTATCTCTCCAGGACTGAAATCTCTGCACTGGCTCCAAGTGACTGTGAGGATTAAGTTCAAAACCCTCTGCATGGTCCACAAGGCGTTCTGGGGCCTGGGGCCTCAATACCTTCAACTCTCTCTCCCCAAATACCTTCCTTCTCGAGCTCTTAGCTCATCTACCTCAAACTCCCTCAGGGTCAGTTGCTTCTCCAAGCATCGAGTTGGTGTTAGATCTCGTTCTTCGGCTGATGCCTCCCTCTGGAACAGCCTCCCTGAAACTTGAGGAGAATCATCTTCGGTTCCAGAAGCACCACAAAACCTTAATCTTTGCTTCTGCTTTTTCTCTCCTCTCCCTTGCTGACTTCCTGGCTGACACTGAATTTGCACTGGTAATTAAATGAAATGTCTACAGGAAGTGAAACATGAGCATCAACAGTTCTAGATTGAAATGCTTTACTTCCTTTTAAATGTTCCTTCCTCCTGGCATGTTCAAGACACTTCTTCGGTGGCATGGATCAGCAATGCTGTAAATAAACAAATATAATTAGTACATACATGCCACCTCCAGTCCTACAGAATAGAAAAATTCCACAAAAGGAAGAGCCACTCAAAATGAATAGGTAACAGTAGACACAGTGGAGATAGCATGGGTGGGTAGAAATAAAGATGGGAGAAGTACAATATGTACATGGCTGTAAGCAATGTGAGGGTTCACTGGGTAGGAATACAATTAATGGAGTACGGTGGGTGCGTGAGGGTAAAGAGGTTGGTGATAGGATGCATCTGTACATGTAGAGAAGATGGGGATAGAATGGGTGGGATTAGAGAATGTGAATGTGAAAGTAGGATGGTAGAAGTAGAGTGGTTGGAGATAGGATGACTGGCCGAGCATAAAAACAATGGTGGTAGTGTGGGAGGGTGGGTATATAGGATAAATTGAGCGAATGGATGGATCTAGAAGGGCAAATGGACATGAGAAAAGAAAATAGAGGTAGAGAGGGTAGATAGAGAAACAGATGATTGTGGTAGGGTTGACAAGTGGATGGAGGCAGAGACGATGTAGGTATAGTGGGTGTTTGTTCCTGATCATTTTGTAAAGGGTTGACAATGTTCTACAGGTGCCACTAGAGTTAGAAATGTACACCACCTCTTCAGTTTCCAGGGGCACCAATGGGTAGCATGGTCAAAACGATTGTACAGCCACTCATATCCTATAATATTGCATACGTTCCATCCCTGACCCAGTGTGTTCATGCCACCATGTTTGTGGAGTAATGACTGTCCCATCTGTGAACAGGTCAGCAAACGCTCTTTAGCCAAACTGTTCCCAAAGTGCTGCCAGTGAGGATTCCCAAGTGGGACCCAGACCGGGGAAACTCCACAGCGGAAGCCATTTATAATATGGATATACCTCAGCTCCAGAGCACCTCAGCAGCCACCAGGCCAACAGAATGGAGGAGACTGGGTCAAACTGGCAGTCATCTTTGTATTTGCGGTCTATGACGACCGTCCTTAGGTCTGATCCACAAGCTTCCAAGCGCTCGAGTTTGACATGAGGTCGTCGTAACCTTTCCTCATACCAGCAAGAGGCATATTGGACCTGTGCAGCTAACCAGTATAGTTCAAGGTTGGGGGCAGTGAAACCCTGCTTGTGGTATGGGGGAGTCTTATCCAACCATTTCTTCCGGACCATCCACGAGGCCACAGAAATTGTGCACAGAGCCCTTGGAATTTGAAAAAGAAAGGATTGCCAGACTGTGGCATTGGCAATTATGTATGAGAGTGTAGGTCCTAACACCACTAGGGACAGTTTACCAGCCATCGTGACTGGAAGTGCTCTCCATCTGGTCAGCCTGCCACCACATAAACCTCCATATCCCCATAGTTATCTTTCAGGAGGGAGGGTTTTGGACCAGATACTTTCAGTCCTAGGTATTTAATCCCATTGGGAGACCAGCAGAGGGGATATATGCCCCTCGGCTGTTTAGGGAAAATCTCTGATTTAGTATAATTTATTTTGGACCCAGAGAACCCCCCCAAGTGAATTATATCCCAAAGGATAGGATCAAGATTTGTCTGAGGGTCCCTTACATTTAGTAAGATATCATCTGCATATAGTGAAACTTTATCAGGTGGGCCCCTAAAACGGATTCCCCGGTGTCTGTGACGGGCACGGATCATATCCGCCATTGGTTCGATGGCCAGGGCAATGAGGATCGGAGAGAGTGGGCAACCCTGCTTCTTCTTCTTCTTGCTGATAGATTTTTATCCATCAGAGGTGATTTTTGGATACCGAGGCTTGAGCCTCATTACTCCATCTTCTCGGGTTGAGTATGTAGTTGTGGGTTTGCATTCTTCTTGGTCTGTGTGGTCTTGTCACAGTAGGGCTGGTTTCACAGGGTCTTCACAGTGATGGGCCGTAGGTAGCAGTAGAAGGGGTTTTCACTGGTGGCAGTGAGTCTTCTGATCAGAGGGTTCGGGTTCTGATCCAGTCCTTGGCAGAAGTTCTTACTCAGCTTCACTAGATGTTCGTCCAACATCTCAATGTCCAGGTCTCTGTGAAGGTCTGATATTCTTGTGAAGATTGGAGCTCCATTTGTTATCCGCAGGGCCTTGTTCTGGACTATCTGAAGACTATTCCAGTGTCGCTGGCAGGTCATCCATGCTGAGGAGGCATACGTCAGGGTTGGTCTGATGATCGCCTTGTAGACGTTGATCTTTGTCTGGAGGGGTATGGACTTGGTCTTCAGGAGTGGGTACAGAGCTGCCATCTTTTCTGTTGCCTTCTGCTGAGTATTCCCGATGTGGCTTTCCCAGTTGAGTTTGCTGTCCAGGGTCACAACGAGGTAACAGCTGCTGCTCTCCCATCTGATAGTCTCCCCGTTGAGGCTGATGTGTGGGTGCTCCTTGATCTTCTTTCTGGTGAACAGCGTTGCGGTTGTCTTGCTGGTGTTGAGTTCTATCTGCCAGTCACTGTACCATGTTGCGATGGTGTCCAACGAAGCTTGCAGGTTCTTCGCCCTGTGTACCCCTGCTTAGCCCAAGGGGTATAGATTTATAAAAGTTGACTAAGACACTGGCTGTGGGGCATGTGTATAGCAGTTTAATACAGCAAATCATTTCTGGGTCAATTCCCATTTTACAAGGACCACCCATAGATACTCCCATGAAACCATGTAAAACTTTCTGGGCGTCAAGTGGCACGGCCACCGCCTCTGCCGCTGGGTGAATTCTTGCCATCAATTGAATAGATGCCTAATATTCATTGACGTAGACTTTCCTGGGACAAAGCCCCCCTGATAAATGTGGGACATTAGTGGGAGAAGTCTATTTGCGAGAGCTTTGGCATACATTTTGGTGTCCACATTTATGAGGGAGAAGGGCCTGTAGGACCCACATTCGTTGCTTGGCTAGTCGGGTTTGAGGATGATGGTTATAGTGGCATTGCTCAGGGAAGTAGGCAAGATGTCCTCACAAAGTGCCACCACCCATACCTCAAGAAGGCGGGGGAACAAGTAGGACCACGTGTTCCTGTTAGAATTCAGATCAGTGAGACCATCCGGGCCAGGGGCCTTGCCCCAGGTAGGTTGGTAACTACCGTAAGGATCTCTTCCATCAACAGAGGGCCTAGAGACTTTCACTTGTTTTGGCTTTCAGTCGCGATAAGGGTTTCCCTTCAAGAAGGGAGTTTATGGGGGGGCGTGGACAATGGACTTGCAATGAGGACATGATCCCTCGTTGCTTCCGGGGCCGCCAGCTGGATCCTGACATAAATCATGCAATCCTGAGCCGCTAAACCTGCAGAAACAAATCCCACAAGCAGCGGAACACTATCACAACGGGTCACTGCAATTTGGGCCTGAACCAGAGCGTGGCTTGAGAGTTACACGGTGTGGAAAACAGAAGCAACCGTCTGCGAATGGTAACGAAGATGGCCACCGGGACTGTGAGCTGAGTGTAAGGCGTGCAGTGCGGGTACATCTCCATCGCTCCAGGTGCCCTGCAGCATTAACTGTCATTGCGGTATTTCCGTCTGGTTGAGGTGAATGAATATTGGTTCCAGCCTGAGAAGGCCCGAGGGGAGGGTGTGGAGAGTGCTTAAGAAGGTGGATAACTGCTGGCATCCACTGCTCAAAGGCGAGGCAGTGCCATCTGGCCAGAAGACGCCGGTGGGGACTCCCGAACGATGAGACCGCAAGCACCACAGCGGTGAAGAGGGTTGCAACAACGTCTGCCCTGTCATTGTCCCAGCGACTAGGAGAGACAAGACCTGTCTACGGTGCATGCAAACTGCAGTGCAGTCGTTACCGAGGCACCGACGGCTGCCACTGGGGGTCGCCTGAAACTACGCAGCTTGACTGCCGCGCAGACAAAAATGCACAGCCCGGGAGTACCCCAAGTGAAAACGATCTAGGCCAGCAATGACTGAGGCAATTCCTGGGGTAAGGAAGCGACTGAAGGAAAAAGAAACAAACACGTCTTCCCCGCAAGTAAGGAGCCGGAAAATAGGACTGCTTAATACCAGTAATACAAAGCAGTGATACCTCTACCCCGACACGACAGAGTACTATATAAAAATGCTCACAACACAACTCTAGAAGTGTTATTGGGATAGTGAATTACAATACAATTCTGCAGAGCAGCTGTGAATTTAAGGTAAGCTGCCTGTGGTCTGTGAGTGTCTGATACAGGACAAATGAAAACAGCACACTGATTTAGCAGTGCATCAAACTGGCAGTAAGTTACGATATGACTGAGTGCTGAGTGCCCAGGAACTATACTGTAAAGTAGTGCATCCTTGGTGACCGCCACAATTTGAATATATTCCTCCTGGAATGCGATTCAAGGTCATCAAATTTGTTTTTCACAACTTTCATTTCCTTTGCCAGGTTTGCCACTGTATTTTGGAGGCCCTGCATGCTATCTTCTGTCGCACCAATCCTTGTTTCAGTTTCAGTGATGCACACAGCTTCCTTAGTGAGCTATGACCTCATGGATGCCAAGTTGGCTGTTATGTCGTCAAGTTTCTTATGTACAGGTGCAAAGCCCTTAGCCATAAATTCCATCATGTGAGTGAGGTCCGGAGGTGGGGTATTGCTGGGTTGAATCTGATCCAAATGAGAGCTAGTTGAGGGCTCAGGGCTTTCACAGGTGGCATTCTTAGCAAATTTGTCCATTGCCCCTGTCTTCTTCCTAATGCCTGCACCACTAGTCATGGCAGACAGGTGGGAGGGCTAGTGTGGAGGTGGGCACCGGGATCGCAAGCAGGGAGTCTCCACCTTCAGTCACCTTTAATTCAGCTTGTATCAGTGCCCACAACTTTGTGAAGATTCCCTCAAGGCTGGTAGTTAGCTCAGGCAATCCACTCTGATCCGAGGGGAGTCCGGGGTTTAGCAAGGGAACCTGGGGATAGAAGGTCACCCAGGTAGGTGGTCAAGGGCACAAGAGCAGTGGCTGAGTCATTTGTCACACTTCTTGTCACTCTGCAAGCCCACAGAGGTCTGGGAGAGCCAGTGGGGATGCAAATCAGGGCCCGGTAAGTGAACCTCAATGATCCTCATGGATACGGGCCCCTGGAGCCAATGGTGCACTCAATTCAGTGAAGCTGTTGGTGTAGCAGCGCCAAATGGATCCCTGAAGTGTTGTCCGACCCTCCACGAGCCCATCAAAGTCCCGGCTGGAGCAGTTAGTATGCTAAGATATTGTGTGGCATGGGAAAATGCCCATGGAGGCCCACCACACAGTTCACTTGAGTGCAAGCGCCCAGATCTTAAAATGGCACAGAGGAGAGGTTCCAGGTGAGAGGACTCGTACCAGCATGGGGCTAGCCACTCACTGCAAACGAAGTCCAGGCATATTGTAATTGATTCCAACACGGCACTCCACCTAAGTCAATGCCTAGTGTGTGATGCACAGCTGAAACCCTTAATTATTTATTGATATCTATAAGTTCTTTTATTTCTGAATATTCCTCTTTGAATCCCCTTTGAGTTCCCCCCGGTCACACTGAACCAGGAAGCAGGCTGTTTTGCAAAGTTAAAATATGTATTTATGGATTTGCACAATATATATATATCACACTACTTTAATGGTTATACAATGATCACCAAAGGGGTGATGTCACGCTAAACAATCTCTTTAATCAGAAGGAGTAACGATAGAAAAAATAATGCAGCACAGAATAATACTTTTGTGTGTTCAATCAAATGCAAGGTGATTACTCTTTCCCCCTGCACACTACTCATTCCCCCCAATATGCAATACGAAGCGATGGAAGGAGAGAAAACAGGTTTCAGGAATACAGAATTCAACACGGGATTATCAATCCCAATTTCCTCCCAGCAAACACAGTAAAAAACAGGAATGATTGCAAACTGATCAAAATGGCTTAAAGTTGGCTTTGCATAAATGGTAAAAACACTGAAAATGGATTTAATTCACTAAAATTGTTTCAATACTAGTGGGAGCCGCTTTGTATGGTATCAGATAAACAGTAGCAATGATTATGGAGTAACTTGCAAATTGAAAACTTAATTCTGAGGCAAACTTTTCCGTGCGCGATAAGCGCGATTGCGGACAAACTCCAAGGAGTCGGGATCATTGGAATGCTGAGGAAGTTAGCTTCAATTAGACACTTGAATTCCGTTTCTAGTATAAACGGTGAAGAGGTTATGGAGGTTTTTGTGGAGGTCGTTTTTTTAGAGAGAGTCAAAATAGCAAAACAAGAATGCGCTTTTTAAAATTAACAAACAAGGTTTCTTTACACTAGGGGAGACTATGAAGATGCAAACTACACGACAGCGCAGCCACCAGCCCAGGATATCACTGATTGGTTTGGCCTGCCGAGACGCTTGCCTATCTTCAGAAAATATATCAGCGCAAAGAAAATTTTAACGCTACTATTACAAATTACTATAGGGTAAGAGAAAGAGTTCAGGCAAGACAAATGGATTTTATTGTTGTTATTTTGTTATTGTTATTTTGCATTTATATAGCGCCTTATATACCATTGGTATGGTCTGAAGGAGCTGGTAGGTTGAACGCCCTTGGGAACCGAAGTTCAGGTCATAGAGAGAGTAGAGAGATTCAAAGTATGTGTGAGCACCGGACATGTGTGCAGCTGGTGCGGTATTCATGTAATAGCTGCTTCTTAGCGGTAGGTGTGGTGATTGAGAGATCAGGAGTATGTGTTCGGCCTGGCAGACTTTATCCAGACCGAGATGTGGCTGCGTTAGGCCTGAGGAGAACGCCTGGCTGGGGGGGGGTGTAACCAGCAGTGTTTTACTTAGAGTGATGTGTAGTATGCAGCAGATGTTGGTATGAGAACAGTTATACCGAATGGTGTCATAGTATCTCTGTGTTCTAGTTGAGTGATGGTGTAGAGGGGAGAGTAAGCGTGGTGGTGTGATATGATGCGTTGTATGCTCTGTCAAGGGGTTCTCTGCATTCTAAACCATGCTATTTACTATATATGTCACGCAATTCAATGTGCTCCAGTCCGGCCATGCACTCCTATCCATTCCATGCATCACAATCTGCTCCACAAACTCCGGTTCACTCAAACACACTCATGCGCTCCAGTCCGCCCCTCGCGCTGTAGTATGCCCCACGCATGCCCTATGAATTCATCTGTTTTGTGCACTTGCCCCCTCTATGCACTCACCCCCTCTACGCACTCGCCCCTCTACGCACTCGCTCCCTCTACGCACACAGCCCCTCTATGCACTCAGCCCCTCTACGCACTCAGCCCTTCTATGCACTCAGCCCCTCTATGCACTCAGCCCCTCTAGGCACTTAGCCCCTCTACACACTCAGCCCCTCTACGCATTCATCCCTTTCTACGCATTCATCCCCTTTTACGTGTTCATCCCCTTCTACGTGCTCATCCCCTTCTACGCACCTCTTTTTTTCATATGCGCTCTTTCGCTCATTTGCACTCGACTGCTCTATGTACTTGTCAGCCCTACACACTAGTCTGTTCTATGCAGCTCTCCATTCTATACGTTCTTCTGGTCAGCTCATCCATCCTGCTTCGCTCATCAATCAGTTCCCCATACTCACCCATTCTACGCACTCATCAGCTCTGCATGCATTCTGCACTCATCGTTCTACATGATTATCTGGTCTGCACACTCATCCGGTCTATGTAACTCCTCCACTCTAGGCATTTGTCCGCTTTATCCCCACGTATGCACCATACCTTCAACTGCTCTACGCATTCATCCACCCTACGCAGTCACATGCTCCTCGCATTCACCCGCTCCCCGAACTCATCAGCTCTCCATGCGCATCCGTCCTCCGCACTCATCCGCCCTCCGCTCTCATCTGCCTTCCGCACTCATCCGCCCCGCACTCATCCGCCCCCACACTCATCTGCCCCCCGCACTCATCCGCCATCCTCACTCATCCGCACTCATCCGCTGTCTGCGCTCATCCACTCCCCATGCTCATCCGCTCCCTGCGCTCATCCGCTCCCCGCGCTCATCTGCTCCCCGCACACATCCGTTCCCAACGCATTCAACAGCAATATGCACCCATCAGCCTTATATAGTCATTCACTAATACGCAGTAATCATGTTCTATCTATACGTCTGCTCTGTACATCCCTCCGCTCCGTACACCCCTCCGCTCCGTACACCCCTCCACTCCGTACACCCTTCCGCTTTGTACACCCCTCTGCTCCGTACACCCCTCCGCTCCATACACTGCTCTGCTCTGTACACACCTCTGCTCCATACACTCATCCGCTCAATATACTCATACGCTCTGTACACTCATCCGTTCTGTACACTCATCCGCTCTGTACACTCCGGTGTTCTATGCACTCAGGCGCTCTATGCACACAGGCGCTCTATGGGCTCAGGCGCTCTATGCACTCAGGCACTCTATGTACTCAGCCTCTCTATGCACTCATCCGCTCTACACACCCAACCGCTCAACATGATCGTCCATTCTGTACACTCATCCAATTTCGATATTCATTCGATTTGTTCATTCATTTAAATTATATAGTCATCTGTTCTTCCTCTCGTGCATTCTTTCACTCAGTGCATTCATCTGGTCCACACGCTTCATCTATTCAAACTATTTCGCCCACGCCATTCATTTCATTTACTCCTCATGCATTATGTCTATTTCAGGAGTTATAAGTCTCTTTACTGTTTCCGTATGATTTATTCTTATTAACCACTTCATTGTTTTGATCTATTTTATTCGGATACTTCTGATTGTCCTTTTACTTTATGTTAGGGGTTTACTAGCTGTCAATTTCTCGTATCAGGTAGTTTGTTGGGTTTGTGTCATTGAGATGCTGTTAGTCTGTTTGGGTTAGTCTGGTATGGGTTGGTTTTAGGGGAAGAGCCAGGTTTTCAGCAGTTTGCGGAGTGACATTAAATACTCAGTTAGGCGAATGTGGGGTGGGAGTGAGTTCCATAGGGTGGGGGCCAAGGCTGAGAATGATGATTCGCCTAATCTGACTGCGTTTGTCTTAGGTATGACTAGGAGGCCGGCTGAGCTTGATCTTAGGGTGCATGGGGGGTGATAGGGTTTTAGCTTGTCTTGAAGATATTGAGGTCTGGTTTTATGCAGTGCTCGATGGGAGATGCATAAGGTTTTGAAAGTCACCCTTCGTGCTACAGGAATCCAGTGCAGCGTTTTAAGGGCTGGGGAGCTGTGGTCTCTTGGGCCGAGCGCAAGTAGCATTTTGGCTTCTGCATTTTGTGCCCTTTGGAGTTTATTCAGTTGGTAGGCGTGGATTCCGAGGTATAGGGGTTTTGCGTAGTCCAGTCTTGATATAACGATTGCTTGGACCGCGGAGAGTCTGTTGGGAAAGGAGAGATATGGAAAGATGCGCCTCAGGGTTTTAAGGTGTTAGTGGCAGGATTTTGAGACGTTGTTGACTTGGCGCGAGAAAGTTAGGTCAGAGTCGAGGGTGCATCCCAGATTTTTCACTGAGTTGGAGGAGGTCAGTGAGTTGCCCATGGCGGTTGGCCAGGGTAGTGGGTGCGGAAGAAGATCAGAGTTGCCACAAACCATGATTTCCGTTTTGGAGGGGTTTAACAAGAGGTGGCTTTGGGTCATCCAAAGATCTATGTCAAGGAGGCAGGAGGCCAGGTCAGGTCGGGAGTTGGGTTTTGAGTTCAGGAGTTTTAGAGTTAGTTGAGTGTCGTCGTAGTTGTAGCACAGGATGTTGTGGGAACGGATTATTGGTGGGAGGGTGATCAAGTAGAGATTGAACAGGAGGGCGGATAGGCATGCCCCTTGTGGGACTCCCGTGTCGACCGGTCGGGCTTGGGAGGTATATGTGAAGAGTATCGTTATTTGGTATCTGTCTTTGAGGAATGAAGCTATCCATTTAAGAGTGGCTCCACAAATTCCTAGGGAGTGGAGGCGGTCTAGGAGGATTCTGTGATTGATTGTGTCAAAGGCGGCGGATAGGTCAAGAAGGATTAGTGCGGCACATCCCGCGGAGTCTGCTGTCATTTTAAGGTCATCCCAGATAGCGATTAGGGTGTTTTCAGTTCCGTGATGGGCTCTGAAACCTGATTGTGCGGGGTCTAGGAGATTGTTGGCTTCGACAAAGGCATTTAGTTGGGAGTAGGCGGTTCGGTCAATGAGTTTGGCAAGGAACCTGGTGTTTGAGATGGGGCGGTAGTTTTTGAGCTCGAGAGGGTTGAGGGAAGGTTTTTTAATCAGAGGTTAGACATGGACTGTTTTGAATGCGTCAGTAAAGATACCAGAGGAAAGGGAGGCATTTATGATGAATCTTGCATGTGCTCCTGCGCAGGTGGAGGTGAAAATTTCTTTGAGGGTTGTTGCTGGGCAAGGGTGTAGCGGAGAGCCAGATGGTTTGCGGGCAGAGAGAAGTTTGAGAAATTGCTCTGGTGATATTGGACTAAAGGATTCAAATGTTGGTTGTGTATTGGTTGCAGCTGGTGGGCAGGTCGGTATGGGGAGAGTATTGCCTGGTGGATGTAAGAGTGCCAGTTTGGTGGTTAGAGTATTTGTTCTTTTGAGAGCTCTGGTGTAAAAGTGGATGGAGAGTGAGTCGCATAGTGATTGCAAGGACATTGGGGCGGTTGTGGTGCAAGCCGGTTTGGTGAATTCAGAGATTTTTGCAGTTTGGGATTCGAGGGTTGCAGTGGGCTTTTTTTGATTTCCAGATTTCGGCCTTGTACTGATAGAGGTGTTGGGCCAAGGTGGCCCTGCTCTCCTGGGTTTTGTCTTTCTGCCATTTGCGTTCTAAGTATTTATATAGTTGTTTAGTGGTCTTCAACTCGGGGGTGAACCATTTGGGGAAGAAGCCACATCGGGTTGATGGTTTGCAAGGGGGTGTGAGGGCATTCAGGCCATCTGTATTAGTGAGCCACATCTCACATTTAGCCCATTTGTGTTAATGAGCAATATCTCACATTTAGCCCATCTGTGTTAGGCAGCAATATCTTGCAGTTAGCCCATCTGTATTAGGGAGCAATATCTCGCATTAAGCCCATCTGTATTAGTGAGCCATATCTTGCAGTTAGATTACCCATGTTAGGGAACAGTATCACGCATTTAGACCATCTTTGTTAGTGATCCATATCTTGCAGTTTGCCCATCTGTGTTAGGGAGCAATATCATGCATCTAACCCATTAGTGTTAGTGAGCATATCTTGCAGTTAGCCCATCTGTGTTAATGATCCCTATTTTGCAGTTAGCCATCTGTGTTAGTGAACAATATCTTGCATTCAGCCCATCTGTGTTAGTGAGCCACATCTCGCATTCAGCCCATTTGTGTTAATGAGCAATATCTCACATTTAGCCCACCTGTGTTAGTGATCCATATCCAGCATTTAGCACATCTGTGTTTGTGAGCTATATCTTGCATTTAGCCCATCCTTGTTAAGGAGCAATACCTCAAATTTACCCCATCTGTGTTAGTGAGCAATATCTTGCATTTAGCCCATCTGTATTAGTGAGCCATATCTTGCTGTTTGCCCATCTGTGTTAGTGAGCATATCCTGCAGTTAGGCCATCTGTGTTAATGAGAACTATTTTGCAGTTAGCCATCTGTGTTAATGAGCGATATCTTGCATTTAGGCCATCTGTGCTAGAGAGCGATATCTTGCAGTTAACAGATCTGTGTTAGAGGGGAAATATCTCGCATTTCGGCCATCTGTGTTAGTGAACCATGTCTCACATTTAACCCGTCTGTGTTAGGCAGCAATATCTTGCAGTTAGCCTATCTGTGTTAGGGAGCAATATCTCGCATTAAGCCCATCTGTATTAGTGAGCCATATCTTGCAGTTAGATTACCCATGTTAGGGAACAGTATCACGCATTTAGACCATCTTTGTTAGTGATCCATATCTTGCAGTTTGCCCATCTGTGTTAGGGAGCAATATCATGCATCTAACCCATTAGTGTTAGTGAGCATATCTTGCAGTTAGCCCATCTGTGTTAATGGGCCTCATTACGACCCTGGCGGAAAGTGACTGACCGGACCGCAACAGCGTAAATAGCGTTTCCGCCATTGCACGAAGGAGCAAAGTGCGGCTAATCACGACCCATCGGGCACGAGCATTACGCCATGGCGGAATCCGAAAGGCTGCGATGGCGGAAATGACCCCAAAACGGCCCTTACCGCCGCCGTACGCTGCACCAGGTGCAATACCGCCACCCATCTTAGCGGTCACCGTAATGAGCGGTCACCGTAACGAGCGGGCACCGCAAATTACGGCCACCGTAAATATACGGAAACGGAAGTAAAAGCATGTGGCCGGAACGGGAAACAGCACGCCGCACAACTATAAAAACCGAATCCCAACACAACCATTAAAAATCCGACCCTGACACACATCCCAACCCGTTAGCAACCCCAGTTAAAAAAATAAATATGGGAAAGGTAGCCAAGAAAGCGTGTGACCGCAAGCGGCAGGTACACTTCTCCCGAGAGGAACTGACCGTGCTCACCGAGACCCTCCAGGAAAATGCCGCCGTCGTCTTCTCCAGTCAAATGACCAGGACGGCCCTTGCCAACAAGAAGGCCATATGGGCCCTGGTGGCACAGCGCGTAAGTGCGGTGGGGACAACACCCCGCACGCCACAGCAATGTCGCAAGCGGTGGGACGACCTGCGGATCCGCGTACGCAGCATACTTTCTGCGAACAGGAACATCGCCACAGCTACCGGGGGGGGTTCAGAGTCGCCCATCAAGTTGACCCCCTGGGAGGATATCTGCGCCTCCACCATAGGAATGGAGAGCATAGAGGGAGTCGGAGGGATGGAGAAAGGAGTGCCGACATCCGGAGAATCAGGTAGGTTGGCCAAGAGAAACAATGCGAAATCCACAAACCACGAACATGTGCAGTACCATGTGACCCCATAGTGCAATACATACTTTGCCCTGACAGCGCCCTCTAAAAGTCAGAATGAATAAACAAATCAATCAAGATGCCATAAACAACCCCTACATGTGCAGCATGCACCCCCTAACTGCAGGCAGCCAAATGAATGCATCCTCAATCCACACGAAAATGAGACCACCTCCAAGGCCCAGTCCCAAATCAGCCTCATGTACCACCCCAATGCATTTGATACGTTGCCATTCCAAATCCGACAGACCCATAACTAACGCTCGCCCCTCTTTACTCCACCACAGGGTCCGATACCAACGACGAGCTGCAGGACACCCCTACCAGCACGCCTGCAAAGAGGGCCAGGACCAACGTCCCAAGAGCCTCCACCTCAGGTGCAAGGATCAAGACACGGCAGCAGCAGGAATCAAGTGGCAGCACACTGGAGGGGACTGCAACAGGCACCCCAGCAGCCAGCAAGTCCACAACCCCAGCACCACAGGTCCCCCCAAAGAACGTATCTGATGGCACTGCCTCTGGTGGTAGCAGCACCATAGGTGACACAGCTGTCATGCCAGCATGCTCCGACACGGAAAACAGTGCTGGCGACGTAGATACCATCCATGACCTTTCCCAATCCCCCTGCATGTCCCATCCCCTACACCATGACGAAACCACGCAGGGGCACCCTGAAGACGACGACTGGCCAACCCCCACAAGTCCTGTGCCAAGGCAACATGTGTTGAGCAGCCCCCCTGTCACACCACCGCAAATGTCCATGGCCCAGCAGAGGCAACAGTCCCTCGACCTGCTGATCGAGCAACAGCAGGAAGTGTCCACGCTACTCAAGGACCATGCAAATGAATGCGGGGGTTCCAGGGCAGCCATGGAAACATCCACCGAGACACTCAGGGCACAAATAGAGAAAAGTAGTGAGAGCCTCAGGGGAGAAATGGAGAGAAGCACCGAGAGCCTGAGAGCACAAATGGAGAAAAGCACCGAGAGCCTGAGAGCACAAATGGAGAAAAGCACCGAGAGCCTGAGGGGGGAACTGCATGCGACGTCCAAAGACGTTTGTGCTGAACTTGCTGCTGTGCGCCGTGTGCTCTCGGAGCTCTCACAAACCCTCAGAGACATGCATGGACGCGAGCAGGCAGAGACATCATCCGTGGCAAGTTCCGTCCAGGGCAGCCCCCAACGCAGATCTGGCAGGAACCTGCGCTCCACGGGCAGGGGTGCCCCTGATACCCGTAGAGGGGGCTTGCAATAGCGTCCAACCACGGACAGCATGCATATTTGGACACTGGTGTTGGGGGGGGAGGTAGTAGGGTGGAGGGGGTGTGTTGGGCTTCACTGGGTGGCGGGTCCATAGGGTGTATAAATCAAATCACATTAACAATACAGCATCTCATAATCATCCAATGACATGTGTGGACATTGATATTTGCGTACGAGGCCTTCATAGGCGTGCAGTCCACAATGTGCCTGTACTACACACACACAGTGCCACAGGTCCCCTTTCCGTGTAATAGGCACCATGCGTGGTTGCTAGAAGCATGCATCTATGATGCTCTGTCGGATTGCACGTGCATCCTGTGCCTCATGGACTCCTTGAGGTGCCTCCACATCCCCACCCTCATCATCATCATCATCTTCAGGTGCATGCAGTACAGCGTCAGGGGGCATGGGCACATTCCTACGTATGCACATGTTGTGCAGCATGACACATGCCATGACCATCTTAGAAACCTTCTCATGGCTGTACATGAGTGCCCCGCCAGACCTGCTGAGGCTGCGGAAACGAGCCTTCAGTAGGCCGAATGCCTGTTCAATGACCACACGGGTACGTGAGTGGGCATGGTTGTAGTCCTCCTCATGCTCGTTCTGTGGGTTCCGGATTGGTGTAAGGAGCCATCTCTTCAGTGGATACCCGGCATCACCTGTATGAGACGAATAAAGGGTGTCAGTGGAATGATAGTGCTAAGTAGCCCCCCCCCCCTCCTGCAAGGTCATTGACGCATCAAATGGGCCACGATGTCATGCATGGAATGAGACTCACCGAGTAGCCAGGATCTGTGCCCTGCGTGTCGCTCCATGTAGCGTGGTATTCTTGTGTTCCTCAGGACCATAGAATCATGGGTAGATCCTGGAAATCTGGCACAACAATGCGTAAATATCTTGTTGGAGTCACACACCATTTGCACATTGATTGAATGAAATTGTTTCCGGTTGCGGTACTGGACCTCCATGGCATGTGGGACAACCAATTCAACATGGGTGCAGTCGATGGCACCAATGCAACCCGGGATGCCGCCAAGTGCATGGAATCCCACTTTTGCGTTGGTAATCTCCTGGTACGTGCGTGGTAGTGTGATGTGGTCGTCGGCGTGCTTCAGGAGGGCATCGTGCACTTGGAAGAGTGTCCGTGAGAACAGTGGCTGTGAAATGCCATGCAACTGTCCCACTGTGTGCTGGTAGGTGCCTGTGGCCAGGAAGTGGAGTGCAGACACCACCTTCAGTAGGGGTGGGATGGCGGTTGGGCTATCTATCATGCTCACGAGGTCAGCATGTGTCATGTCCACAATGGCGATTATGGTGTCCCGGTCCAAACGGTAGAGGGTGTGGATCTGCTCAGCAGTGAGGTTGAACGGATCGGCTCGGAGGCGTGGGATTGCGGGCCGCCTGCGTGGTGGTAGTGGCAGTGCTTGTGGGGCTTGCTGACCCTGCCTTGCCCTCCTCCTCCTCCTTCTCCTCCGTCTCCCCTGTGCGCCCGGTTGTTGTACCTGTTGTTGTTCGTCGTCTTCTTGTAGTTGTAGCACTTGCAGTGCTATCTGGTCCCCCAGGCCCAACATCGCTAGTCCTGCCGGTAGCATTTTGGAGTGGGAGTGGTTGTGGGAGGGGTTTGGGTCTGCTATATATGTGCTGTCGGCCTGTATGGCCTCCACCTGTGCTGATTGAATGATTCTGTGGCAGATGCTATCCCTTCTGGCCGAGCACGTCCCGCACGTAAGGCTGCATTTGGCCGCATGGCATCTTGGGATTGGAATCATGTATCAAATCCCGATGGCAGTGTGATGTACTTTGACTGATTTTCATGCTATGCTCCCATTGTTACACATGCTATGATTGCAGCCGCTTACATACCTGTGAAGAGTCAGTGGTATGTAGGGCTCGATCGATGGCCGACCCTCATGCAGCACAGTAACGTACTTCACCGACAGGCGTGGCGTCCCATTTGTGATTGCAGCCAGTTAGCATTATGACACACAGCCGCACTACATTGATGTAATTGTGAATGCAAGCGTTCACAGAAGCCTTTTCGACGTAATGTTGCAAGTGAGGAATTCGAAGGCCAGCATTTTTGGTTTTGAAGTAGCGGCGAGGATACGCCCACAGGTCTGGCTGGAAATGTAACGTTCTATTGTAGAATGTCCTTGGGACATGGCCCATAACGAGCAGGCAATGAATGATATGAATTGAATGGGATGCGCAATAGCGTAGTGGACGATAAGGCAGGACGTTCCCAAATCCATCTTGCTTCACAACACTACAGATCCGGCCAGGGGCACAGTGGTTTTTGCGGACTGCATTACGCACAGACGCGATGGAAGTTTCACATATAATGTGAGTGAATATTCATGCGTTTTCATTGCGGGATGAGGGAATGATGAATGGATGCATGGACTGATGATTCCGTTTAGGGTCTGCCATGTACATGGGTTTTTTGAATCACTCCCCTTCCCCTGCGCTATGTGATGCAAGGCTGCCATAGTGGGACATACGTCTATCTGCCCTTGTCGGATCCTCCCTGTCTCGACGCGCCTTCATACACTTGTGTGTAGGCACGTTACTAATCCCATGTCATGGGTTCTATCTTGACGGACGCATGCACAGTAACCGACGTTGCCAATGGTGTATTTAGCTCGATTGATTTCGTTATGATTCGATACTGATTTAGGGGTGTGTATATTCCTTTGGAGTGGGCTAGCATGCATATGGGTGTGGATTTGGTGTGTTGAATGAAGATTGTAATGCATCATGAGTCCCGTAATGCAATCGGTTAATTTGTGTTTCTTTTGGGTGACAGGTATCTCCTGCCCTATTGCAGATGCCATCTCTACGCCACTCCTCCAGATGGTTTTTACTCTCGACTCCTGCAGCTTCGGGTGAATCAGTGGAGCACCATTTCGATCTTATGGGACGATCGCCAATGGGCCACATGCCCTTACGCTGTACTGGTGGCTAGGTGCAACATTTCGGCCTTTCAGCTCGACTAGTGCCTGCCTCATGGGACGGACCTGCGGTTCTTGCCGCTTCCATGTTGCCTTTTGGAACGTTGATGTAGGCCCTGTGTGCCATGATGGTACAGGGCGTCACACAAGTGGAAGCTGGTCAATTATTGCAGATGCAGCCCTCGGTGATGATGGTTGTTTTGGTGTTATTTTGCAAATTGCTGTGGGGCCTTTGTCATTTGGATGTGCATTTAAATTGTATTCCGATATTTGTCGTGTTGCGTTGTTCTTTGCAGGTGATGTGGCGATTTTCGCTTTGTGGCGGTATGTATTGCGAGATGATCTGCATTGTGTTCCGCCTTCTGAGTTGAGTTGTGTGGTACAGTACTGGCCGCGTTTGCCTACGTAGCACAGTATGGTCACGGATAGGGGCTGCCATTGTGACTGTTTACATGATGTGCTGTTCAGGGGCGGGGGATTGGCTTTTGGCCGACTGGTGCCTGTCAGCCAGGTCGATTGGTGGAATGATGGGATGTTCAGAATGTGGCTGGTCACAGGTGACTGTGTTTGCGTGCGTTTGTTGGAGGGGGACTGGGGTCATGTCCATTGGAATAGCTTCTGTATTGATGCCATCTGTGCCCTGCAGCTCCCATCGGCCCCTCTTGGGATGAGCCTGGCTGCTCAGTCACTCTGCCAACTTGTGTGGTACATGCTTCTGCTGATGGTTGGTTTGTTTACTGGCAAGAGTACAGGGCTGGTGCAATCCCCCTCAGGATGCTGTTTTGGATGTTGCCTTGCGCTGGTGGCAAGCGATGGGGGACTACTGTTGTTTTGTGTCATGTGTTCTTGATTTTCATTTTGATGTATTGTACCTTCACATGCCTGTGCTGCGTCAGTACGGCTATGGTGACATGCCGTACATGGATGCCCACTCACGGGGCGCTTTGAGCCCCTGCATGCTTTTCTACGTTGGCATGCATGGGTGAATTGTAGATTTCACTGGTTGCATAGTGTGGGTACATTGCGCCTGCCAGGAGTTGTGCAATGTGGCCAGGGAGTGGAGTACAGGCACTCAGTGGGCCATTTACGGTTGGTTCACGATGCCGTATTTCTCGCCATGGCGGAATGGTACTTTACGACGTGCTTGATGGCGTTCAGTACATGTCCGCTAGGGTCAGAATTCGCGTACCGTTGCGCCATGGCGGTGATTCCGGTTTTGCAAGGCGCGCGTGCGCGTACTTGGTGCAGTTAGCGTTGCCGTTCACTGCGGTGTCGCTAATGGCATCGTACTTTACGGTGACGGGTCATGATCGCAACGAGCGGTGTTCGATGGCGGTATTGCATTTCCGCCATCATTTTTCCATTTCCGCAAGGGTCGTAATGAGGCCCAATGATCCATATTTTGCAGTTAGCCATCTGTGTTAGTGAACAATATCTTGCATTCAGCCCATCTGTGTTAGTGAGCCACATCTCGCATTCAGCCCATTTGTGTTAATGAGCAATATCTCACATTTAGCCCACCTTTGTTAGTGAGCCATATCCAGCATTTAGCACATCTTTGTTTGTGAGCTATATCTTGCATTTAGCCCATCTTTCTTAGGGAGCAATACCTCAAATTTAACCCATCTGTGTTAGTGAGCAATATCTTGCATTTAGCCCATCTGTAATAGTGAGCCATATCTTGCAGTTAGCCCATCAGTGTTAGAAAGCAATATCTCACATTAAGCCCACCTGTGTTAGCCATATCTTGCAGTTAGATTGCCCGTGTTAGGGAACAATATGACACATTAAGACCATCTGTGTTAGCGAGCCAAATCTTGCAGTTTGCCCATCTGGGATAGAGAGCAATATCTCGTATGTAGCCCATTTGTATTAGTGAGCCACTGAGCCATATCTTGCAGTTAGACCATTTATGTTATAGAGGCATATCTTGCAGTTAGCCATCTGTGTTAATGAGCCATATCTCGCATTTAGCATATCTCTGTTAGTCAACCATATCTTGCAGTTAGCCCATTTGTATTAGTGAGACACTGAGCCATATCTTGCAGTTAGACCATTTGTGTTATAGAGGCATATCTTGCAGTTAGCCATCTGTGTTAATGAGCCATATCTTCCAGTTAACCATCTGTGTCAGTGAGCAATATCTTGCATTCAGCCCATCTGTATTAGTGAGCCACAAATCACATTTAGCCCATTTGTGTTAATGAGCAATATCTCACATTTAGCCCACCTGTGTTAGTGAGCCATATCTTGCATTAGCCCATCTGTGTTAGGCAGCAATATCTGACATATAGCCCATCTGTGTTAGTGAGCCATATCCCGCATTAAGCATACCTGTGTTTGTGAGTATCTTCCATTTAGCCCATCTTTTTAGGGAGAAATACCTCACATTTAACCTATCTTGCATTTGGTCCATCTGTGTTAGTGAGCCATATCTTGCAGTTAGCCCATTTGTGTTAGGGAGAAATAACTCGCATTAAGCCCATCTGTGTTAGTGAGCCATATCTTGCAGTTAGATTACCCGTGTTAGGGAACAATATCACGCATTTAGACCATCTGTTTTAGTGAGCCAAATCTTTCAATTTGCCCATCTGGGTTAGAGAGCAATATCTCGTATGTAGCCCATCTGTTTTAGTGAGCCATAATTTGCAGTTTGCCCATATGTGTTAGGGAGCAATATCTCGCACCTAGCCCATTTGTGTTAGTGAGCATGTCTTGCAGTTAGTCCATTTGTGTTAATGAGCAATATCTCGCATTTAGCCCATCAGTAATAGTGAGCCATATATTGCAGTTAACCCATCTGTGTTAGTGATCTATATCCCGCATTTACCACATCTGTGTTTGTGAGCTATATCTTGCATTTAGCCCATCTTTGTTAGGGAGCAATACCTCACATTTAACCCATCTGTGTTAGTGTGCCATATCTCACATTTAGCCCATCTGTGTTAGTGAACCATACCTTGCAGTTAGCACACTGTGTTAGTGAGTCATATCTCTCATTTAGCCCATATGTGTTAGGGAAATAAATCTTGCATTTACCCCATCTGTGTTAGTAAGCCATATCTCACATTTAGCCCATCTGTGTTAGGTAGCCATATCTTGCAGTTAACCCATTTGTATTAGTGAGCCATATCTTGCAGTTAACACATTCGTGTTAGTGAGCCAGTGAGCCATAATTTGCAGTTAGCCCATTTGTGGTGGCGAGCAATATCTTGCAGTTAGCCATCTGTGTTAATGAGCCATATCTTGCAGTTAACTATCTGTGTTAGTGACTAATATCTTGCATTTCGCCCATCTGTGTTAGTGAGCCATATCTCGCATTTATCCCATTTGTATCACTGAGCCATATATCACATTAAGCCCATCTGTGTTACTGAGCCATATCTTGCATTTAGCCCATATGTGTTAGTGAGCAAAATCTCATATGTAGCCCATCTGTGTTAGGGAGCCATACCTTGTGGTTAGCCACTTTTTGTTAGTGAGCAATATCTTGCATTTAGCCATCTGCGTTAGTGAGCCATATCTTGCAGTTTGCCCATCTGTGTTAGGGAGCATTATTTCGCATTTAGCCCATCTGTGTTAGTGAGCCAAATCTCGCATTTAGCCCATCTTTGTTAGTGAACCATATCTTACGTTTAGCCCACTGTGTTAGTGATCCATTTCTTGCATATAGCCCATCTGTGTTCTTTTGCAATATCTTGCATTTAGCCCATCTGTGTTAGTGAGCCATATCTCGCATTTAGCACATCTGTATTACGGAGCAATATCTCACATTTAGGCAATCTGTGTTAGTGAACCATATCTCGCATTTAGCATATCTGTGTTAGTGAGCCATATTTTGTAATTAGCCCATTTGTATTAATGAGCATATCGTGCAGTTAGCTCATCTGTCTAAGGGAGGAATATTTCGCATTTAGCCCATCTGTGTTAGTGAGCCATATCTCACATTTATACCATCTCTGTTAGTGAACTATATCTGACAGTTAGCCACTGTGTTAACAATACATATCTCGCATATAGCCCATCTGTGTTAGTGTGCCATATTTTGCAGATAGCCCATTTGTGTTAGTGAGCAATATCTCACATTTAGCCCATCTGTGTTAGTGAGCCATAGCTTGCAGGTAACCCATCTGTTTTAGGGAGCAATATCTTGCATTTATCCCATTTGTGTCACTAAGCCAAATTTGCATATGGAGCATTTGTCTTAAGGAGCAATATTGCGCATTTAGCCCATTTGTGCTAGTGGGTCATACCTCGCACCGACGAACCACAGAGCACAGGGAACACATCACCCCTGGAGGAACCTGTGATGGTGATAATTGATGCACATCAGAATGTAAGAAAGGTGAGAGGATATGGTCTGCATTTAGTTAGAACAGCGGGGTAGGAAAGGTACTGACACTAACCAACCCTACTAAAAACTCACACTTCCGCATACACCTTCTCAGACTCTGAAGTAAACACAACCATACCTCCAAAGCACAACACACTGCATGCTCTTCATAACACCACAAAAACGAAAGAAACCACACATAGGGCCTCATTACAAGTTTGACGTTCCGGAAACAAGGGTGCCAGTGAGATCTCCGCCACCCATGTTTCCAGACTAGCAAACTACGAGTTTGGCTGCCGGGGGCCACTGCGTTCAACATAACATAATATAATATAGTACAATTCAATTTCTCATAGAGAAAAAAGTGCATTGATTCAACACCCACAGATGTGCACCAAATCAAAACAACTTGGTCATAAAGTGTCCCCGATATTCCTTGTGCTGGTTTGGCGTTGAACTGTCCAGTAGTTTTTTAAAATATTTTTACAAAAAATGGGGTGCACCTGCTCTCAAAAATGTTTTGTATATCTCCCAGTGTGCTTTGCAGCAGAAAGGCCGAGAGGCTTTTCAGAAATGAAATACCACCATTTATTTGATCAATGTGAGATGTTCCCACTGGAATATCGAAGGAAACTGAAATTGAAAAGTGCTCAAAATGGAATTTGGAGGAGTAAAAGGATACAATCACATCAGGCGAGAGGCGGAGAGAGGAATTTAGGTATATGTTGGGGAGCTAGTTATGGGTAGAACATTTTTGCCTTATTGTGGGAATCCTGGGGATACCTCGTGAGATTACCATGGTTACGTTGCAAAATGCGCTCGGAAAAGAAACTGCGTCAAATGAAACAAAGAGTGATAGGGGCTAATGGGAGAGGAACTGGGAAGAAAAAGGCTATTGAGAGAAGTGGGAGGACCAAGAAAAGAAGAATGAGTACATGGTGAGTATCTGTCAAGATGGGAAAGACATTTTATTTTCAAGCATTTTTTACATTATTGCAGGAATTGGCACACCACAACACTATGGCAGGAATAGGCTTTAGCAAAAATTATTCCTGGGTACTTATCGCAGGAATAAGAAGTGAAAAACAAATATTGTATAACTGCAGAGATCACATCTACTAGGCAGGGGCAATGGACCTTTAGGAAAAATGGGTGCACAGGCACCGGTCCCGTTAGCCTACTGGCACTGCTGTTACCGGACCGGCACACTACAGGTCTGCTTGCCCAAAAGAGGACACCCGTGGGAATGCACAGAGGTCTGACTTGCGCGAAGCAGCCCAGAATTTATTACCCAGAACCCCAGACAAAGTGAACATTGTGTTTTTTCCCCACCAAATATCACATTTTGTCAGGATTGTGGCTAATAAAAACTGGGGCAATTTGCACAAGGCAGACTTATGTGGATTCCCACGGGTGTCCTCTTTTGGGAAATGCATGGGGTCCCTATTTTCCTTGTTGGCTTCGACACCCTAGGCACAAATCTGTAGGTTGCCCACATGAACAAAATGTGCTGTGCCGAAAGGCTTGGGGTGGTTACCCTTTTCCTTTTGCACCTCGGTAGGTGCACCCACACATGTGAGGTACCGTTTTCGTCGGGACACGTGTGGGGACACATCCGCCGCACCCAGGGAAACACCAATGTTCTGCTGGCATGGGGGGTAATTTGTGGCCTGCCCCTGCAATTGTGTCCCAGCCCACCAAAATATTGCCTAGACGGCCCATTCCCACCCACACCACCAACAATCCAGCCCCAGTCTCACCCACCCCACTGACAGTGGGCCCTAACGATAGAATAATAAAAAGCAGTACTCACATAATGTTGCAGCTGCTCACATAGAAAAAGCTGCAAACAAAACAAAAAACATGTGTTACCTATGATCACACCAGCAAAAACAAATCAATACTTTTCAAGCATGACCCCCTCCTTGCAAGCCATCCCTGGTGGTCTACTGAACCTCACCCTACCAGTAAAAACCCATTTACCCCTTCCTACGGGCAGATATCTGTCCCCATGGAGGGCTGCATGACATGGCCCCCACTCCATTGTAGGTGGGTGCAGGGGGTCACCACCCCTTCCCATTAGAAAATTCCCCATCGATTTGGGGTGCCCCACAGCCCCCCTAAAATGCAGTCTAACATTTTCACTTTTTTCCTTTGGTAACCCAACTCCTCTTGGCGCAGATGGGCCCAATAGTGTACCAATGTGGCCTCAGGGTGCCCAAACCTAACTGCCCTACCCACTAGGGGGCCTGTCCCACAGTTTTTGATGGCCCTCTACCCCTCTCCCCAAATGGGTGGCAGGGGCGCCTCATGCAGGCTTTACTGAGCCTCCTACAAACGGTTGAGTGAGGTACACCCCCCTCCATTTGGGGTGGTGGGAGAGGGCCACCAAAAATTGTGGGACAGGCCCCCCAGTGGGTGGTGCAGTAAGGTTTGGGCACCCCGGGGCCAGATTGGCACACCAATGAGCCACTCTGCGCCAAGGCAAGTTTGGTAAACAAATAAAAACATTGTAAATGGCAGGCTGAACTTTAGGGGGCACCCTAAACCACCAGGTAATTTTCTAATGTAATGGGGGGTGACCCTCTCCCCCCAACACCAAATGCAGGGGGCATCTCATTCAGCCCTCCCTGGGGGTAGATAAGAGGAGGCATCTCTTGCAGCCCTCCCTGGGGTCAGATGCACCTTCCTAGGAGCAGATATCTGCCCTCAGGGAGGGCTACAATGAGTGCCCCCATTTCTCCCTGGGGTGAGGGGGAGAGGGCCACCCCCATTTCTGTAAAATAAGTCCTTGGTGGCTAGTGCCCCCTCCCACCCAAATCTTCCTTTTGTTTTTTGTTTTTTTCATTTGTTTCTTTTTCATTTTGCCCCCTTCCCTGGGGGCAGATGATCAGCCACCTGCCCCCAAGGGAGCCCTAACCTGCAGGCCCCATCCTTTGGAGGGCCTGCACACTTATTCCTGGTGGCCCTCCCCCCTTATAGGATGAGGGGCCACCGCATGTACTCCTGCCTGGGGACAGAAATCTGCCACAAGGAAGGCTACAAGTGGTGGCCCCCCTTCTCACTTGGTGTGGGAGGGGGAGGGCCACCACCCTTTAATGAATAAAAAAATCCCTGGTGCCTAGTGGTCCCATCACCCCCACCCCTCATTCGCATTGCATTTTTATTTTATTTTGTATTTTTTTTATTTGTCCCCCTCCCTGGGGGCAGATGATCAGCCATCTGCCCCCAGGGTTCTGCACATATTTTCCCCCATACTTTGGGGGCCAGGGGAGGGAGAGGACTGCTTACTGTAAGCAGACTCCCCTCCTCTCAGACAGATCCCTGGTGTCTAGTGGGCATTGCTGGGCGTGGATCGAGCGCTCTGTGCCCTATCCGCACCCAGCAATGCTTTCACAAAAGGTGTCTTTGGAAAGTGGAGAATCTCCCCTTTCCAACGACACCTCCCTCGATCTCCAGCTTGAAATACAGCCGGAGATCGAGCAGTACAAAGTGGGAGACTCACCTTTCATTTTCACTGCAGCAGCCTGAAATGGCTGCTGCGGTGAACATTACTTCCACTTTCACGCCAGCGTGCATTACACACGCTGACGTGAAATTGAAGGTAATCCAGCCCCCTGGCAGTGAGGGGGTTGAATTATTGTTTTGAGCGATCCCTGCTTTTATTTTCTCAGTAGTAGCCTTTAGTTGTACCTCCTTTACATTGCCAACTCCATCCTCTACCATGCAGGGCATCCTCACCATTGTTTCGACATACATTTTGGTGTGCAAATCAGAGGCAGTTTGTTTATGCGATTCTGTCAGCAAATGTGTTTCCTTTTCCTACGTTACACGTTACTTTCTCATGGGCGTTACCTTTCATTATTGCTGATCGCTTCGGAAGCACAAGTGCTGACAATAGTTTCACTATCAAAGTGCCATGTTGGATCTTGGTTCCATGAGATGTCAGAAAACCCCTTTCAGCCCATAGTCGGCCAAAGTTATGGACCAACCCGAATGCATACTGACTGTCAGTATATATGTTTACACTAAGTTTTTCATAAATTTCACATGCTTTGGTTAAGGCTATTATTTCCACAGCTTGTGCTGACTTATGTGGGATTTGTTTGCTTTCTTCAATCGTTTTCAGTGTGGTAATGGCATAAGCAGCAGTTGATATGCCATTTGGTAATTTAAAACAAGAGCCATCACAAAACAATTCTCCATCTGGCTCTTTCAGCTGTATCGGTTAAATCAATTCTTCCTTTTGGCTCTTGCTCAGTTATAATTAAGCAATCGTGATAATTTCTCCTCGCTCTTTGCTTCACTTGGAGGCAATAATTCAGCTGAATTGAAAGAGCAACATCTCTTAATTTGGCTATGCGGTGCAAATAGGATCAGTTCATATCTTGTTAGTTGGGCGGATGTGAGATGTTGCATCTGCTTTCTATTTAAAAGAACATCTACTGAATGGGGTACCATCACGGTTATAGAGTGACCTAAAACCATCCCCTCAGTTTGTTTTACTGACGTGGCAGCAGCAGCAACAGCTCGCAAGCATCGTGGCAGAACAGATGCAACAGGATCCAATACAGAAGAAAAATAACCGCATGGTCTATTTTTGCCCCTGTGTTCCTGAGTCAAAACAGCCAAAGTACATCCATCACTCTCATGTACATATAACATAAAACGCTTCTCATAATGTGGCGTGCCCAAAACCAGAGCTGAACTTAACACAGCTCTGAGAAGGTCAAAAGCAGTTTGACATTCCATGTTCCATGGCAAGGGCATGGTAACATCCTTCTTCGTCAGTGCCACTATAGGTGTTACAATAACAGAAAAGTTAGGAATCCACTGTCTACAATAAGAAGCCATGCCAAATAAGGCCCTGTCTTCCTTTTGCGTATTTGGAATAGGCGTATCAGAGATGTTTTTTCTGCATTCTGGTGTCAATCTTCTTCCATCCTTCGATAGGAGGTAGCCCAAATAGGCCACCTCTTGTTGACAATACTGGAATTTCTTTAAAGATGCTTTGTCTCCATGTTCCGCTAAATGCTTTAACAACAAGACAGTACCCTCCATGCAAATTTCCTCTGAATCTGCAGCTATAAGCAGGTCATCAATGTATTGCAATAAAATGCATCCTGATGGTAATTGAAGCTTGTCAAGCTGTTCTTTTAATGCTCTACTGTAAATAATTTGGCTTTCAGTGTAACCTTGCGGAATACGTGTGAATGTGAATGAGCATCCTCCTAACGTGAACGCGAACAGATATCTACTATCCTGATGAACTGGGATTCTTAAAAATGCATTTTTCAAATCTATTACGGTAAAATGTGATGCTGAGGCTGGAATCATAGTCAAATTGTAGTGACATCGGGGGCTAGCGGGAATTGCGGAACAACAATTTTGTTGATTTCGCGTAAGTCAATTATAAAACGGTAAGGGAATTCATCACCTCCTTTCTTGGAAACTGGAAGAATCGGGCTATTACATATACTTCCAGAAATGTCTTCAATTACATTTCTAGAAATGAAGTTGGACACAATGCATTTCAGGGCTTGCTCACCCTCAGCTGAAATGTTGTATTGCGGAATGCGTGGCTATGTAACTCCTGCTTTCAAAACTATTTTAAATGGTTCCACTTTTAAAATACCTACATCATTATCATTCATTGCCCATATACCAGCTGGTACTTTACTTAATTCAGTCGGTAATGGTAAAGACATGAATTGCGATACAGGAGTTTGTTGTGGCGAAATCGTCAATTATACTCTATCAGTTGAACAATAAATTACTGCATTCAATTTCTTCAACAGATTCAATCCCAACAAATTCTCGCCGCAATTTGTCGTCAAAATAAATGGACAAAATTCGGTGAATGGACCTAATGTGATTGGCACAGGCTGTGAAACTGGACTAATTACTGGTGTACCTGAGAACTGTACTGAAACATTGTTATGCCCTGACAGTGGTATATTTTGAACCCGTTGATGGTCGATCGAACATTTCTGTGCACCTGTGTCCACTAGAAAAGTATGTTCCCTATTCCCAACTTTCATTTCTACGTAGGGCCCTTTCTGTTAACGGGAATAGGCACTGGCTCCAAACCCTGCTTCGGGCTGTCCTAGGGGAACAGTACATCATCAGGTGTAAAGTCTCCGGAGTAATATGCATTGGAGGGCTTATCAAAAACATTTGCACCATTCATGGTGTTCTGTTGCTGATTCTGATTAACTTGATTCTCCTGAAATTGTGACTGAAACTGACTTCTGTTCTGGCATCCTATTCCGGGACGACCTCTAAACGGTCTTCTCGAAATAGTACCATTCAATCTCTGTAATTGCGGGCACTGTGCTCGCCAATGGCCTTCTTGTCTGCAAAAGGCACACTGATTTATACCTATTGGACCTCCATGTATGTTGGACGACAGTGCAAATTGGACTCTAGATAGTGTGTTCCCTCCACCTCTATTTCCTTTGGATATCTGCTGTAGTAACACTCTTGTTTTCAGGTCTCCTTTCTTCCTTTCTACCTTGTCCTTTTCTAAATTCACTTGAGTTTCATAATATTGGGCCATGTGTCATACTTTAGATTGTGACTTTGCTTGCCATGCACTTTCAGATGTCATGATCAATGTCTGAATTTCAGGTAACAATCCTCGCACAAATGTGTCCACAAATAATCTCTTCCCAGGTTCTGTACTCAAATCTTGACCACTAAAATCTGCAAATACTTCTTCAAATCTGTTAAAAAATTCTGTCACCCCTTCTGATTTACCTTGTAAACAAGCAGTCAATTTGTACCAAACTTTTCTTTTCTCAGGTACTAATGTTTTCAATTTCGATGCTATCTGTGAGGGCAAAGTTAAAATTACTTGCAGAGGTTATTCTCCAGCCTTTCTTTCACTATCAACTCTAATCAAAGATTCCAATGTATCTCCTAGCATCAACGCATCGTCCATGATTCTAATTTGTTTCCATATATCAGCAGGAAGAATCACTGGGAACAATAAATCTATATCACTTAGTGTAAAAACAGATGAATTCAAAACGGGTTCAATTTCCTTATAAAAACCAGCAGGATTTTTCCTAATATCAGGGACCAACTGTTTTATAGTGTTCACTTCTTGCCTAGAAAAGGGGACATGTACAAGCTGTGCAATATAATGGGCTTCTATCGTACGTGCTGGAGTTTGCCCTAAGGCAGGAGCACCTCCCTCATGGGTAACTGCAAAGTAGGGGACTCTGGATCTGAAGGTCTATTAAGCAACAAAGCCAAATCAAGGGAAAAAGCAGCAGTTCCCGTCTCGGACGAGAATGCTCTTTTATAAATTGTCATCAAAACAACAGGACAACACACCCGCTTTTTAATGCACTCATCCGGTAAATATTCCACCATAACTTGTAACACCTTTCTCTGCATTTCCGGTGTATATTGACTAAAAGTATCATGTACTTCAATCGGGGAAATGGTAACATCCGTAATCCATCTAAGCGCATCTCTCGTACAAATATGCATCTCTTCACTAACAGGTTTCAATGCCGGAAGAAGTCATTTCTGGACATATGACATATGCGGTTCACGCTTATTCATTATATCTTTATGCAATCGGTCAAGTTCTCACTTAAACACAAATATTCGCCCTACATGTTCTCGTATTTTCGCCGCATTATCTTGTGAATGGGAAAGGACAATCAAATTGCACAATTCTTGCAGTATTACTATATCAGTTAAGTCACTTCATACATTAACAAGATAATCTCCCATATATTCTAACAATACCTGTTGTTTGCCAAAGCCTTTATGATCAGATATGGAATTTTGCACTGTCACTTCATTGCCATCATCAATATACGTCTCAGCCCACTGTTTCAGTTCGTCTTTCCGTTCCTTATCAATCGTACTACAAGTCTGTCTAATACTTCCTCTTTCAGGCCCCACTGATGCAAAACTGCCAGCTAAAGGGTACAACTCATGCTCTGTAGGAGGTGGAGGAAATGATGTCATTGGGGCAGATGGGACGGCTATTGCAGGTGCAGATGCAAGCGTAGGAGTAGCTGAAGGAGGAGATACATAGGGAGGTGGTGCAACTGGGTCAGTACTTGGATTATCATTTCTTTGCTCATTCAGTATCTTATTTATCAATTCGTCTGATGTATGCAAATCTTGTGAAGGGTCTATTTTCTGTCTAATTGGAAGGCCCTATCCATGTTTCTAATGGCTTCTGTTGATCATGCACTAACACTTTCTCTGAATTTGACTTGTGTCTACGTGCGTGTTTCTTTCTACTCTTCAGGCATTGATTTGCTTCCTTCCTCCATTCCCTAAAAGCAGCGAACGCTGTGGGCCTGGCCATCTTTCGTAGCAGTACTGATTCTAAGGGGCCGATTCATGGAACAAACGTGCGGTGAAAATCTTGGCGCAAGCAGGCGCAAGCATGAAAAAACAGGCGCACACAGGCGCACAAGTCATTACAAAAGCTTAAACGCCGTGCATGACGCACACAGGGAAAGCACACAACGTCCGCGCACACACCAAAAAGGGGGCGGGACATGGGGCGTAACACGCGGAATGGGGAACAACACGTGAAAAAGAAGGCGTAACTGGGGAAGTACTGCTGGGAAGTACACGGAACGCCAGCACGCACGCGAACCACACGTATTCATGGAATCGAATAGGGCAAACTCGCACACGGGCAAAGACACGCACAGGCCTAAACACGTCCGCCACAAGAAGGCAGGTGGTAGTGTGCCTGCGCATTACAAAACTGTGCACAAATAAAAAGCACGTATGTACAGCTATGATGAATGTCCCATACTGTGGCCCCCTAGGATAAATGACGTGCACGCAACACACAGGCAGCCCATAAAAAGAAGAAAAAGAGACAAGCGCCCCCCAGTAGCCCACGTGCGTGCAAAAATGACACATGTAGTACAGTGTGGCAGCCAGGAGCCCAAACAAAACATACGCGATCAACAGGCAGGCCAGTATGGCCGTAAAAAAAGGGGTATGTGACAAACACGACACCCGCTGTGTGAAAAATAGCATGTGCGTGTATTCCTGGGGTTTGCGGGAAGTTTCACACGCGATTGGCCCTGTGCGAGTGGGGTACGTGTATTGCTGGGGTTCGCAGGAAGTTTTACACGCGAAAGGGCCCTGTGCGAGTGGGGTACGTGTATAACTGGGGTTCGCGGGAAGTTTTACACACGAAAGGGCCCTGTGCGAGTGGGGTACGTGTATTCCTGGGGTTCGCGGGAAGTTTCACACGCAATTGGCCCTGTGCAAGTGGGGTACGTGTATTCCTGGGGTTCGCAGGAAGTTTTACATGTGAAAGGGCCTGTGCGAGTGGGGTACGTGTATTCCTGGGGTTTGCGGGAAGTTTCACATGCGATTGGCCCGGTGGGAGTGGTGTATGTGTACTCCTGGGGTTCGCGGGAAGTTTTACACGTGATTGGCCCTGTGCGAGTGGGGTACGTGTGTTCATGGGGTTCACGGGAAGTTTCACATGCGATTGGCCCTGTGCCAGTGGGGTACGTGTATTACTGGGGTTCGCGGGAAGTTTTACACGTGAAAGGGCCCTGTCCAAGTGGGGTACGTGTATTTCTGGGCTTCGCAGGAAGTTTCACACGCGATTAGCCTTGTGCGAGCGGGGTGCGTGTATTCCTGGGGTTTGTGGGAAGTTTTACACGCGATTGGCCCTGTTCGAGTGGGGTACGTGTCTTACTGGGGTTCCCGGGTAGTTTCACACGCGATTGGCCCTGGGCAGCGGGATACCACTCACCTTCTGCCTTGTGTGTAGAAGAACACGTAGCCAACACCCACCCGCTGTGAAGTAATAGCGTGTGAACCCCAACGGCTGGAAAACACATGCCCGCACCCCACAAAAAGCACGTGCAGAGCAATGGAAAGCCACGTGGGATCTTCAACCCGTGCCAGGGCAACGCCCGAGTGCGATACGTCACAGACGCGCTTACGCGCTAAGGGCCTTTGGTCCAATGAAATCGCGTACGTGTGCTGACGTGCTTATGCGCTAAGGGCCTTTCCTCGGATTTCACAATGACGTGCACTTTTTTCACGTGCCAATTCACTCCGCATCAAGCTGGCCATGTGTACATACATGGAAGACCACGCTCCTGCCCTGAAGGCAATTTTCCTGCCCCCCAGAGCCCCGAGCATGCTCCCACCTGCCATCTGCTGCTGCCTGACTGCCTGCTGCCCACGTGCCCTGCTATTTGGTGCCTGCACGTCAGCCAGGGTTCCAGTTGCTGTGTCCACCCCTGCTGGAACAGAAGACTCCCGACTGGGATACCATCGCTCCACAGCCCAGCCCAAGGACCCAGTTGTCCACCCATGACTGAATCGGGGGTCGCCATGTCGGGGCAAACACCATCTGAGACCACTGGCGAACCCCAGCCACAGAGGCAGAGGGCCACCAGCTTCAGTGTGAAGGAAGTTGGTGTCCTGGTGGAGCATGTCCTGGGGCATTATGATGCCCTCTTCGGATCATCACGCGCCAACAAGGAAGGATGGGAGAGGATCTGGGACGACGTAGTGGTTGCCATCAACGTGGAGGGGGTGGCAACCCGCGACATCAAGCACGTCAAGAAGCGCTGGGAGGACTTCAGGTCCAGTACCCTCCACAAGGCCCGGCGCCTCGCGGAGGGGGGCTGGGTCAGCATGAGTGACATCCAGATGAGGGTCCTGGAACGCGTATGCCCAGCGCTCCACGCCCAGATCCTTCAGAGGAAGACCCGTCTGGAGTTGAGCGGTAAGTGGCCAAGCATTGGTGTGCGAGACAGGGCATGTTGCAGAGTGCTGGTAGTCTGATTCTTGCCTGTAAGTGTGACATGGGCCATGTATGGATGTGTGTGTGCAGCGACATCATGGTCATGCATGTGAGACCAGTAATGTGCGAACCACATGGTTGGTGCATGAGTTCCAATCCTACTTGGGGAGCTGTATGGCAAATGCACACATGAAAGCATGCCAGTGTCTCTTCTTGCACATGGTGGGGGTGAGAGAGATGGATTCTGCTGTCATGCGCATGTATGGTGCACATGTGTGTGTGTCTGAGAAGTGTGTCTGTGACTTCGATACGCCATGGATTCATGACACATGTCCGTGATGATGTGTAGATTCACTCATGCAGTGCGGTCACCGTTGTATGCACTGTGTCTATCCAATGTGTTTGTGGTGTACAAGGCATGATGCATGACCCTCCGGTGATGTGCGTGCATGGGATCAGTGTAGCCAGGATGCATGTGAGTTTGAAGGCAACATTTTGATTAATAGAGGCCCTTGTACATGGATGCTGATGTTGATTGCAGGCGCCATGCCTGTTTATGCATGTGTGTTGCATGCATTCACCCATGTGTTGTGGAGGGACAGCATGAAAGTGATGTTAGACACTGCCACTCATGTGTTATTGCTTCCTGTCTAGGGGTATATTGTACTGTACCCTGATGCTTGTGTTCTATGTCTCCCTCTACACAGCATCAAGTGAAGAAGAGGGCGGAGACGGCGCTGTGGAGCCAAGCGGCGGAGATGCCTCCACTGGGCGGCGACGCAAGGCCCAGTCGCCCTCCCAGGACTTGCCATCATCCGGGAGTGAGGGGGCTGGTGCCACGTCTGCCACTACGGCTGTGGCGGAAGGGCCGGGTGAGCCCCCACAGGGGCTTGCAATGGCGGAAGATGGTACAGAGAAATCCAGGTTGGTGGTCTCCACAGAGTAGGAGGAACACGCTACTGAGCCGCACATGGGGCCTGGTGGGGGTAGTACCACTGGTGCAAGTGGTGCAGTCCAGGGCCAGGGTCAAGAGGCAGCACAGGTCACGGCGGAGGGGCCTGTGCATGTCCCTGTCCTTGACCCTGTGACTGCACCACCATGCACCAGCAGGGAGGCCCCGTCCCAGGCCTGTCCGCAGGTAGGGGAGAGTGCCATGTCATTTGCCTCTCCACTACCTGCGGACGAGGGGTCCCATGAACGCATGGGCTCCGTCCTGATTGGTGTCGCATTGCGCACGCGTGACATTCGTGATGACGTGCGTTCTTCCTGGGCAGAGAACGCACGCCATCACGAAGAGCAGCATCGCAACGTGGCACTGTTGGGAGGGGCCCTGGTTGGTGGGTTCCAACATGTGACGCGCACTCTGGCGGACCTCACCTCCTCTGTGGATACTATGCACCAGTCGTTCTCCCTGCCGTCTTCCGGCCCAGATTCCACCAGGGCCCCCTGTGGACCTGGCCTGACCAACACAGCCAGCTTGGTGGAGATCCTATCCCTGCCACAGTCGGGAGTCAGCGGTCCAGCACGGGTGGACACCACAACTGGAGACCAGCTGATGGAGGATGTGCAGGCATCTTCGGGCAAGGCACATGGACAGCAGCAGCAGCAGCAGGAGCAGGCTCTAGGTGGGAGCAATAATGGCTCGGGCCATTGACATCAGGGGGTCAGGCATCAGCCAGAGGGCAGGAGGACCCTGGAATGGATGCGTCTTCCGTGTGGCTGCGGTTGGGCCAGCGCAATAAGGCAGAGCGGCGGTGGGCGGAAGAGGCGTGGCTCACCATGGTCAGGGCAAAGTTCTCCATGCGTCGGGCGTTGAGGCGGGCAGAGTGCCTCGAGGCGACTCGCAGGGAGTTGGAACAGGCCATGAGTGCCTCCCTGTGAGACCTCGGGGCCAGGGCAGAGGCCCGCCTCTGGGACATTGACATGGAGTTCGATGATGCCCTAGCCCGGGACACCACAGAGTGAGCCGCAGGACTTGCCCGTCGCCATTGTATATAGTCAGATAGTGTTAGGTTTCCTTTCCTTTTCTTTTTTATTTTGGTTGCGCTTGGACAATGCACCACGTTTTTGTATATAGTTTTTTATTAGGTATTATTTTTGGTAGGTTTCATTTCATCAGTTGGGCTCATGGACCCTGTATTGTTCATTTGTGCATAGTTCACCATTGGATTATTCTCATTTTTTTCATTTTCACCATGGAGCAATGGATTTCACTTTCTTTTTTCCCTTGGATTTGCTTTGTTGGACTGTGACTTTGGACACCATTTCTTTTGGATTTCTTTGGATTATGATTTCTTGTTTTTTATTCTTTTACGGACATGCAGCATTTCTTTAATTATTCCCATTGTTGTGTGTTTTCTTTTAATTACATTCATGTTGTGTTTAATACATTTTTTTCTTCATACTTCGATGTGTGGTATTATCTCATTGGTTTCATGCATGTCATGATATGGGTTTTCACATTCACTTGCACCCATTGTGTGTGTGTGACGGGCATGTGTTCATTTACATACTTGCCTTTGGGGTTGTATCATGTAATTGCCTTTTCTATGTGGGTGGATGCAATACTTGGTTGGGTCTTTGGGCTGGGGAGGCTGGCCATAAGGGCCATGATTGAGGATTGTCATGACGTGGGGGCAGGGGGACATGAGTGGGACATGAGTGGGGGCCTGCTGGCAGGTGCCCCGCACTGCTGGGGGGTGGGGGTGCAGGGGGGCATGAGTGGGACATGAGTGGGGGCCTGCTGGCAGGTGCCCTGCACTGCTGGGGGGTGGGGGTGCAGGGGGACATGAGTGGGGGCCTGCTGGCAGGTGCCCATCACTGCTGGGGGGTGGGGGTGCAGGGGGACATGAGTGGAACATGAGTGGGGGCCTGCTGGACCAGGGGTGCAGAGTAGTCCCCTGTGGTGTGGGCTGCCTGCAGGGGCCGTGGAGGGTGTAGAGCCTGGGAGGACCCACACTGCCAATTCACGTGTAGGACTCCCCGCGCACCCCCGAAATACACGTACCCTGCTCAAATTGCATGTGAGACTTCCCGCGAACCCCAGTCATACACGTACCCCACTCGCACAGGCTCTTTCGCGTGTGAAACTTCCCGCGAACTCCAGTAATACACGTACCCCACTCGCACAGGGCCAATCACCTGTGAAACTTCGCGCGCAACTCTGAAATACACGTACCCTGCTCAAATCGCGTGTGAGACTTCACGCGAACCCCAGTGATACACGTACCCCACTTGCACAGGGCCAATCGTGTGTGAAACTTCCCACGAACCCCAGTAATACACGTACCCCACTCGCACAGGGCCAATCGCGTGTGAAACTTCCTGCAAACCCCAGTAATACACGTACCCCACTCGCACAGTGCCAATCGCGTGTGAAACGTCCCGCAAACCCTAGTAATACACGTACCCCACTCGCACAGGGCCAATCGCGTGTGAAACTTCCTGCGAACCCCAGTAATACACGTACCCCACTCGCACAGGGCCTATCGCGTGTGAAACTTCCCGCAAACCCCAGTAATACACGTTCCCCGCTTGCCGTGCTGGTACAGGGTTAGCGCAGCACTTTGCACTGGATTGGGGATTTTGATGGCTTTTCCCTGCATGAGGGGCGTTCTTGGGGGCGTAACTGGCACTGCTGCAGGGTCGCTGCGCCATTGTGCACCACGGCTGGTTTTTGTAGCTAAAATCCATGAATACGCTGTGCGCGGAAATGGATTTTAGCGCACACGGCTGGCGCAGAGATTCGCACGCGCACACTGTGCGCCACTTGTGCGCTAAATTCTATGAATTACCCCCTAAATGTTCTATGCGCACTAACTTGAAGCTCCCATTGTCTGGCCATTGAAGTTCTGATACACGTCTGGTCTGCCTATGCCAAATTGCATTAAACACATTTGCCCCAATATCATACTTAATGTACATTTCATATGCCGGCGACCCCTCGGGTGGCGCGGCCTGGCCAGTTTCCAAAGGTTGTCTACTGCAGCGGAAAAAAAAAATCCCACTAGACAGGAAGACAATTTCCCAGGCATGGTTAACTCTTACCTCTTTTAGCTGGGCGTTTGTACTTGCAAGTGCAACACTCGTCCAATATCAGGACGTTTAAGAATCGGGGCACGACTCACCTGATCAATCAATTCGTCACTCAGGATGCAAATCGCCTGTATGCAGGCACAACCAAGCATTGTCATGACCAACGTGTCTGGCACAATTAGCCTCGCTTCCTGGACCCTCGCCTTGATGATCTCTGGGCGCTGCTCGTCGACCAGGGATCGGCTGTGTACAGATCTTTGGAGGAGTCTCTAATCACTTCTGCAGGGGTGCCCCAAACACCTTATGATCCTGGTCCGACAGCTTTGTCCTCGACTCATCCTTGCCTTCAACATTGAGATGGGGCATCACACGGAGGGTCCCTATTCGGGCACCAATTTTGTAAGACCATATATAGAATAAAGGCATAATAACTATATACTAATGACACGCCAGTCATGAGGTTCATTTCCTCAAACAAGTCTGGTTTATTTTGAAGTATCTCAGTCGGCCGACCGGGTCTCAAAACCTCACGACGTGTGTTCACAGACACCATGAGAGGAGAGAGAGTGAGCATCAATAATACAGTCATGTATATATATATATATATAAACATAACACATCATCAGTGTACAGCATTATTCGGTCCACCCATATACATGACATGTGCATGACATCTAAGCTAGGGTTCAGTAATTGACAAGCCATGTGCGTACTTCATTCAGTCTAAACATTCGGTATTTCTAGCCAAGAGTGTAGAGACAGCTTACTGTTTTAGGATCACGGGGCACTGGCACGCGGAAGGACATCATGTTCCAGCGTAGAGACATTCCTTGCTTTCCAACTAACGTTATCTATTCGCTACATTCGTAGGCTAAGGGTCAGACAGTTCTGAAGTAGAGAAAATACCGTCTTTCATGGAGGAGCACATTTAGTCACAAATAATTCTTATTTAACTGCCTTCTACAACAGCATTTGCAAGCCAGGCTGGCATCTGGTTTGCTGATTAGTCGATGCTTATGTACAGCTTCAAGGCTTCATAGAATAAGGAAAAAAATGTGCTTCTTGAGGGTTTCACATTCCTGCCTAGCATTCAAAGTTCAAGCTGCGGCCTCACACCGCGTGTAGACATGAAGCACAGAATATATATTCACAAAAGCATTTAGAGTACAAAATGGCGGACAATTACAAAATGGATTCCAATGGTTACATTCAGGTTTCATGGTTAACAATGTTTATCACATGATGCGATTCGCTTCTGGCCAACATTCTATTTGTGCTACATGATTGCATTGCAGTTTTAGAGCATAGCACTGAAAGTTGGGGCAGAGAGCAGCGATGCGGTGAGCCAGGAGTGCCAGGTATTGATTCAAAAGCCAGGGAGAGAGGTAAGACCCCTGTGGGACACAGGTAGGGAAAAAGATAGCGGAGAGGAAGGACCCAAGTTGGACCTGGGAGGGTCGGGGGAGAGGAAAGAAGTCAGCCACACCAGAGCCTGACCAGTGATACCCAGGTTATAACAAAGACGGTTGAGCAGGATGGCATGGTTGACAGTGTCAAAGGCAGAGGAGAGATCTAGCAAGATGAGGATGCAAGGGGTGTTAGAGTCAATGCTGGAGATCAGGTCTTCATGGTAGTGCCTGATATCCCTGTTGTGCTTCACAAATTGAACATATTTGAAGTTACTGCCTTGCAAATTGTTCATCATTTCAAAGTTATTGTTAGGCTGTAAATGTCACGCTCACCTGGTCTCCAGAGGAGCACCGAACGAAGCTGGGCAGTGACTGTCTCCACCTGCGTCACACGAAGCGGAGTGGTAATGGCTGCACGTGCCCTCTCTGTTTTACACTTCCATCACGAATAAAGGTTTGCCTGGAATGTTGAAACTAAATATTAACTAGCCATAAGGAGGAGGACCGGCTCCCACCTCCCATGAACTCCTTGTGCACCCCTCTACTATGTCTCACCTTAGAGTTATGAATGGAAGACTCTCCGTCCTGCAACTGTATACAGAGGTGCGTTGCTGTTCATAGGATCTAGTTACCTCACTGATCCTGCGGGCTGCTGTAGAGTCTTGAACAACAGTGACCCTGTAGGTAATTCTTTATGCCAATAGTTTCTTGGTATAGTTTGCTTAGAGTTCAAGTTGCCAAAATCCTCACTACTGTGCTTGTTTCTTTGTAGATGCGGTTTTGATGTGCCCGATGAAGAGTGCCTCCTCTCCACAATGATGAGCAGAATTCCAGAGATGAGTTTCAACGATAACGCAAAGTGACAATGGGCCTCATTACGACCCTGGCGGAAAGTGACTGACCGGACCGCAACAGCGTAAATAGCGTTTCCGCCATTGCACGAAGGAGCAAAGTGCGGCCAATCACGACCCATCGGGCACGAGCATTACGCCATGGCGGAATCCGAAAGGCTGCGATGGCGGAAATGACCCCAAAACGGCCCTTACCGCCGCCGTACGCTGCACCAGGTGCAATACCGCCACCCATCGTAGCGGTCACCGTAATGAGCGGTCACCGTAACGAGCGTGCACCGCAAATTACGGCCACCGTAAATATACGGAAACGGAAGTAAAAGCATGTGGCCGGAACGGGAAACAGCACGCCGCACAACTATAAAATCCGAATCCCAACACAACCATAAAAAATCCGACCCTGACACACATCCCAACCCGTTAGCAACCCCAGTTAAAAAAATAAATATGGGAAAGGTAGCCAAGAAAGCGTGTGACCGCAAGCGGCAGGTACACTTCTCCCGAGAGGAACTGACCGTGCTCACCGAGACCCTCCAGGAAAATTCCGCCGTCGTCTTCTCCAGTCAAATGACCAGGACGGCCCTTGCCAACAAGAAGGCCATATGGGCCCTGGTGGCACAGCGCGTAAGTGCGGTGGGGACAACACCCCGCACGCCACAGCAATGTCGCAAGCGGTGGGACGACCTGCGGATCCGCGTACGCAGCATACTTTCTGCGAACAGGAACATCGCCACAGCTACCGGGGGGGGTTCAGAGTCGCCCATCAAGTTGACCCCCTGGGAGGAAATCTGCGCCTCCACCATAGGAATGGAGAGCATAGAGGGAGTCGGAGGGATGGAGAAAGGAGTGCCGACATCCGGAGAATCAGGTAGGTTGGCCAAGAGAAACAATGCGAAATCCACAAACCACGAACATGTGCAGTACCATGTGACCCCATAGTGCAATACATACTTTGCCCTGACAGCGCCCTCTAAAAGTCAGAATGAACAAACAAATCAATCAAGAAGCCATAAACAACCCCTACATGTGCAGCATGCACCCCCTAACTGCAGGCAGCCAAATGAATGCATCCTCAATCCACACGAAAATGAGACCACCTCCAAGGCCCAGTCCCAAATCAGCCTCATGTACCACCCCAATGCATTTGATACGTTGCCATTCCAAATCCGACAGACCCATAACTAACGCTCGCCCCTCTTTACTCCACCACAGGGTCCGATACCAACGACGAGCTGCAGGACACCCCTACCAGCACGCCTGCAAAGAGGGCCAGGACCAATGTCCCAAGAGCCTCCACCTCAGGTGCAAGGATCAAGACACGGCAGCAGCAGGAATCAAGTGGCAGCACACTGGAGGGGACTGCAACAGGCACCCCAGCAGCCAGCAAGTCCACAACCCCAGCACCACAGGTCCCCCCAAAGAACGTATCTGATGGCACTGCCTCTGGTGGTAGCAGCACCATAGGTGACACAGCTGTCATGCCAGCATGCTCCGACACGGAAAACAGTGCTGGCGACGTAGGTACCATCCATGACCTTTCCCAATCCCCCTGCATGTTCCATCCCCTACACCATGACGAAACCACGCAGGGGCACCCTGAAGACGACGACTGGCCAACCCCCACAAGTCCTGTGCCAAGGCAACATGTGTTGAGCAGCCCCCCTGTCACACCACCGCAAATGTCCATGGCCCAGCAGAGGCAACAGTCCCTCGACCTGCTGATCGAGCAACAGCAGGAAGCGTCCACGCTACTCAAGGACCATGCAAATGAATGCGGGGGTTCCAGGGCAGCCATGGAAACATCCACCGAGACACTCAGGGCACAAATAGAGAAAAGTAGTGAGAGCCTCAGGGGAGAAATGGAGAGAAGCACCGAGAGCCTGAGAGCACAAATGGAGAAAAGCACCGAGAGCCTGAGGGGGGAACTGCATGCGACGTCCAAAGACGTCTGTGCTGAACTTGCTGCTGTGCGCCGTGTGCTCTCGGAGCTCTCACAAACCCTCAGAGACATGCATGGACGCGAGCAGGCAGAGACATCATCCGTGGCAAGTTCCGTCCAGGGCAGCCCCCAACGCAGATCTGGCAGGAACCTGCGCTCCACGGGCAGGGGTGCCCCTGATACCCGTAGAGGGGGCTTGCAATAGCGTCTACCCACGGACAGCATGCATATTTGGACACTGGTGTTGGGGGGGGGAGGTAGTAGGGTGGAGGGGGTGTGTTGGGCTTCACTGGGTGGCGGGTCCATAGGGTGTATAAATCAAATCACATTAACAATACAGCACCTCATTATCATCCAATGACATGTGTGGACATTGATATTTGCGTACGAGGCCTTCATAGGCGTACAGTCCACAATGTGCCTGTACTACACACACACAGTGCCACAGGTCCCCTTTCCGTGTAATAGGCACCATGCGTGGTTGCTAGAAGCATGCATCTATGATGCTCTGTCGGATTGCACGTGCATCCTGTGCCTCATGGACTCCTTGAGGTGCCTCCACATCCCCACCCTCATCATCATCATCATCTTCAGGTGCATGCAGTACAGCGTCAGGGGGCATGGGCACATTCCTACGTATGCACATGTTGTGCAGCATGACACATGCCATGACCATCTTAGAAACCTTCTCATGGCTGTACATGAGTGCCCCGCCAGACCTGCTGAGGCTGCGGAAACGAGCCTTCAGTAGGCCGAATGCCTGTTCAATGACCACACGGGTACGTGAGTGGGCATGGTTGTAGTCCTCCTCATGCTCGTTCTGTGGGTTCCGGATTGGTGTAAGGAGCCATCTCTTCAGTGGATACCCGGCATCACCTGTATGAGACGAATAAAGGGTGTCAGTGGAATGATAGTGCTAAGTAGCCCCCCCCCCCCCCCAGCAAGGTCATTGACGCATCAAATGGGCCACGATGTCATGCATGGAATGAGACTCACCGAGTAGCCAGGATCTGTGCCCTGCGTGTCGCTCCATGTAGCGTGGTATTCTTGTGTTCCTCAGGACCATAGAATCATGGGTAGATCCTGGAAATCTGGCACAACAATGCGTAAATATCTTGTTGGAGTCACACACCATTTGTACATTGATTGAATGAAATTGTTTCCGGTTGCGGTACTGGACCTCCATGGCATGTGGGACAACCAATTCAACATGGGTGCAGTCGATGGCACCAATGCAACCCGGGATGCCGCCAAGTGCATGGAATCCCACTTTAGCGTTGGTAATCTCCTGGTACGTGCGTGGTAGTGTGATGTGGTCGTCGGCGTGCTTCAGGAGGGCATCGTGCACTTGGAAGAGTGTCCGTGAGAACAGTGGCTGTGAAATGCCATGCAACTGTCCCACTGTGTGCTGGTAGGTGCCTGTGGCCAGGAAGTGGAGTGCAGACACCACCTTCAGTAGGGGTGGGATGGCGGTTGGGCTATCTATCATGCTCACGAGGTCAGCATGTGTCATGTCCACAATGGCGATTATGGTGTCCCGGTCCAAACGGTAGAGGGTGTGGATCTGCTCAGCAGTGAGGTTGAACGGATCGGCTCGGAGGCGTGGGATTGCGGGCCGCCTGCGTGGTGGTAGTGGCAGTGCTTGTGGGCCTTGCTGACCCTGCCTTGCCCTCCTCCTCCTCCTTCTCCTCCGTCTCCCCTGTGCGCCCGGTTGTTGTACCTGTTGTTGTTCGTCGTCTTCTTGTAGTTGTAGCACTTGCAGTGCTATCTGGTACCCCAGGCCCAACATCGCTAGTCCTGCCGGTAGCATTTTGGAGTGGGAGTGGTTGTGGGAGGGGTTTGGGTCTGCAATATATGTGCTGTCGGCCTGTATGGCCTCCACCTGTGCTGATTGAATGAATCTGTGGCAGATGCAATCCCTTCTGGTCGAGCACGTCCCGCACGTAAGGCTGCATTTGGCCGCATGGCATCTTGGGATTTGATTCATGTATCTAATCCCGATGGCAGTGTGATGTACTTTGACTGATCTTCATGCTATGCTCCCATTGTTACACATGCTATGATTGCAGCCGCTTACATACCTGTGAAGAGTCAGTGGTATGTAGGGCTCGATCGATGGCCGACCCTCATGCAGCACAGTAACGTACTTCACCGACGGGCGTGGCGTCCCATTTGTGATTGCAGCCAGTTAGCATCATGACACACAGCCGCACTACATTGATGTAATTGTGAATGCAAGCGTTCACAGAAGCCTTTTCGACGTAATGTTGCAAGTGAGGAATTCGAAGGCCAGCATTTTGGGTTTTGAAGTAGCGGCGAGGATACGCCCACAGGTCTGGCTGGAAATGTAACGTTCTATTGTAGAATGTCCTTGGGACATGGCCCATAACGAGCAGGCAATGAATGATATGAATTGAATGGGATGCGCAATAGCGTAGTGGACGATAAGGCAGGACGTTCCCAAATCCATCTTGCTTCACAACACTACAGATCCGGCCAGGGGCACAGTGGTTTTTGCGGACTGCATTACGCACAGACGCGATGGAAGTTTCACATATTATGTGAGTGAATATTCATGCGTTTTCATTGCGGGATGAGGGAATGATGTGTGGTTGCATGGACTGATGATTCCGTTTAGGGTCTGCCATGTACATGGGTTTTTTGATTCACTCCCCTTCCCCTGCGTTATGTGATGCAAGGCTGCCATAGTGGGACATACGTCTATCTACCCTTGTCGGATCCTCCCTGTCTCGACGCGCCTTCATACACTTGTGTCTAGGCACGTTACTAATCCCATGTCATGGGTTCTATCTTGACGGACGCATGCACAGTAACCGACGTTGCCAATGGTGTATTTGGCTCGGTTGGTTTCGTTATGATTCGATACTGATTTAGGGGTGTGTATATTCCTTTGGAGTGGGCTAGCATGCATGTGGGTGTGGATTTGGTGTGTTGAATGAAGATTGTAATGCATCATGAGTCCCGTAATGCAATCGGTTGATTTGTGTTTCTTTTGGGTGACAGGTATATCCTGCCCTATTGCAGATGCCATCTCTACGCCACTCCTCCAGATGGTTTTTACTCTCGACTCCTGCAGCTTCGGGTGAATCAGTGGAGCACCATTTCGATCATATGGGACGATCGCCAATGGGCCACATGCCCTTACGCTGTACTGGTGGCTAGGTGCAACATTTCGGCCTTTCAGCTCGACTAGTGCCTGCCTCATGGGACGGACCTGCGGTTCTTGCCGCTTCCATGTTGCCTTTTGGAACGTTGATGTAGGCCCTGTGTGCCATGATGGTACAGGGCGTCACACAAGTGGAAGCCGGTCAATTCTTGCAGATGCAGCCCTCGGTGATGATGGTTGTTTTGGTGGTATTTTGCAAATTGCTGTGGGGCCTTTGTCATTTGGATGTGCATTTAAATTGTATTCCGATATTTGTCGTGTTGCGTTGTTCTTTGCAGGTGATGTGGCGATTTTCGCTTTGTGGCGGTATGTATTGCGTGATGATCTGCATTGTGTTCCGCCTTCTGAGTTGAGTTGTGTGGTACAGTACTGGCCGCGTTTGCCTACGTAGCACAGTATGGTCACGGATAGAGGCTGCCATTGTGACTGTTTACGTGATGTGCTGTTCAGGGGCGGGGGATTGGCTTTTGGCCGACTGGTGCCTGTCAGCCAGGTCGATTGGTGGAATGATGGGTTGTTCAGAATGTGGCTGGTCACAGGTGACTGTGTTTGCGTGCGTTTGTTGGAGGGGGACTGGGGTCATGTCCATTGGAATAGCTTCTGTATTGATGCCATCTGTGCCCTGCAGCTCCCATCGGCCCCTCTTGGGATGAGCCTGGCTGCTCAGTCACTCTGCCGACTTGTGTGGTACATGCTTCTGCTGATGGTTGGTTTGTTTACTGGCATGAGTACAGGGCTGGTGCAATCCCCCTCAGGATGCTGTTTTGGATGTTGCCTTGCGCTGGTGGCAAGCGATGGGGGACTACTGTTGTTTTGTGTCATGTGTTCTTGATTTTCATTTTGATGTATTGTACCTTCACATGCCTGTGCTGCGTCAGTACGGCTATGGTGACATGCCGTACATGGATGCCCACTCACGGGGCGCTTTGAGCCCCTGCATGCTTTTCTACGTTGGCATGCATGGGTGAATTGTGGATTTCACTGGTTGCATAGTGTGAGTACATTGCGCCTGCCAGGAGTTGTGCGATGAGGCCAGGGAGTGGAGTACAGGCACTCAGTGGGCCATTTACGGTTGGTTCGCGTTGCCGTATTTCTCGCCATGGCGGAATGGTACTTTACGACGTGCTTGATGGCGTTCAGTACATGTCCGCTAGGGTCGGAATTCGCGTACCGTTGCGCCATGGCGGTGATTCCGGTTTTGCAAGGCGCGCGTGCGCGTACTTGGTGCAGTTAGCGTTGCCGTTCACTGCGGTGTCGCTAATGGCATCGTACTTTACGGTGACGGGTCATGATCGCAACGAGCGGTGTTCGATGGCGGTATTGCATTTCCGCCATCATTTTCCATTTCCGCAAGGGTCGTAATGAGGCCCAATGTCTAAAATACGGTACTTATCTCTCTGCACGACTAACCTACTGTTCCTTTTCTGTTCTGCAGGTGCGGTGACTCCAGAGTGGCGACCGTGTGAATGTGTCTCGATGGATCAAAAGAGTGTGCAGCCTTCAGGTGAGTATTAGCGCTGGCGTAATATTGAAATGTCTTTAATGTGGCCTTTTTCTTTTGCGCAGCTAACCTGATGTTTCTTTACTGTTCAGCAGGTGCCGTGACTCCGGAGTGGCGATCGCGTTTATGTGTCTCGAGGGATCACAAGAGTGTGCAGCCTTCGGATGAGTATTAGCGCTGGCGTAATGTTGAAATGTCTTTAATGTGGCCTTTTGCCTCTGCGTGGCTAACCTGATGTTTCCTTACTGTTTGGCAGTTGCGGCGGCCCTGGGGCTTATATAGCCTCATACAAGTAGTCCCAAGTGAAGCAGTCCTTCCACCACACCCTGCACAAGTAGTCCCAGGTAAAGTAGTTCCTCCAGCAAGCCTCAGACTGGGCTGAATGTGATTCCTCTTCCCCTGCAACCTGCCTTACTTGAAAGAATATTATGAGTCCAGGAAGTCTTGAGGCAACCTTTTAGGGCCTTAACAGTCCCCATAGGTGCTAGTACCTGGTGCAGGCTGGTCTGCTCCTAATGTCTGGGGCAAGCACTGTGACAGTAAACAAACATAACAAAACTGCCTAAGAAATCATTAGTGAAATGTGGAAGAGCCAAAGTTGTGTATTTGCTTCTCAATTTGCAAGAAAATGTTGACACCCTCGTAGTGAAACGTGACATTACAGACTATTTGTTGAAGTAAATAGTGTTGACACAAAAGATAAGTAAGTTTGCCAACATATTATAGAGATCAGGAAGGAGAAAGAAGCTTTAGGGTTTCTACTGAAACACAATGATTTGTATAAAGGCAGTCTGACTGTACCAGATTTGTCTATGCATGATGTTCAATCTACAAGCAGGAGCAGTGGAGGTCAGTTCCAACGTCTATCTGTTGCAGAAGGGAATAGCTTTTATGAACATTACACAATGTATCCACTAGACTCATGTGAAGTCATGGACAACAGTTTAGAATTATACCAGATTTAAGCAACAAAGGTGCACCAATCATTATCTGTGAAAAATAATTTAGGAGCGCGTTCTTTCCCTATGATTTTCCCACTGGAAAAAGAGACAGATTGGATGATCAGAATGTTCCAATTTCTTTTTCAGAATATCGCTGCACACAAATGTATTCTGAAGATTCCCGATTCTGCACCAATATTGAATATATTTTTAACTTATGTATGAAAGTGAATTTTCAACATAATGTTATGCTTTTGCTCATACACTTCAGACAGGAACTAAATTTCTAAATATTTCTGCATGTGAGATGCTGAATCAAGTAAAAGAGAAAATTACCAATATCCTTGCCACAATGAGAGGAACTAAGTAATATTGGTATAGAAGACATGCAGAGGTTAGAGGCATGATTAGAAATGTGGGCCCTCCAACTTGGTTTGTGACTTTAAGTTGCACTGAGAATGGTTCGGATGATCTTGCCGAATTGATTCATGAAAGCAATCCACAGAAAGAAGACATAAATCACATGACACCAGGAGAATTAAATTCCATGGACCCTGTAAGTATATCAAAATGTGTCCATCACTGATTTTTAGTCATGTTACACTTTATATGTAATAAGGAAAATGGTCCACTAGGTTCTGTGGAACATTTCTTTTGGAGAAAAAGAGTACCAGGCACGTCGGGATCCACGTATATATATGCTGTTGTGGATTAAAGATTCCCCTCAGTTTGGAAAAGAAAGTGATGGATGTGTTATGGAGTTTATACAAAAATATTTTATTTGTTCCATTCCTGCTCAGAATGTTAATGCTGATTTACGGAACAAGGTGGAAAGGTTTCACAAACACTCGTGTGGAAAGTAATGTCAGATCAAATATAAAAAAGAAAGACAAGTACTACACTCAGTGCAGATTTGTCTTTTCTAGGCCTGTTATACCAGTTGGTTTAGCAAATTGTCTAATGTCATCTGTTCCACACAATGTTACTGGTAAATCCCCAGGAATACGTACCATTTGAAAAGAGGTAAAGAATGCCAATTCATTAATGATTGCAATCCTATCATTGCTCTGCTTTGGAATACAAATACAATTGTACAGTACTTTGTAGATGATACAACAGCTGTTCCTTGTTATGTTACAATATCTGTGACAAAAGCTGAAAACAGCAATGCAGCTGAACTATGGGCAGACTCCTCAGCGGAAAAAAGTCTTAGTCAGAAACGTCTAAGTTTCAGTCCCAAGGTACTCTCTCATAGAGAGTGTGGAAGCAATGACGATGCATATCAGCTAACTAGTTTGCCTTTGTATAGATGTAGCATTAATGCACTATATTTAAGTCTTGATCAAAGTACTACAATAAATCAGGTACTGAAGCCTATGGGTGAAATTCAGCAGTTAGTTGAATGAGTACCTGAGAGTACAAAGATTCTCAAAACCAACTTGATTCATGCCTATTATCCAAACAGGTTTGCAGAGTTGGAGGATCTTTGCATGAAGTAGCAGAACGCTACTCATATCGAAATGTTGATGCAAACAATGACAGAGGATTACATGGACATACTGGTTGCCTAGTGAGACATGAAAACCAAGTCTCATCAACACATGAAACTGTCTTGCCTAATTAAAGAGAAAAGGAATTATTTTATTTGTGACTTTTGTAGTTGTTCTTCTCACAGTGGGCAGTGAGTGATTTGCTTGGAAGTTTAGAAACTTTTGAAGAATCATTTGTTGCACAAAAAAAGACTTACATATCCAAAATATGAACAATACATAAAATAACTGGGAAAAGAACTACGTCAAGAATAGCTTTTGCCACCTGAATCGGTAAAAGAGACTCCTACGGTCAGTTAAGCATCTGCACAAGGAAGTCAAAATGTTTTAGGAGAACCAGTTATTCAAAATGATGCGGAGCTCACCATTTAGGAAGTAGAAAGTGCAATGCAACAGACTAAAGTTGCAGATTTTAATTATGAGACCTTGGTAGGTAAACTTACCAAATATAGAGCAGAGGAAGACTATTGTAAAATCAAACACAGGTTTTTACATGGTTTACAACATGACAAGCATGAATGTTCTTCTGTCCAATACAGACCTCTATTGATGTATGTCAGTGGGCAAGCAGGAACAAGAAAATCATATTTAATTCATACATTGAGTGCAATGATACAAAATGTAACAGATTTCTCTCTATCAAGTATTATAACTGTTACTTTACATCGATTGTTGATGCTACAAGTGGAGCATGACAATAAAATGAGTATCAAAAACTTGGATAAAGTGCAGCACAAGAAGTAGGGAATGTTCTAAGAAAAGTATGTACCTTGATTATAGATGAAGTAAGTACAGTGTCTAACTTGATCATAGCTTTCATTCACTTGTGAATGCATCAGGTCTTGAAGACTGACTATGACATTTTGTTTGGAGGTAGATGTGCTTTTTTTGAGATTTGGTAAAATGTAGTCTGGTGAAAGATGAACAAATCTTCTAGATGCTGCAATCTAATGATCGACAAAAAATTATAAGCAGCTTTGGTAATTTCATCCTTTGTAATTGTTTTGAATTCCAGGAGCTTACTATTAATATGAGTGATCTGCACTTAGAGTATGCAGAAATGATTAATACGATTTGTATAGGCATCCTTGAGGAGAATATCAAAACAGTCTTAAAAGCGAGAATTATTTCTAACATTTTTCAAGCAGGTTGCACTGTCCCTGATATCATATTGGCTCAAGAAAAAAATTGCCATTTTATGCCATTAGAGTTAGATAAAAGATCAAAGGCAAGATGTATTCAATTAGACAGTTCCATTTCTAAAACAGCAGGTCTAGAATTGGTTTTAGAACTGTGCATCAATGTACAAGTAATGTTAATGATGAACGTGAATGTAGAAATAAGTCTAGCCAGTGGAGCAATTGGAAGAGTGGTTGTATTTCACACTTTTCCTCACAGTACAAATATTGAACATATTCTTGTAAAGTTAGTCATGTAGAGGAACCTCATTTAATTTCTCGGCATCTGCACACACAAGGCTTTTTGAGGATACCTTTGTGAAACGAGCACAATTTCCATTGTGCTCTGCATATGTAAATACTATACATAAATCACTATGGTTGACTTTGGAAGCAGTACTGATTGACATTGGTCATACATATGTAGCCCTGTAACTTACAAAACATATTGAAGGTTTATTTTTAATAAACTTTGATGAATCGAACGTGACAACTGGCATTTCCTTCATTGAACAATATAATAGATTACATGTACTGTATGCTTCTCACTATGACCTTATACCACTTCCTGCTAAGCTTTTAGCACGAGCAAATAATAAGCATGTTGTTTCAATTGACACCACTGATGCAAGAACTAGCTTCAACAGGAGAGAAACAGCTATGAGTGGAACTTTCATTTCTTAAAGTATCTGTAGATGAAAGACCAAACAACACACATTCAGCAATGTCAATCCAAAGTATAGTAGCTGTTGTAAGCAGAGGTGACATTCTTTTCATAATAGACAGGAAGACAATTTAATGAGTATTTTCAAGGTGCTGGTGCAGGAAACAGTTAGTGTAGATAGATATATAGGAATGTCTTCCGAGTGGAAGCATGAGTGTCCACAATCTTACACAGAACACATTATTTTAGATGTTACAGAAAGGTTTTTTATAACTTCCTGTTCCTGATCAGAAAAATGAGACTTTTTTTATGATCTCATTCCAAAAGCTTTTCATGATATGCAATGCAGTGACTCTGGTTGTAATTTACAGTTAAAACGACAACATCTAATTTTTATCATAAGTATCTTCTAATAATGATTCATATATATAGTGTAGGTACTATAAAAGGCAGCACGTTGGTTACACATTTTGTAAATAGTGAGGTTTCTATTTTCAACAACACTTTTAACCCCTTAAGTGCCAAGGATGAGAAATCTCATCCTTGACATTACCTTGGTAGAGCCAAGGACGAGATCGCTTGTCCTTTTTGGCACGTTGTTTTGAGCGATCCCTGCAAAAAAAACAATGGTCCGAGAGTCCAGCAGAACTAGATTCAGAGAGTTGTTGGGTGGACAAAGAAAACAGTATATGGATGTTGCCTAATGCTTATATAATGGCAATGGTTACTATAGCCCATAGTCCAACACAAATTTGTGTGAAGAAGATTTGTCAGCACTTTGATTCTGTATGGTACAATGAGCACATTACAAAAAACTGCTGAGAGATTGGTTTAAAATTGCATGACTTGTTTACAACATAACGTTGGGAAGGGAAAATCAACACCAAAAGGGAGCTTTGGTCCTCCCTCAATGCCCTTTCTAGTAATCCATTTCGACTTTATAGAAATGGAGAGATGCCAAAATGTTAAGTATGTCCTTACATTGGTGGTTTGTGCATTCAGCAAATGGGTAGAGGCCTATCCCCTTAAAGACTGTTCAGTCATTTCAACAGCAAAGTCCATGTTAAAAGAATACTTTCCGAGGTTTGGGCTACCACGTGTTATATGGTCAGATAACGGGCCACCTTTTATAGCTGCTGTAATACTACTGATCTGTGCAGGCCTCTAGATTGATAAACAATTCCATTCAGCCAGACATCCAATGAGTGCCGGTCTTGTGGAACGAGAAAACGTTATTTTGAAAAATAAGATGGCAAAAATATGCACCGAAAGTAATTTTAAATGGCCCGATGCCTTACCGCTAGCCCTGTTGTAAATGCGTACATCTGTGCACTCAAAAACTGGACTCTCCCCCTATGAATTAATAATGGGAAGACCAGTCAATGTATGGAATGTTCCACGTCTGAAAAAACTAAAAGATATAGAGTACCCTTTGCTCACTGAATATTGTAAACAGTTGACTCAAAACTTGCGTTTGATTCATCAGCTAGTGCAAGAGGCTCTTCCTGTTCGGTACACAGGCCTATGCCATCATCTGCAATCTGGGAAATGGGTCCTGCTAAAGAACTTTGAAAGGAAGTGTTTTCTTGCACCTCGGTGGAAGGGACCTTAACAGGTGCTCCTGGCCATGCAGACTGCTGTTCGAGTTGATAACAGAAAACATTGGATACATGCCACACACATGAAGAGAATCCCGTTTCCTTTGCCACACGGAAAAGAGACCGATGAATCTGATTCCAAGAGTGAACCAACTTTAATTGATCGCAAAGACATTGCCGAAATTCAGCCAAAACGACTTCCTGAGCCCAAGGAGGGGTCTGGGCAGATTGCAAGAAAATGTGAAACATCAGTGTTACCTCAACCTTGTTTGCCTGCTGCCTCATCATCACCTTTTTCAGCATCACCAATTGGCACTGTTTCTTTATCCTCTGCAAACAACAAAAGTACATTGTTCATTGATGACACCGTACCAGGATCTTTGAGGTTCAATCTACATCCACAAATTCAGAAGTAATTGCAACAGCCTTTGTTTCTGGCCCACGGATGGGGCTAGAATTGGAGGCCTATGGATAAGAAGCGCATGAGCTGTATTGGATTAAAGCTCTGACACACAATTTCCCAGTGCTATTCCTGAAAGTTAAGGGCCTTGCAACCTAGTGTGAACAAGCTAGGGGCAATGGTACTGACACAATGAAATACTGATACTGATACTTGCTCCTGCATTATGGGCCCACTGAGATAAGCACTAAGCTTTCTGTCATCTAAAGAGGCCGAATTGAACTTGCTTGCATCCTGAACATTTTTCTGACTCAACGTGTGCTGCCGACGAGTTCCGAATTTAAATTTCGAACTACTGGTTAAAAGCTTAACAGTGAGGTTTCTCTCAACGGACACTGGGAAACTTTTTATACGGCATGCCAATATTTGCTCCTGCTGCCTCTTTCGCTGATGAAAATATTAATGAAACTATTAACATTGAGTCTGCTCTGAGAAAGACTTGGTCTATTAAGACTAAACTAATACTGACCATCGTACCTATCTGCATTTTATTTACACTAATTCCAGTGTCCTGGTATTTAGAAGTTATGCATCCAATGAATACTCTATTGCCCACTATTAATACTCCCACTGTGACCCCAGCTCATGTGCTATCACTCTTCCTCCATGAGATGTTAAACACAGGAAAGGTTATGATAACAATATTCTTTTATTGATTATGAATATGACACGTTGCTGGGTGTGCTCACATTTGCCCCTGCATGGAGAAAGAGAAATGGCTTAGTATATACATCCTTTACCCCTGAGTACCGCTTGATATGCTGCACTAAGAGTTCTATTTTTTGGGAGATGGAATGATAGTAGCACTGGGAATTTTGATGGAACTAACATAAATGAATTTGAGAGATTGGTAATGACACCCTTGGGTTGTTCCGTGTTTTCAAATAGAAGCAAAATGAACACTGCATTGACCAGTCTCATTGATAGATTCTCCTGACCTTACCAATTGCTGATCACATTTAAAATGGCACCTGTAGGTAATAAGGATGCTATGCCTCCTTCATACACTATCATACACTATTAAACATAGCCCACATTCTGTCCCATTCTGTTTGCGGAAAAAGGGTTCTCATCCCATGGGTACATTTACCAGATGTATGAATACTGCTGTACTTGAGCATGAAGAAAAAACATTATATATAGGACGTCCTGTCTATTTTGTATGTGGGGACCAAGCCTATACATGGTTGCCCAGAAACTGGGAAGGTACCTGTTATCTATGAGATACATTTACCTGGTGTATTTCTCGCTACTACCTCTGAAATAGCAAAAATATCCAAATCTTGCCTTCAACGAGGTGATGCTGATTGGCACATTTTTGGTGACATAGCTAAATCATTTATACCTTTTTGAGGACAAGCAATAAATTCATGGAATATTAGAAGACTGTCCAGGGTGTTAGAGAAAACGATCAATGAAACCATTGATATACTATATAACATTACACTAGAACAAAAAGAAATCAGATTAGTTGCACTACAAAATAGAATGGTTCTTGACATTATTTTGGCTGACCGTGGAGGTGTATGCAAATTAGTGGGATCAGCATACTGTGTTTTTGTAAGCGACTCCTCCCCTACAATATTTGAAGCAATTAAAAGATTACACATTCTAAGTTCTGAAATCCACGGTACCATGGGTGGCTGGATTTTAAATGTAGGTGTATGGTTCTGGGAACTATTACGATCCTGGGGATGAAAATTGGTCTCAATCTTAATTATGATATTCATTATCCTTATACTCTGCTGTTGTTGCACACAATGTCTGACAGTCATCTGCTCCATAATCAGGAATAAATGCGTACAAATAATTAGTACAAATATACCGAAGCCCAAAGAGAATATGATAAATGGTGACCACAAACATGAGAATGAAATAATCAAAGTGTTTATGGCAATCAATATTTATGATAATGATTATGATAGTGATTTGGGTAGTTCGGACAGTGACACTTGGTCCGATAACGATGCAATGTTCGGATGATGATCTTGGCTTAAGGCCAAAAGGAGGGTTTGCACTGTAATGCAATCGTGTAGCACGAATAGAATGTTGGTCAGAAGTGAATCGCATCATATGATAAACATTGCAAATCATGAAACCTGAATGTAACCATTCGGAATCCATTTTGTAATTGTCTGCCATTTTGTACTCTACATGCTTTTGTGAATATATATTCTGTGCTTAATGTCTACACGCCGTGTGAGGCCACAGCTTAAACTTTGAATGCTAATGTAGGCAGGAATGTGAAACCCTGCAGAAACACATTGTTTTCCTTATTCTATAAAGCCTTAAAGCTGTACATAAGCATCGACTTATCAGAAAACCAGGTGCCAGCCTGTCTTGCAAACGCTGTTGTAGAAGGCAGTTAAATAAGAATTATATGTGACTTAAAGTGCTCCTCCATGAAAGATGTTTTTTTGTCTACTTCAGAACTGTCTGACCCTTAGCCTACGAAAGCAAGGAATGTCTCTGCGCTGGACATGATATCCTTCCCCGTGCCAGTGTCCCATGTTCCCCGAAACAGTATGCTGTCTCTACAGTCTTGGCTAGAAATACCGAATGCTTAGACTAAATGAAGTACGTACATGATTTGTCAATTACTGAACCCTAACTTAGATGTCATGCATATGGGCGGATCGAATAATGTTGTGCAATGATGATGTGTTATGTAGATATATGACTGTATTATTGATGCTCGCTCTCTCTCATCTCATGGTGTCTGTGAACACACGTCATGAGGTGTTGAGACCCAGTCGGCCGACTGAGATGCTTTGAAATAAAACAGACTTGTTTGGGGAAACAAACCTCACGACTGGCATGTCATTAGTATATGTTTATTGTGCCTTTATTTCATATATGGTCTTGCAATGCGGATTACACCCAGCTCATCTTCAGGCTACCCTCGGCCTCCTCCTCCACTTCCCTCATCTCTGACTGTCTGCCAGTAAGACTGAGATTCTCCTCATCGGCACACCTGCTGCCTCCTTTCCTGTAGCTCTCTGGCCGACCTCCCTTGACCCTGGTCCTGTTCCCATCTCTAAGGCTAAAAACCTCAGGGTCATCTTCGACTCCACAATCTCCTTCTCCCCTCACATCTCTCACATGTCTAAGAAGTCACACTACCAGCTGCACCTCCTCAGAGGTATTCTTCCTTTCCTCTCCTTCCCCCAGAAGCTCACCATTTCCAGAGCTCTGGTTCTCTCTAGGCTGGACCATTGCAATAGCCTCTTTCTAAATCTGTCTGCTTCTACTCTCTGCCCCCTGCAACTTATCCAGAACAGGACTGCAAGACTTGTCCTTGGCCTCAATCCCAGGGATCGTATCTCTCCAGGACTGAAATCTCTGCACTGGCTCCCAGTGGCTGTGAGGATTAAGTTCAAAACCCTCTGCATGGTCCACAAGGCCTTCTGGGGCCTGGAGCCTCAATACCTTCAACTCTCTCTCCCCAAATACCTTCCTTCTCGAGCTCTTAGCTCATCTACCTCAAACTCCCTCAGGGTCAGTTGCTTCTCCAAGCATCGAGTTGGTGGTAGAGCTCTTTCTTTGGCTGATGCCTCCCTCTGGAACAGCCTCCCTGAAACTTGAGGAGAATCATCTTCGGTTCCAGAAGCACCACAAAACCTTAATCTTTGCTTCTGCTTTTTCTCTCCTCTCCCTTGCTGACTTCCTGGCTGACACTGAATTTGCACTGGTAATTAAATGAAATGTCTACAGGAAGTGAAACATGAGCATCAACAGTTCTAGATTGAAATGCTTTACTTCCTTTTAAATGTTCCTTCCTCCTGGCATGTTCAAGACACTTCTTCGGTGGCATGGATCAGCAATGCTGTAAATAAACAAATATAATTAGTACATACATGCCACCTCCAGTCCTACAGAATAGAAAAATTCCACAAAAGGAAGAGCCACTCAAAATGAATAGGTAACAGTAGACAGAGTGGAGATAGAATGGGTGGGCAGAAATAAAGATGGGAGAAGTACAATATGTACATGGCTGTAAGCAATGTGAGGGTTCACTGGGTAGGAATACAATTAATGGAGTACGGTGGGTGCGTGAGGGTAAAGAGGTTGGTGATAGTATGCATCTGTACATGTAGAGAAGATGGGGATAGAATGGGTGGGATTAGAGAATGTGAAAGTAGGGTGGTAGAAGTAGGGTGGTTGGAGATAGGATGACTGGCCGAGCATAAAAACAATGGTGGTAGTGTGGGAGGGTGGGTATATAGGATAAATTGGGCGAATGGATGGATCTAGAAGGGCAAATAGGCATGAGGAAAGAAAATAGAGGTAGAGAGGGTAGATAGAGAAACAGATGATTGAGGTAGGGTGGACAAGTGGATGGAGGCAGAGACGATGTAGGTATAGTGGGTGTTTGTTCCTGATCATTTTGTAAAGGGTTGACAATGTTCTACAGGTGCCACTAGAGTTAGAAATGTACACCACCTCTTCAGTTTCCAGGGGCACCAATGGGTAGCATGGCCAAAACGATTGTACAGCCACTCATATCCTATAATATTGCATACGTTCCATCCCTGACCCAGTGTGTTCATGCCACCATGTTTGTGGAGTAATGACTGTCCCATCTGTGAACAGGTCAGCAAACGCTCTTTAGCCAAACTGTTCCCAAAGTGCTGCCAGTGAGGATTCCCAAGTGGGACCCAGACCGGGGAAACTCCACAGCGGAAGCCATTTATAATATGGATATACCTCAGCTCCAGAGCACCTCAGCAGCCACCAGGCCAACAGAATGGAGGAGACTGGGTCAAACTGGCAGTCATCTTTGTATTTGCGGTCTATGACGACCGTCCTGAGGTCTGATCCACAAGCTACCAAGCGCTCGAGTTTGACATGAGGTCGTCGTAACCTTTCCTCATACCAGCAAGAGGCATATTGGGCCTGTGCAGCTAACCAGTATAGTTCAAGGTTGGGGGCAGTGCAACCCCGCTTGTGGTATGGGGGAGTCTTATCCAACCATTTCTTCCGTACCACCCACGAGGCCACAGAAATTGTGCACAGAGCCCTTGGAATTTGAAAAAGAAAGGATTGCCAGACTGTGGCATTGGCAAATATGTATGAGAGTGTAGGTCCTAACACCACTAGGGACAGTTTACCAGCCATCGTGACTGGAAGTGCTCTCCATCTGGTCAGCCTGCCACCACATAGTCCTCCATATCCCCATAGTTATCTTTCAAGAGGGAGGGTTTTGGACCAGATACTTTCACTCCTAGGTATTTAATCCCATTGGGAGACCAGCAGAGGGGATATATGCCCCTCAGCTGTTTAGGGAAAATCTCTGATTTAGTATAATTTATTTTGGACCCAGAGAACCCCCCCCAAGTGAATTATATCCCAAAGGATAGGATCAAGATTTGTCTGAGGGTCCCTTACATTTTTTAAGATATCATCTGCACATAATGAAACTTTATCAGGTGGGCCCCTAAAACGGATTCCCCGGTGTCTGTGACGGGCACGGATCATATCCGCCATTGGTTCGATGGCCAGGGCAATGAGGATCGGAGAGAGTGGGCAACCCTGCTTCTTCTTCTTGCTGATAGATTTTTATCCATCAGAGGTGATTTTTGGATACCGAGGCTTGAGCCTCATTACTCCATCTTCTCGGGTTGAGTATGTAGTTGTGGATTTGCATTCTTCTTGGTCTGTGTGGTCTTGTCACAGTAGGGCTGGTTTCACAGGGTCTTCACAGTGATGGGCCGTAGGTAGCAGTAGAAGGGGTTTTCACTGGTGGCAGTGATTCTTCTGATCAGAGGGTTCGGGTTCTGATCCAGTCCTTGGCAGAAGTTCTTACTCAGCTTCACTAGATGTTCGTCCAACATCTCAATGTCCAGGTCTCTGTGAAGGTCTGATATTCTTGTGAAGATTGGAGCTCCATTTGTTATCCGCAGGGCCTTGTTCTGGATTATCTGAAGACTATTCCAGTGTCGCTGGCAAGTCATCCATGCTGAGGAGGCATACGTCAGGGTTGGTCTGATGATCGCCTTGTAGACGTTGATCTTTGTCTGGAGGGGTATGGACTTGGTCTTCAGGAGTGGGTACAGAGCTGCCATCTTTTCTGTTGCCTTCTGCTGAGTATTCTCGATGTGGCTTTCCCAGTTGAGTTTGCTGTCCAGGGTCACAACGAGGTAACGGCTGCTGCTCTCCCATCTGATAGTCTCCCCGTTGAGGCTGATGTGTGGGTGCTCCTTGATCTTCTTTCTGGGAACAGCGTTGCGGTTGTCTTGCTGGTGTTGAGTTCTATCTGCCAGTCACTGTACCATGTTGCGATGGTGTCCAACGAAGCTTGCAGGTTCTTCGCCCTGTGTACCCCTGCTTAGCCCAAGGGGTATAGATTTATAAAAGTTGACTAAGACACTGGCTGTGGGGCATGTGTATAGCAGTTTAATACAGCAAATAATTTCTGGGTCAATTCCCATTTTACAAGGACCACCCATAGATACTCCCATGAAACCATGTAAAACTTTCTGGCCGTCAAGTGGCACGGCCACCGCCTCTGCCGCTGGGTGAAGTCTTGCCATCAATTGAATAGATGCCTAATATTCATCGACGTAGACTTTCCTGGGACAAAGCCCCCCTGATAAATGTGGGACATAAGTGGGAGAAGTCTATTTGCGAGAGCTTTGGCATACATTTTGGTGTCCACATTTATGAGGGAGAAGGGCCTGTAGGACCCACATTCGTTGCTTGGCTAGTCGGGTTTGAGGATGATGGTTATAGTTTCATTGCTCAGGGAAGTAGGCAAGATGTCCTCACAAAGTGCCACCACCCATACTTCAAGAAGGCGGGGGAACAAGTAGGACCACGTGTTCCTGTTAGAATTCAGATGAGTGAGACCATCCGGGCCAGGGGCCTTGCCCCAGGTAGGTTGGTAACTACCGTAAGGATCTCTTCCATCAACAGAGGGCCTAGAGACTTTCCCTTGTTTGGGCTTTCAGTCGCGATAAGGGTTTCCCTTCAAGAAGGGAGTGTATGGGGGGGGCGTGGCCAATGGACTTGCAATGAGGACATGATCCCTCGTTGCTTCCGGGGCCGCCAGCTGGATCCTGACATAAATCATGCAATCCTGAGCCGCTAAACCCGCAGAAACAAATCCCACAAGCAGCGGAACACTATCACAACGGGTCACTGCAATTTGGGCCTGAACCAGAGCGTGGCTTGAGAGTTACATGGTGTGGAAAACAGATGCAACCGTCTGCGAATGGTAACGAAGATGGCCACCGGGACTGTGAGCTGAGTGTAAGGCGTGCAGTGCGGGTACAGCTCCATCGCTCCAGGTGCCCTGCAGCATTAACTGTCATTGCGGCATTTCCGTCTGGTTGAGGCGAATGAATATTGGTTCCAGCCTGAGAAGGCCCGAGGGGAGGGTGTGGAGAGTGCCTAAGAAGGTGGATAACTGCTGGCATCCACTGCTCAAAGGCGAGGCAGTGCGATCTGGCCAGAAGACGCCAGTGGGGACTCCCCAACGATGAGACCGCAAGCACCACAGCGGTGAGGAGGGTTGCAACAACGTCTGCCCTGTCATTGTCCCAGCGACTAGGAGAGACAAGACCTGCCTACGGTGCATGCAAACTGCAGTGCAGTCGTTACCGAGGCACCGACGGCTGCCACTGGGGGTCGCCTGAAACTACGCAGCTTGACTGCCGCGCAGACAAAAATGCACAGCCCGGGAGTACCCCAAGTGAAAACGATCTAGGCCAGCAATGACTGAGGCAATTCCTGGGGTAAGGAAGCGACTGAAGGAAAAAGAAACAAGCACGTCTTCCCGGCAAGTAAGGAGCCGGAAAATAGGACTGCTTTATACCAGTAATACAAAGCAGTAATACCTCTACCCCGACATGACAGAGTACTATATCAAAACGCTCACAACATAACTCTAGAAGTGTTATTGGGATCGTGAATTACAATACAAGGTCTGCAGAGCAGCTGTGAATTTAAGGTAAGCTGCCTGTGGTCTGTGAGTGTCTGATACAGGACAAATGAAAACAGCACACTGATTTAGCCGTGCATCAAACTGGCAGTAAGTTACGATATGACTGAGTGCTGAGTGCCCAGGAACTATACTGTAAAGTAGTGCATCCTTGGCGACCGCCACAATTTGAATATATTCCTCCTGGAATGCGATTCAAGGTCATCAAATTTGTTTTTCACAACTTTCATTTCCTTTGCCAGGTTTGCCACTGTATTTTGGAGGCCCTGCATGCTATCTTCTGTCACACCAATCCTTGTTTCAGTTTCAGTGATGCACACAGCTTCCTTAGTGAGCTATGACCTCATGGATGCCAAGTTGGCTGTTATGTCGTCAAGTTTCTTATGTACAGGTGCAAACCCCTTAGCCATAACTTCCATCATGTGAGTGAGGTCCGGAGGTGGGGTCATGCTGGGTTGAATCTGATCCAAATGAGAGCTAGTTGAGGGCTCAGGGCTTTCACAGGTGGCATTCTTAGCAAATGTGTCCATTGCCCCTGTCTTCTTCCTAATGCCTGCACCACTATTCATGGCACATAGGTGGGAGGGCTAGTGTGGAGGTGGGCACCGGGATCGCAAGCAGGGAGTCTCCACCTTCAGTCACCTTTAATTCAGCTTGTATCAGTGCCCACAACTTTGTGAAGATTCCCTCAAGGCTGGTAGTTAGCTCAGGCAATCCACTCTGATCCGAGGGGAGTCCGGGGTTCAGCAAGGGAACCTGGGGATAGAAGGTCACCCAGGTAGGTGGTCAAGGGCACAAGAGCAGTGCCTGAGTTATTTGTCACACTTCTTGTCACTCTGCAAGCCCACAGAGGTCTGGGAGAGCCAGTGGGGATGCAAATCAGGGCCCGGTAAGTGAACCTCAAAGATCCTCATGGATACGGGCCCCTGGAGCCAATGGTGCACTCAATTCAGTGAAGCTGTTGGTGTAGCAGCGCCAAATGGATCCCTGAAGTGTTGTCCGACCCTCCACGAGCCCATCAAAGTCCCGGCTGGAGCAGTTAGTATGCTAAGATATTGTGTGGCATGGGAAAATGCCCATGGAGGCCCACCAAACAGTTCACTTGAGTGCAAGCGCCCAGATCTTAAAATGGCACAGATGAGAGGTTCCAGGTGAGAGGACTCGTACCAGCATGGGGCTAGCCACTCACTGCAAACGAAGTCCAGGCATATTGTAATTGATTCCAACGCGGCACTCCACCTAAGTCAATGCCTAGTGTGTGATGCACAGCTGAAACCCTTAATTATTTATTGATATCTATAAGTTCTTTTATTTCTGAATATTCCTCTTTGAATCCCCTTTAAATCCCGGTCACACTGAACCAGGAAGCAGGCTGTTTTGCAAAGTTAAAATATGTATTTATGGATTTGCACAATATATATATATCACACTACTTTAATGGTTATACAATGATCACCAATGGGGTGATGTCACGCTAAACAATCTCTTTAATCAGAAGGAGTAACGATAGAAAAAATAATGCAGCACAGAATAATACTTTTGTGTGTTCAATCAAATGCAAGGTGATTACTCTTTCCCCCTGCACACTACTCATTCCCCCCAATATGCAATACGAAGAGATGGAAGGAGAGAAAACAGGTTTCAAGAATACAGAATTCAACACGGAGTATCAATCCCAATTTCCTCCCAGCAAACACAGAAAAAAACAGGAATGATTGCAAACTGATCAAAATGGCTTAAAGTTGGCTTTGCATGAATGGTAAAAACACTGAAAATGGATTTAATTCACTAAAATTGTTTCAATACTAGTGGGAGCCGCTTTGTATGGTATCAGACAAACACTAGCAATGATTATGGAGTAACTTGCAAATTGAAATCTTAATTCTGAGGCAAACTTTTCCGTGCGCGATAAGCGCGATTTCGGACAAACTCCAAGTAGTCGGGATCATTGGAATGCTGAGGATGTTAGCTTCAATTAGACACTTGAATTCCGTTTCTAGTATAAACGGTGAAGAGGTTATGGAGGTTTTTGTGGAGGTCGTTTTTTTAGAGAGAGTCAAAATAGCAAAACAAGAATGCGCTTTTTAAAATTAACAAACAAGGTTTCTTTACACTAGGGGAGACTATGAAGATGCAAACTACACGACAGCGCAGCCACCAGCCCAGGATATCACTGGTTGGTTTGGCCTGCCGAGACGCTTGCCTTTCTTCAGAAAATATATCAGCGCAAAGAGAATTTTAACGCTACTATTACAAATTACTATAGGGTAAGAGAAAGAGTTCAGGCAAGACAAATGGATTTTATTGTTGTTATTTTGTTATTGTTATTTTGCATTTATATAGCGCCTTATATACCATTGGTATGGTCTGAAGGAGCTGGTAGGTTGAACGCCCTTGGGAACCGAAGTTCAGGTCGTAGAGAGAGTAGAGAGATTCAAAGTATGTGTGAGCACCGGATATGTGTGCAGCTGGTGCGGTATTCATGTAATAGCTGCTTATTAGCGGTAGGTGTGGTGGTTGAGAGATCAGGAGTATGTGTTCGGCCTGGCAGACTTTATCCAGACCGAGATGTGGCTGCGTTAGGCCTGAGGAGAACGCCTGGCTGGGGGGGGTGTAACCAGCAGTGTTTTACTTAGAGTGATGTGTAGTATGCAGCAGATGTTGGTATGAGAACAGTTATACCGAATGGTGTCATAGTATCTCTGTGTTCTAGTTGAGTGATGGTGTAGAGGGGAGAGTAAGCGTGGTGGTGTGATATGATGCGTTGTATGCTCTGTCAAGGGGTTCCCTGCATTCTAAACCATGCTATTTACTATATACGTCACGCAATTCAATGTGCTCCAGTCCGGCCATGCACTCCAATCCATTCCATGCATCACAATCTGCTCCACACACTCCAGTTCACTCAAACACACTCATGCGCTCCAGTCCGCCCCTCGCGCTGTAGTCTGCCCCACGCTTGCCCTATGAATTCATCTGTTTTGTGCACTCGCCCCCTCTATGCACTCACCCCCTCTACGCACTCGCCCCTCTACGCACTCGCTCCCTCTACGCACACAGCCCCTCTATGCACTCAGCCCCTCTACGCACTCAGCCCTTCTATGCACTCAGCCCCTCTATGCACTCAGCCCCTCTACGCATTCAGCCCCTCTAAACACTCAGCCCCTCTACGCATTCATCCCTTTCTACGCATTCATCCCCTTTTACGTGTTCATCCCCTTCTACGTGCTCATCCCCTTCTACGCACCTCTTTTTTTCATATGCGCTCTTTCGCTCATATGCACACGACTGCTCTATGTACTTGTCGGCCCTACACACTAGTCTGTTCTATGCAGCTCTCCATTCTATACGTTCATCTGGTCAGCTCATCCATCCTGCTTCGCTCATCAATCAGTTCCCCATACTCACCCATTCTACGCACTCATCAGCTCTGCATGCATTCTGCACTCATCGTTCTACATGATTATCTGGTCTGTGCACTCATCCGGTCTATGTAACTCCTCCACTCTAGGCATTTGTCCGCTTTATCCCCACGTATGCACCATACCTTTAACTGCTCTACGCATTCATCCACCCTACGCAGTCACATGCTCCTCGCATTCACCCGCTCCCCGAACTCATCAGCTCTCCATGCGCATCCGTCCTCCGCACTCATCCGCCCTCCGCACTCATCTGCCTTCCGCACTCATCCGCCCCCGCACTCATCCGCCCCCCACACTCATCTGCCCCCCGCACTCATCCGCCATCCGCACTCATTCGCACTCATCCGCTGTCTGCGCTCATCCACTCCCCATGCTCATCCGCTCCCTGCGCTCATCCGCTCCCCGCACACATCCGGTCCCAACGCATTCAACAGCAATATGCACCCATCAACCTTATATAGTCATTCGCTAATACGCAGTAATCATGTTCTATCTATACGTCTGCTCTGTACACCCCTCCGCTCCGTACACCCCTCCGCTCCGTACACCCCTCCACTCCGTACACCCTTCCGCTTTGTACACCCCTCTGATCCGTACACCCCTCCGCTCCATACACTGCTCTGCTCTGTACACACCTCTGCTCCATACACTCATCCGCTCAATACACTCATACGCTCTGTACACTCATCCGTTCTGTACACTGATCCGCTCTGTACACTCCGGTGCTCTATGCACTCAGGCGCTCTATGCACACAGGCGCTCTATGCGCTCTGGCGCTCTATGCACTCAGGCACTCCATGTACTCAGCCTCTCTATGCACTCATCCGCTCTACACACCCAACCGCTCAACATGATCGTCCATTCTGTACACTCATCCAATTTCGATATTCATTCGATTTGTTCATTCATTTAAATTATATAGTCATCTGTTCTTCCTCTCGTGCATTCTTTCACTCAGTGCATTCATCTGGTCCACACGCTTCATCTATCCAAACTATTTCGCCCAGGCCATTCATTTCATTTACTCCTCATGCATTATGTCTATTTCAGGAGTTATAAGTCTCTTTACTGTTTCCGTATGATTTATTCTTATTAACCACTTCATTGTTTTGATCTATTTTATTCGGGTACTTCTGATTGTCCTTTTACTTTATGTTAGGGGTTTACTAGCTGTCAATTTCTCGTATCAGGTAGTTTGTTGGGTTTGTGTCATTGAGATGCTGTTAGTCTGGTATGGGTTGGTTTTAGGGGAAGAGCCAGGTTTTCAGCAGTTTGCGGAAAGACATTAAATCCTCAGTTAGGCGAATGTGGGGTGGGAGTGAGTTCCATAGGGTGGGGGCCAAGGCTGAGAATGATGATCCGCCTAATCGGACTGCGTTTGTCTTAGGTATGACTAGGAGGCCGGCTGAGCTTGATCTTAGGGTGCATGGGGGGTGATAGGGTTTTAGCTTGTCTTGAAGATATTGAGTTCTGGTTTTATGCAGTGCTCAATGGGAGATGCATAAGGTTTTGAAAGTCACCCTTCGTGCTACAGGAATCCAGTGCAGTGTTTTAAGGGCTGGGGAGCTGTGGTCTCTTGGGCCGAGCGCAAGTAGCATTTTGGCTTCTGCATTTTGTGCCCTTTGGAGTTTATTCAGTTGGTAGGCGTGGATTCCGAGGTATAGGGGGTTTGCGTAGTCCAGTCTTGATATAACGATTGCTTGGACTGCGGAGAGTCTGTTGGGAAAGGAGAGATATGGAAAGATGTGCCTAAGGGTTTTAAGGTGGTAGTGGCAGGACTTTGAGACGTTGTTGACTTGGCGCGAGAGAGTTAGGTCAGAGTCGAGGGTGCATCCCAGATTTTTCACTGAGTTGGAGGAGGTCAGTGAGTTGCCCATGGCGGTTGGCCAGGGTAGTGGGTGCGGAAGAAGATCAGAGTTGCCACAAACCATGATTTCCGTTTTGGAGGGGTTTAACAAGAGGTGGCTTTGGGTCATCCAAAGATCTATGTCAAGGAGGCAGGAGGCCAGGTCAGGTCGGGAGTTGGGTTTTGAGTTCAGGAGTTTTAGAGTTAGTTGAGTGTCGTCGTAGTTGTAGCACAGGATGTTGTGGGAACGGATTATTGGTGGGAGGGTGATCAAGTAGAGATTGAACAGGAGGGCGGATAGGCATACCCCTTGTGGGACTCCCGTGTCGACCGGTCGGGCTTGGGAGGTATATGTGAAGAGTATCGTTATTTAGTATCTGTCTTTGAGGAATGAAGCTATCCATTTAAGAGTGGTTCCACAAATTCCTAGGGAGTGGAGGCGGTCTAGGTGGATTCTGTGATTGATTGTGTCAAAGGCGGCGGATAGGTCAAGAAGGATTAGTGCGGCACATCCCGCGGAGTCTGCTGTCATTTTAAGGTCATCCCAGATAGAGATTAGGGTGTTTTCAGTTCCGTGATGGGCTCTGAAACCTGATTGTGTGGGGTCTAGGAGATTGTTGGCTTCGACAAAGGCATTTAGTTGGGAGTAGGCGGTTCGGTCAATGAGTTTGGCAAGGAACCTGGTGTTTTAGATGGGGCGGTAGTTTTTGAGCTCGAGAGGGTTGAGGGAAGGTTTTTTAATCAGAGGTTTGACATGGACTGTTTTGAATGCGTCAGTAAAGATACCAGAGGAAAGGGAGGCATTTATGATGAATCTTGCGTGTGCTCCTGCGCAGGTGGAGGTGAACATTTCTTTGAGGGTTGTTGCTGGGCAAGGGTCTAGCGGAGAGCCAGATGGTTTGCGGGCAGAGAGAAGTTTGAGAAATTGCTCTGGTGATATTGGACTAAAGGATTCAAACATTGGTTGTGTATTGGTTGCAGCTGGTGGGCAGGTCGGTATGGGGGGAGTATTGCCTGGTGGATGTAAGAGTGCCAGTTTGGTGGTTAGAGTATATGTTCTTTTGAGAGCTCTGGTGTAAAAGTGGATGGAGAGTGAGTTGCATAGTGATTGCAAGGACATTGGGACGGTTGTGGTGCAAGCCGGTTTGGTGAATTCGGAGATGATTCTGTGAAGTTCTTTGTTCTGGTTTTTGCAGTTTGGGATTCAAGAGTTGCAGTGGGCTTTTTTTGATTTCCAGATTTCGGCCTTGTACTGATAGAGGTGTCGGGCCAAGGTGGCCCTGCTCTCCTGGGTTTTGTCTTTCTGCCATTTGCGTTCTAAGTATTTATATAGTTGTTTAGTGGTCTTCAACTCGGGGGTGAACCATTTGGGGAAGAAGCCACAGCGGGTTGATGGTTTGCAAGGGGGTGTGAGCCACATCAGAGATGCGTTGAGCCATGAGTCAAAGGCATAAGGGGTTAGTTGTTTACTGAGTTGGCAAGTAGGCTCTGGAGACTGAATGAGCGCGTTGGCTAGGTAAGGGACCATAATTAGTTTTTTCCAGCATTTGCGTAGACTCGGAGGTTCAGATTTGAGTACGGGGAGGGGGTCGGGTGAGCGAATGGCGAACGAGAGAATTAAGTGATCGGACCAGATGATAGGGGTGGGGGGTTCAGATGAATCTGGGTGTTGGAGCTAAAGATGGCATCAAGAGTGTGTCCTTTATAGTGAGTCGGGCCATTTATGTGGGGTTGGAGGTTAATTGCGTCTAAACCGTCAGCCAGAGAGTGTGTCATAGGGTTGGTGGGGATGTCGAGCCATATGTTGAAGTCTCCAAGAAGGGTGAGGTTGGGATGGTTTAGTTGAAGGGTGGCAATGGAGTCGCAGAGGTTGTTTGCGAATTGCCTATCGTAGCCAGGGGACCTGTATATTATTAGGTAACTGTGTGCGAGCGAGGTGGAGAGCGATAGCTTAACAAGGAGAGATTCGCAGGAAGGAATGGAAGGTTGGTTATCGAAGATTGAGGCATGGAAGAGAATTTGAAGATGAATGCTACTCCCCCTCCTCTGGAGGGACGGTTCCGTGGGATGAGGGAGTAGTCAGGGGGGAAGGATTCATTAGCGATTGGGGCGAAATCGTCAGAGAACCAAGTTTCGGTGATGAAGACCAGGTCTGGTTTGTCAGTGGCGAGGAGGTCAAAGATGCATTGTCTGTTTGTTGCTACGGATCCGGCATTAAATAGGATGCAGTTCACATCGGCAGGCGAGGTTGGTCTCTGAGCTGGAGCGGACGGGGGTGGTGGCGGAGAGAGTGGAGGCTGGAGAGGGAGAGGGGGAGGGTCAGTGATGATCGATGGGAATAGTGGGCGAGCAGAAGTATTGACGGGCTTCGGGCGGGATTGGGTGGCTGCGTGTGTTATAATGATCCGGTCTGGCTCGGGGAATTTGAAGGCGGGGAGTGGGCGGTTAGGAGTTTCGGTTTCAGTTAATGAGAAATCGAGGGACAGGGGTTTCAGGAAGGGTGAAGCCATGGGGGGAAGGAGGCTTCACAATACCCTTTAGCAATACAGTTCTGGATATAAGAGAATGGGTTTGGATAGGATTACTTATGGATAATACATATGCTAGTGACAAACCTATGCTATGGATTCTAACTACCAATGTTTGGAATGGACCCATCAGGGATCTGGTCACGGATACTTTCTGGACAGGAATTCTGCTAGCACACCGGACTGGACTCAAGGCGATCTGGTTCTGCAATCAGCAAGGCACTCTGGACACCGCACAGTGGGACTGGACTGGATCTGACGGGCTCTGGTTCTGGTTCGCAGCTATCTGGTCACAGCACTGTTCAACTGGGTTGCATCTTTGGATTCTGGCAAGAATTCTTAACAAGAATGCAGCACAGCACAGCCAGGTTGTTCTTTTGTTCCCCTTAGAGGTCTGGGGTGAAATCTTGTTTCTGGATTTTTAAAGGCCAAGCTGAGAAAGGTTCAGCTTTGGAAATGGGCCTTTCTGCTTTCAAAGTTCTGGAGTATGGAGTCTGGAATATGGATTTCTCTTGCAAAGTGCCCCACCAGCAATCTGTTGGTGGGTGAATGTGTGTGTCTAGGTCCTAAACTGTCTCTATTTATGTAATGTCTAAAGGGGGGTATGCTGAATTCTACTAGGCACATCCTTAGGCATTCTATTGGTTAGGGTCTTTCCTCTCCCTTGATTTGAGAAGAAAACAGAGTGTCATCATGACGATGTGTTTTATGATCCAGGGGAAACCTCCCCTCTGTTTTTGCACATGAAATCTACTTTTCATACAAGACATATTTACAATTTTACAAACTTGATAGCAATAGCATATTTATATCAAAGATTTTGTGGAGCAAGTATTCATCCAAGTCCTGTCGCGGTGAGTGCTTGGGTCTAGCTTTGGCAAATTTTCGCACTTTGGTCTGGTACCCAATGTCAGATTTGTCCACAATTTTTCACATATGTGCGCAGGATATCTGGGCATAATCATATGAAGTTTCATGTTTCTGGCATCAATACAATTGCTACAAAACACAATTTCTGCAGTCATGTCCCTGACATAGCTCAGAGTTCTGAGTACTTTTAAAACATACCCAAACATTTCACATTCAAAATACTGTAATTTTACAATTTTTACAAATTCGCACAGTCCTTTGTCAGTCCTTTTCAGAAATATACTTTTCTGTGCTTTACGAATAAACACAACTGTCTGTTCCCACCCCCAAAGTTTCTGGTGGCTCAAGATCAATCCCCGCCTATTTCCTCTGGCAGGGGCTTCTGTTAACACTTGCATCTTCATATCTTTTCAATCAAGGAAGTCCTTTGTCTCTCCCAGGAGCAGCAGCCCAAATACCCTCCCCTCTTCATTAACACCTGAATGTGAGTTCCTGGGCCAGAGAGCAGAAGGGAGGTGCCTTTTGTTGGGGCAAGCTGTGGAATTTGCTTTGTAGTTCTGTGGCTTGCATTAAGTTACTTTAAAACACAATTTGTTTACATTTTTCTTTGATTAAAATAAACTTATAATTTCAACACAGGCAAATATAACTCTAATTCTAGTCTTTTAAAACATAGAGATTAAATAGTTGCAACCTATATTACTTTAGATGGCAAGTCACTTAATTCCAACCATTTGATTTTAACTGCACAAGTTTAAACTTATAATGCACTTAAATGACAGCTGTCATACAGGCGGCCGGTGGTACTGCGCCCATATTTTGACAGATTTTTACAGACAAGCACACTTTTTTAATGTGGATATTCTGGTGATAGATTCTGCTTTTCCTGACATGGTGTGCTCATGTGGATTCCTTAAATAAGGTGACAGGTAACACATAGCAAGGATGTTGGATATTTCCTGATGTTTTGAACCATTATTTTGTAATTTCAGCAACCAATAAAAAGGGATTTCAGAGCACTTCTGGGTTTCCTTGTAATAAAGCACTGCCTTTCATGTAGTTTCCATTTTCACTCTGTGGGCAGCCAAAAGACAGGTTTCAGCAGTGTGGTCTCCTTCCACTACTGACAACAGGCAATGTAGATTGGCAGCCAACTTTCTGGTTTCACAGCCCAATTTTCATAGGTTTAGCACGCATAGGGCTTTTTGCAGCCATTTTGTTGGTTCTGATGCCACCAGCACACAAGGATGTCGCAGGGCAGAGCTTAGTGGGTCAGTACATCCCACAATATGGGTGTGACTCCTCAGACACGGTCTCCGGGCATTCAGCTCTGCTGTGTCGCGGGTGTAGGATCCCCGCTGCCGCAAGTTATATCTCGCTGAAGGGAGTGCGCGCCTCAGCTGCTAGGTGGGAGCCGCGAAAGGCTACCATCCCTCTTTATTGTTCCAAAGCATCAGGCATATAGTGGCTCCTCCCACGCCACTGCCGCAGAATTTTCCAAAGACCACAACAGGTCACCTGGTGCATGGTTTCTTTCGCCACAGCAACTGAGTGCTCCCCACCCCAGTGAGGGGTGCCAATGTACCAAGTTAGAATGCAAAAGGATCAGTAAAACTGCCACCACATTCGGTTTCTGGTCGAGCCGACAGTGGAGCTGAAACCCTAGGCAGCCATCTTGCCAGCGGCTCAGCAGCACCTCAGCCCAAGTTGTTTGTTATTTGGCCCAAATCTGTCCAGCATTTTTTGCACTATGGCTACCCACAAATAGCATTTTTTCTCTAGGTGAAAATGAATGGGAGAGCCGAAAACAGGGTTTTATTATTTTGTGAATAACTTTTTCATCTTTTAACAAACCTTTCCCAAAGTATCCACTTGTGGGGGGGCTGTGACAGACATTTTGTTCAGAAACTGCCATTCAAATCCATCCAGTGAGTCAAGGTTATTAGCAATAGAACTTTGCAAAAAGTCTATATACAATGTGTTCACTTTAACTATAGAGCGGCAACTATCTGGGAAAAAACTTTAGTTAAGAGAGAGTTAACAAATCCTGGAGCATGTCGAAACAAAATTGGATACTATATCAGGTACAAAGAGGTTTCAGACACATGAGAGGAATGGAAACTGTGTTGCTATATATTTGGGATGATCTAAAGACCAACACAGACTCTAATGTCAACTCAACATTAATACTACTAGATCTGTCAGCAGCCTTCGACACAGTTAACCATGAAACACTCATCATAAGACTTGAAGGTATTAGAATCGGCAACAGAGCTCTCCTCTGGCTGAAATCCTTCTTGACGGGAACAACGTGGATGTCAGCACCTTGCAAAACAACATGTGGAGTCACACAGGTCCCATCGCTATCACCACTACTCTTCAACATCTACATTACCCCACTGATTGACCTCATCAAGCAACATGGCCTCACCTGCTACACCTACACAGATGATACTCACATCATCTACAAAGTCAAGTAATGAACAAAACCCAACACTCACCCTCCGTCTCACTGAATTAAAGTGGATGAGCACCAACAGCCTCAAATTCAACCAGGACAAAACAGAAATAATCACACCCAATGACCTGTTGAATAACCACCTTATCCCATGGCCCACTTATCTGGGAACCAATCAGAACCATCCAAAGTGGTCAAAACTCTCTGAATCCTAATATACAACGAACTCAGACTAGAGCCATAATTCAATGCAGTAGTTATAAAATGTTTCTTCCACTTACACTCAATCAAGAGGATACTTCCCTTCTTCACCTTCCCACAGAGAACACTTGTCGTCATCTCTCTCGTCATATCAAGAATGGACTACACCAACAGCATCTATCTCAGAATGCTGAATACCTTATGAGAAAACTACAATGACTACAGAACACAGCAGCAAGACTACTCATCAGACTCACAAAGAGAGAACACATCACACCAGTGCTGAGAACACTTCATTGGTTATCCGTCAAAGAATGAATCTTATTCAAAACGATCTACCTAACACACAGGGCAATCCACAGGCAAGCAGCGGAATTCATACAGGGAAACATCTCTGTCTACAAACCAACATGAACACAAAGGTCAAGCAACGACATTCACCTCGAAATAAAACAATAGGCAAAACACAAATTAGGAGGATCAGCCTTCTCCTGCATAGTGGTGAGACTATGAAACTCGCTCCTAAAGGAAATGCGAATAACAAATTATCACCTAAATCCAGGAAACTGTTAAAAACATGGCTCTTTAACTCACCAAGCTAGACGAGAATACACCAGTAAAAGAATAAACACTAATGCAATACAATAAGAAACTACAAAACCAGATCACCCGAAGAAAAAACTCTAACCCCAAACACAATAAAATAAGACTAACCCTTTGGATCAATCTAATGCACAGAAAAAGACCCAGAAGGCACCCGACTAACCCTACTAAAAACATTCTAATACTCTGCATACCCACCACCCAACACTGAAGAAACAAGACACATACCTTGACCGCATAAACAAAAACACTGAAAACTACAAGCACTCCACAGACTCTCCAAAAATCCCAAGATGCATATAAAGCACCTTCATACAACCACCCACCAAACACTATACAAATGTCAATCAGGGTTGGACTGAACCATAAAATTGTCTCAGGTACCAACGTAAAAGTGGTCCACACTTGCAAATGGCTATTCATTCCTTTTGTGACACAGTGTAAATAGTAACCAAGGGGAAGTTTTATTTATTCAGCAACACTAGTAAAAAACTACTAGCCGCAGAGTGAATTAACTGATAAAATTGGCTCACATTGCACAAAAAAGTTGCCCATTTTGGCCCAAAAAACTGGTCCACACCAGCATTTTGTAATTTTGGTTCGGCCATAGGCTTTTTGCCCTATAAGCCAGTCTGAGCCTGATGTCGATCAACTAAAAGCATAACAGCACACACTGACCAGTTTTTCCGAACTGAAACCCCCAACATTACCTCAAAGCTCTCTTACAGTTTTCCCTCTAAATCCCACTAACTAACCAATCTCAATCCCCTTCCTTTTCAAATGGACCTGGGCATCTGGTGACCATGAAAATGGCAGTGGTGCCCGGTATGAATCACAATAACATAACTTTGTAAGTTGGAAGAGTTGCAGAATGCTTCCTTTAAAAGCTCCTTCTGTCTACCCTGTCTAGAGCAACACATTTATTTCCACCTATCTGATGTGTTTGTGTGGACTCCTACGTTTTATAGAATAAAGGTCTGCTCTATGATGCATGTCTAAACACTGAGAAATGTATGCTTTGCTTAAGAAGATGCTGCATCATTCCCCTCTCTTTATCCGCCCAAATGAATGGGAGGTTAAAACGCAATCAACTCGTTTTAATCCTCCCAATGTGGAAATATAGCATGATTTCAGGAAGAGAGCAAGTGCCTCATCCAAACAAAAGGAATTCATGGGCATGCAGATAGGCCTGTCTGATTTCTGGATGCATGGCTAAACAATGCAAAATATATATTCTCCGCCACAAAATGCACTCATCCCAAGCAAAAACCTTTGCAAAATGTTAAAGTGTGAGGCCCGCAACGCCAAAGAGATGATTACAACTCCCTGAATGCATCACAGTAAATGCTCATTTGTAGGATCAGCCAGTTGCAGAAGGCAGGGTACTGTGTAATTTAGGGAATACGTTGTAGAATGTTGCCCATAAAATCTCTTTATTTCTGTCCTGCTTTAATTTCTTTTGACCTTGGTGCTTTTTTATATTTAATTTACTTGTGTTTTTTTAAGTAGACACGCATTTCCATTATGCATGGCTTGACACTGACACATTTCTTGTTTTTGCCCATCAAAATGATGCAACATTACCTTCCCTCGAGCCCATGCTAGAACATCTGCTGATGTTAAAGAGGGGGACATGTGAATGAAGGAAAAACATGAAATCTCCCTGAAAAGTAGCAACTTATCTTATGAGTGCATCATGAAACCCTGACAATCCCCCACAGTACTGCCTTACTGTTAAAAATGTTAGCTCGACACTAGCCTCTGGCTTTTCCTGAACTCTATAAAGAAGTCGGCTGCCTATGGGCCCGGTTTGCACTATAAACAATGAAATAAAATAAAATAAATTCATGTTGAAGGCTCTGTTATAGGAGTGGTCATTTTGGACAAGCCAGTGTTACTATTTAATGGTGGCACTAAGTGGGAAGTCCTCATGACCGGCTTCTCATGTTCATGCTGCTTTGTTAATGTCTCCCAGACAGGCACTGGTCAAGAGTCCTCAACCCAACCTCCTTCTGTTTGACCAGATCCTGCTGTCTCTCATTAACTTCCTGCCTTCTACCGCCTCTCCCCCACTACTCTCTCTATCCCTCCCTCTCTGACTTGTGTACCATGGCCCTGTACCCCATCTCAGAAAACCTTCAAAGGCAGAGACCTCCTCCAGCTGGCTACCCTTTACACCCGCTCAGCCAATAAACACTCTGCAGACATCTGCCTCCTTCTTGAAGACACTGACGTCGAAATTCTGGCTCTTACCGAGACATGGTTCAATGCCAGCTCATTCACTGCTTATGACTCTCTCCTCCCTGACTGCTTCAAGATCATCTCGAAGTCTCGACCTCACTGTGTTGGCGGTGGGGTTGCCTTAATCTTCCCTGAGGGGGTTCCTTCTTCCGTCTTACCCACCCAGCTCTACTCCTCCTTTGAGAGCCTGGTCTTCAAGTTGGTAATCTCTCCTTCCTCCACCCTGACCATTGCTACCATTTACCGGCCTCCAGGTGCTACCACCCTGTTCCTCTGTGAATGGGCTGATTTCCGTTCTTCCTTACTTTCATGCCACTCTAATCTCCTCCTCTTGGTGATTTCAACATCCAATTGGACTCCCCTGTCACAGCATCCACTCTTTTCATTGACCTCTGCATCTCTCTATCCCTCACTGTTCTCCCTTCTGGTCCAACCCACTCAGCAGGACACACTCTGGATGCTCTCATCCACTCGGACCTATCTCTTTCCTCCCCACTGTCACCCCTCTCTCTTGGTCAGACCATTCCCTCCTCTCCTCCTACCTGGGTCCCTTTGGCCCTCTGACTGCACACCCAAAAAGCCCTGCCAACCTCATTCACCAACATTCACCCCATGAAACGAGTGTTAGCTGCTGCCTTCTCTTCCACCTTCATCCCCCCTAGGGCCCCTGCATCAGATTCTACCACCAACTCTGCTCTCGGAACCTCCATTTGGCCATCACCAATACCCTTAACATTCTTGCTCCAGTCATGAGGATCTGCCTGAAACCTGCCTTTAAGCGCAACACCTGGTACGACTCTGAACTTCTGGCCCTGAAATGAAAGTACAGAGTGGTAGAACGGAAGTGGCAAACCTCAGGCTTATCCTCTGACAAATTGGCCAGCCGCCCGTTCCAAAGACAATACAGACTCTCCATCTGTGCCAAAAAAAGAGCCCACAAATAGGCACTGGTCTCCGGTGAATCCAACAACACGGCTGAACTTTCCAAGATCTGCAGGGAACTAGCCAACCCTTCCGCAGTCTACTCCTCCCCTTCTTCTTCCCAGGACCTCTGCAACACACTGGCCACTCACTTTGCCACCAAATATCAGGACATACTGAACACCCTTTTTACTCACCCTCCCAACCCATCCCACACGCCATTGCCTCCCTTGGCCCCTTACACACCTCCTTCCTCCCTCTCCTCCTTCTCCCCAGTCACACCTGAAGACGTTCCCAGAGTTGTCCGCTCCATGAAGGTCTTTTCTGAACAGGTTTCTCCTTGATCTTCCAGAACCATCAAGGACAACATTGGCTCTCATGCCCTTGACTTGCAGATTTTTGCAATCACTATGTTGCCACTGGATCTTTCCCCTACTCCCTCAAGAACTCCTTTGTGCGCCCCTCCTGAAAAAACCTTCAGCAGACCCTACCTGCCTTGCCAACTACCGCCCTATTTCCATCCCTCTTACTGGGGAAACTGCTTGTGAAACTGCCTTGCCCCAACTCAACTTGCACACCAAACTTGGCGGTCTCCACGACCATCAATCTGGTTTCCCAGCATCCAGAGGCATGGAAACTGCTCTTCTGAACCCCCCCTGAAAAACTGCTCACATCTCTGGACTCCACCTCCCCAGCTGTCCTTATCCTACACAATCTCTCCTCTGCCTTTGACACAGTCAACCATTCCATCCTCATACAAAGGCTCCACAATACCCTCGGTATCTTGGTACGGGCACTGGACTGGCTGACATCCTCCCTAACTGACCGCTCATCCAAGTCATCCTGGTCACCTTCTCCTCTCCTACTTCCTTCTACTCCTATGGTGTCACCCAGGGCCCTATCCTCTCCCCTTGGCTCTTTAACATCTACCTTGCTCAGTTGGCATGCCTCATCTCCTCCTTTTCCCCCAACTTTCAGTGTTATGCAGATGACACACAACTCTTTTTCAAATCTCCTGCTGACCTCTTGCTCCGTCCATCATCCCTGACTGCCTATCTACCGTCCAGGCCTGGTGCACTTCCATCGATCCCTGTCTCAACACCTTTAAAACTGAGATCCTTCCCATTGTAACCATTCCTCCCCCTTCTTCCCTTCACTATGGCCTTACTCCATGGGCTCTCCCCGGCTCCTTTTTCTGAAGCCAGAAACCTTGGAGTCATTTTCGACTCCCCGCTCTCCTCCCTCACACTCAGGACATTGCCAAAAAGTCCCACTTTCAGCTCTTCCTTCTCAAAGGAATTCTCCCATTTCTCACTTTACCCCAGAGGCTCAATGTTAACCGAGCCCTGGTTATTTCTAGGATTGACTATTGCAGTAGCCTCCGGCTGAATCTTCCTCTTCCACTCTGTGACTCATCCAGCTAATTGTGAATAGGTCAGCAAGACTTATCCTTGGCCTTAACCCCAAGGACCGCATCTCTCGTGCCCTAAAAAGTCTTCACTGGTTCCCTTGTGCTGCATGGATTCAATTCAAATCCCTCTGCATCATCCACAAGGCTGTTTGGGCCGGGGACCTCACTATCTTCCATTTTATCTTCATAAATACTCTCCCTCCAGACCCCTATGTTCCTCTGGCACCAACTCCTTGTGTGTAAAGTGTTTTCCTAAACACAGGGCAGGAGTTTGATCACTTTCCTCAGCTGGCTCACTCCAGCCTCCCCCTCTCTCTGTGCCTTGAGCAGGACTTTCTTAAATTCCAGAAGCTCCTTCAAGAGCTTCCTTTTTACCTCCTCCTTCCCTTCTTCTCTCCTCTGCTAATCCTGCAGTTGCTGAGATTGGTATCCTGAGCCCTTATGCATCCTTAGGGGCCCCTAACCTCCCACAACCAATCGCCCAGCTTCTGTCTACCCTCAGCTCTTGCCTCGGCACACCCTACACCCTGGAGGTTCATACTTACCGTGTAGCAACCACCAAACTGTGTAGCATTTACCATACCATGCACTTCATCTGTGGCTCACCCACGAGCATGGACACTCCAGCACCTACCCCCTGTGCCCTCTTTCTTGCTGCACTTGCACATTCTTAATACTCACAAGGCATAGTAGGATCGTCCTTTTTTCCTTTTCCCCCCACTGTTTTAAATATGAGTGTGTATCTTTTCAATGTCTTTAACTCCCCTGTTCCCTCCCTTTGCCCTGTGGGCACTTTGAAACAGTATTTACTTGCTATATAAGTGCCTAACAAGAGAACAATAAAACATAAATAAATAGGTTTTTGGAATAGTTGCAGAATACTGCTTTTACAAGCTCCTTTTGTCTAACCTGCCTAGTGCATTACATGTTCCATATTAGTTGTGTTTGTGTGGATTTTTCTAACTTATTATAGAAAAAAAGGCTCCTCTATGATGCATGTCTAAACACTGAGAAATATATGTTTTGCTCAAATAGATGATGCATCATTTCCCTCTCTTTATCCAAAGCTCAAATGCATGGTCAAAGATAAACCACTTTTTTTATTCTCACTATGTGACAATTTAGCATGATTTCAGAAGGAAAGCAAGTGTCTCATCCAAAAAAACAGGAATTCATAGGTATGCAATTCGACCTGTCTGATTTCTGGATGCATGGCTAAACACTGCCAAATATATATTTTTGGCCACAAACAATCACTCCATCCCCAGCAAGAACCTTTCCAAAAGTTAAAGTGTGAGACCTGCAACACCAGACAAATGATCACAACTCCCTGAATGCATCACAGTAAATGCTCATTTGTAGCATCAGCCATTTGCATCACCCTCTGTGGAGGGTCAGAGAACCCCAAACGCGGAGAGGACAGGAGCCCTTCTCACACCATCTCCCTGCTGCATCCAGTGCTGCGAGCCATCCGAGAGTTGAGCAAAGTAGAGACATCCGGATCGAAGTACCGACAACAGGATCTGTACAAGCCTACATGGTGAGCCGCTTTAAATGAGCTCATAATCCGCAGAATCAACCTTTACAGGATCACTGCAGCCGCCGCTGCTTACCGTGATCAGCTGTTTCCCCCACCAAGATGGCGGACGCAACGCGGGCTCACATCGAGGCTGTGCCTCGTTTCTAAGCAACACCGGCTATTTGAAATTTATTTATTTAAATTTATATAGCGCGCAAGCAGCCCAGGGGCATTGAGGCGCTGTTACTTGCAATAACTTAGTTACATGGTACATATGATAGCGATTGTTGACACATTGTGAATAGTACAAGAAATCATACTATTGTTACAAATATTGCATTTGGTCGTATATTGCAAACATAAATGATAGGTATTCGTGCTGATGTGTCGGTCCTTATGTGAAGAGGGTAGTTTTCAGTGTTTTGCGGAAGGTGGTGAGGGAGTCCTCGCCACGGATGGTGGGAGGTAGGGCATTCCAGTGGGTGGGCGTGAGGTAGGGGAAGCTGGATCCACCCGCTTTTACTCTTTTTACTAGTGGCACAGAGAGCATGTTTGTGTATGGGGATCTGGTTCGCCTGGTGGTGGAGACAGGGTGGATCCTTTGAGAAAGGTAAGCAGGAGCAGTGAAGTGAATGCACTTGTGGGTCAGTGTCAGGGCTTTGAATATGATCCTTTCCTTTATTGGGAGCCAGTGGGCTAGTTTTCTGGCTTCAGAGATGTGTTCTCTTTTACCAATGCCTTGGGCTGCAAGGAGAGCATTGTTCTTGTTTACTTGTAGTCTCTCTAAGTTTTTGTTGGAGGTTCCTAGAAAGAGTACATTGCAGTAGTCTAGCCTGGAGCCGGTGATGGCTCTGGCTATGTTGGTGCAGTTCTCTTTGGATAGAAAGGGCCTGATTGCGTTGATAAGTTTAGCATGATATGCAGCTGCTGATGCTATTGCGTTGACTTGTCTATCCATGGATAGGCTGGAGTCCAGGTAGACTCCCAGAGTTTTGACAGAATCAGAGACCGGGATTTTAATTGAGTCAATGGTGAAGTGGCTGAATTGGACATCTAGGTTTTTTAGCGTGTCAAGGGAACCTACCAGGAGGAGTTCTGTCTTGTCAGAGTTGAAGCATAGTCCGTTGTCAGCCATCCAGGCTTGGATGGTGTTGTAGAGGTTGTTGAGGGTCAGGGAGTCGGTGTCATAGTTACCTGTGAGAGTGAGGAGGATCTGGGTGTCGTCGGCATCCTCACTTCCGCCGGCAGGCGGACGAAGGCTGTGGCAAGGCAAGTATTAAGGCTCTCTGTTTGCCGCTGTTCGTGTCTGGGCGCTCGGCCTAGGCCCCTGTTCCCTCACATCATCTTGCACACTGGTAAGCACCTATTCTACGCTTGACCCACTGTCTTACCATCTGTTATCCCATGCGCTCCATGTCTCAAGGTAACACTTTTCCTCGACATATTATATGATCACTCATGAGACGCATTCACAGATCTCCACCATTGATTAACGCCACTTCCTGCCAAAAGTGACCGGGCGGCTCTATGTGCCTAGCCCTATCAATTACTATAGCGCCACAAGAACATTTGTTTGACTTTGCAGTGCTCACATTGCACTACTGCTGTAGCACTGCTAAGAAGTGTTTACCAATGTGCCATGTGCCCAATTTTATATCTCTGCGGGAGCTATTGTTCCTAAACTGTTTTTAACCGAAATTGCTTATTGCCGCTCAGTATTACCTTGTTGACTTCATGCCCTAAACTGATTATTGCTGTTTAGCACTGCACACTAGTGATTAGTTCTGCTCCCCATGGCCCATATTCAAATACTGCTATTCATCTGTGCCTACACTAGATTAGTGCTGAACAGTACTGCCCGAAATTACTTATTGCTGCTCAGTATTACTCGGAACTGTTGTTTGTTCATTGCATGCCTTAAATTGATTACTGTTGTTTAGCACAGTCTCTTCTTGCACAATAGTGATTAGTTCTGCTCTCTAAGGCTCATATCCAAATACTGCTATTCTCCTGTGCCTACATTAATTTAGGGCTGCTCAGTCTGCCCACATCTAATCCCTATTGCTCCTGTGCCCTCATTCTATTCTACCGTAAACTGCCTAGCAGGCTTCGTACTATACAACTTGGGTCAGACGCATACTATACCTAACTTGCAAGACACACAGAGATAGCATCTCCTCTAAATGCAATTACACCAGCTGCATGCCCTCCTCTCACAAAAGTATCACCATCCAGCCCGCACCACAGCTCTCTCACACGCACTCCAAACACCACGTCCCACCTCCTTTCAGCTCCTTCTCACACAAACTCTCCTCCTAGCCACTCTCTGGCTCATCCACACCATGTCCGTTACTCACTCCCCCACTACACCTCCAACTCCTCAGTTCCAATCACGGTCAAACCACATGCTAGACTCACTGCACAGCCAAATCCAAGCCAAACCTTCAGTACCTCCCACTGTAACCAACAGGCTGACCAGGCTCATGGCTCATGCAGACCCTAGACACACACCCCCACATCCCACTCACCACTCACCTCAGAAACCTCAGACTTAGCTCCCTCACCCTTGTCACATCATCTGACCATCTACTGAATCCCAATATCACACCCACCAGATCACAGCCTCATCTAGCACAACTTCGTCTGCCCACCTTTCCGACCTACACGCTCGCCAATGACAATAACTCACCCTTCCCTTCCATTAACAAATCCTTAAACGCATCCACCCTCAAATGTGCCTTGATCATCGCCCGCTCTCTCCCTGCACATGCCCTAGATATCAATGACCTCATCAGCTCCCTAGATCTCATTCCTTTAGCAGTCACAGAAACCTGGCATGAAGCCTCAGGCCCAGCCATCTCTCTCGCACTACCGGCCGGCTACACCATTCTCAGACAGGACCGCAAGACCACCAAAGGTGGTGGTGTAGCTCTCATTGCCAAAGAAGCCCTCTCCATTAGACTCGCCAATCAACAATGGGAAAAAAACGCAGATCTTATTTACGCTAAGCCCACCCTTTCCCCTAACTGTACTATAAATATCATTATCAAAAAACACCTCCTACATATTCTTGGAAACAACCTAAAAAGTTCCACTAAAACCCTCCTACTCGGAGACCTCAATCTAGGCCTTCATGACCCTAAGGACAAAGTAGCTACCTCGTTCGCTAAAGACCTCAATGAACTAGGATTCACCCATAAAGTTTCAGAACCCACCCATTGCAAAGGTCGCTCCATTGATTGGGTCACCGATCATAACTGCACAGTTGCCATCACCAGGAATTCAGTCCTCCCATGGACAGATCACCATTGCATTCAATTTACTATTCCAAACAAACCCACTAGTAAAGTACTCTCTTACGCCCCACCAGCCAAAGTAAGAAGTTACAAAAAACTCACCAAAGACAATGGGCCTCATTCCGAGTATGGCGGTAAGGGATAGCGGCCACCGCTAACGAGAGCGGTGGCGGTAATCCCTTACCGCCATACTCCGAGTTCCCTTTGCGCCATGGTGGTTTTAACACCTGCTTTTGGCAGGTGTTAAAAACCATGGCGCTAAGGGACCTTGATGTTAATTACGCCACTGTAATTTACGGTGGCGTAATTAACGCCTTCCCCACTCCCATTATGCCCTATGGGGCAAGAATGGGAATGGGGAAGGGTAAATGGGGATTGGGGAATTACCGCCCCGCCAACCTTGGAATGGGGCGGCAATTCCGCCATCCACCAAGGCGCTGCCGGTCCGGGTACGGCGTCAACCAAGGCGTTAATAGCGCCATTGGTTAGCGCCATACTCGGAATGAGGCCCAATCTCCTTCCCTTTCTTGACATTCCCGAATTCAAACCTCATTTTTCCAACAACCCTTCGGTTCTCACCAACATCTATTCCGTCACTCTTACCAATGCCATTGAGATCATAGCTCCGCTAGAGGATAAGCAAGCTAAAATATCTATGCACACAAACTCTTAGTTCACAGAAGAACTAGCAATCCTTCAAAACTTTAAACATCTTGCCCTAGCTAAGTGGCAATCATCGGCCACCCACTCCTCCCTGACAGAATTCAAAACCTGCTCTACTGCATACAAAAAAGCTATCTTTAAAGCTAAATCTGATTCCTTTAATCTCAGAATAATCCATGCCAACTCCAAATCTAAAGAAATGTTTTCTATTTTTAAAGATCTCATAACCCCACCCTCCAAAACAGACGAAATATCCAAAGATGAAGCTTGGCGCTCAAGCATCCAATCAGCCATCCTTAACAAAATCAAACTTCTCCAAGGAAAAATGTTCTCTCAATGCAAAGCCTTACCAACCAGAGCAACCTGCCCCTTATATCCCCGTCCCAACACCACATTCTTCTCATTCAGAGACGCCTCAGAAAGGAAGTCCTTGACCTCCTCCAACATATCACACCATCCACTTGCAAAGGTGACATATGCCCACCCACTATCATCAAAGACTGCGCTGAAACTCTTACCCCTTTCATCAATGCGTTCATTAATGCTTCCTTCTCCTCAGGCATTGTACCTCAAAGCCTTAAAGAAGCGTGGGTCCGCCCTCTCATAAAGAAACCCTCCCTTGATCCCTCATGCCCTAACAACTACCGTCCCATCACCACAGTCCCCTTCCTCCTCAAAATCCTTGACAAAGCTGCCCACACCCAAATACAACACTACCTAGAAACCAACGCTATCTTAGGTTATAGACAATCTGGCTTCAGGAAATGTCACGGTACATAAACGGCCTTACTAGATCTCAAAAGCCAAATCACTAACATCATGGACAAGGGCAAACCAGCCCTCCTGCTTCTTCTAGATCTCTCAACCGCGTTTGATCTTGTAGATCAAAACATTCTGACCTCCAACCTTTCCAATGCAGCCCACTTCTCTACTGCAGCAACTTCATGGATAACCTTCTTTCTGGAAGGTAGAGCCATGAAGGTTTACTCTGACCAGGCAAATGCTGCCTCCGACATCCTTCACTGTGGAGTTCCCCAAGGTTCCTGCACCGCCCCCACCCTCTACAACTTGTTTACCAAGCCACTGTTTGACTTACTTGATTCACTAAGCATAGCCTACACGAACTATGCTGACGGCACACAAGTATTGCTTCCCCTCTCTGGTGACTACGACCAAGACACAGCAGTCCTCCTCCAAATCTACACTACCATACAAACCTGGATGGCAACAAATGGTCTCTGCTTTAATGGGGACAAAACCGATATCATTCTCTTAGGTCCCAAAGAAATCCTACCCAAATTCAACAAAAATTATGACAACTTGACTATTGACAACACCATCATCCCTGTTTCCACCTCCGTGAAAACTCTTGGGGTCTACATAGACACGACCCTCTCTATGACACGACAGGTCAGCGCCATTGCTTCAGCATCAGCCCACACCACCAAACTTACCAATGCCATCAATGCCATCAAATGCCGGAGTGGTGTGAGAGTGGGCAGTCTGTGGCAGCCCCTCTCAGTTACAGTCTCTCTACAGTGGCCACAGTGTCCTCTTTTGGCGCCATTTCCCTTCAAAACCAGAAGGCAGCAGCGAAGCGGAGCGGAGTGGTGTGAGAGTGGGCAGTCTGTGGCAGTCTAATGGCAACTAGGGCGGATGGGGGAGAAGCCCTGGACCTCAGACATAACACCTTTGAAGACGAAAACGAACCACGAAGGCTGCAGAGTGCCAACAGCTCCTCTGCCCTTTTGTTGGCTTCCTCATCTTCCCCATCTTTTAACGATACACAATCTACTCTACAATCTAACATCTTATCCTGTGCAGGCTCTCTGAAGAGGCCAGGACGCAAACTACAAAATATTCCGTCAAGAAAGCTGCCTAAACTAACTGTTCAACAGCACGCCTCAAAAACCAACCACTCTACTCAGAAGCATAAACAACAACTTTTACCTGAGGAATGGATTGAGCATTCCGCTGGTTTCTCCATGATTGGGGATGTCGCCAGCAAGTTGAAACGATTGGAACAGCACAGCACTTTCGACCCAGAGCCGGTGATGGGCTCCAGCCTCAGGGGACCCGTGGCGCTTCGGCCCCTGGCTGCGACGGTGGGCAGCATGGGGGGTCCTCCCCTCGTAGGAGGAGAGGCCTCCCATGTCGGAAGCCGGGAGGAGCTGAGGTCGGGCGGCGCCTGTGAGGAGCCCACAAACAGGGCTAACTGCGGCTCCACGGGACAACGGAGCTGCGGGGAATACTCATCTCATCAGCTGTTGGAGGCTGAGGCCGCACGCGGAGGAAAATGCAGCGGAGCTGGGCTGACTGGGGCCCGGCACCCCGGCCCGGTGGAGGACCCGGAGGAACCATCCCTCGGAGGAGGGGGGGCCACCCGGGTCGAGGGCCGGGGGGAGCCGTGGCCGGGCTGCGACGGTCCGGCTGCACCCGTGGAGGATTCAAATGTGCTTCTGAGTCACGACGAAGAAACCGGAGCCTCTGGGGTAGAGAAGCCTTTGTACTTGGCTTCCCATGGCTCAGCTGCCCCACAGCGCCACCAGGTGGTCACAGATATTATTACAGAGTCTCCATTGCAAAATTCAACAAAGGCTCAAGTCCACAACAAACTTTCTTTCTCACCAGCAGAATGTGCAGAAAATACTATCTATGCAAAAATTGGCCCGAAGTCTCCAGTGGGGGGGCCAAGATTGTTGAACATTCGGACGAGACGACTTCAACCTCGCCCACACCAACATCTTCTCCTTTGGCCCCCTTAATTCTTGAGCCTATTGAACTTGAGGCTGCCAAATCTCCAGATTTGAGAGGGGGTAACAAACAGGGGGCTCCAATTCGTCACCCACATGGAATCCCATTTAGACTGCTTTCAAAGAAAAACTTTGATCTCCCTACGAATTCCAAGCGAACAGCAGCAAAAAAGCCTCCGAGATCCTCTACCTCAGCAATGCCATCGGCGAGTCAGCGTCTGGAAAACTCACTAAAAACGCTCTTTCATAGACAGGCCAAAAAGAAACTGCATCATCCAGGGCTTGGGGAAATTTCGGACGCAGATTTGTTAGAAGCTCTCCTAGAACCTTTACTCATTGCATCATCTAGCTCCCAGAAGAATCCCCCTAGCAGTGAGACCATTGTTCCACCAGTTCACCAAAGGGTGCATCCAAAAGACACTTCTAATCCTGGACCACCGGGCTTACCAATCATCTTGGAATTACAAGAAATTCGGCCAGAGAAAATGGCAACTTCACCATCTTTGCCAGTGTACAAAGAGCCTTGTAGTGAAGTCCAGGAGTCTCATAGTGAAGCCCCAACTGATTTGGAGGCTGAGCCATTAACTGAACCATTACTGGGAAGCAAGAACTCTTTACCCCAGTCAGACTGTACAGGATCGACAATTGCTCCACCAGTGTCACCGGAAATAAATAGCTTGGGGCAATACGATATTGCAAGTCGAACTCCTCATATCTTTGAGAAAAGTAACTCTGGGTCCAAGCCCACCCCCTTGGTGGCTCCCTTGGACAGTGAAACACACAAGGAAAACAGAAGTAAAGAGGCCTTGTTAGATCCCCGGGAGGGCCCCATTTCGAGGCTGCCAACCTCTCAACAGAAATCAAAGGAAGTGCCGCGATTATGGTCTCCTTCAACACCTGTGAGTTCTGCATCTAACAGAAGATCAAGTGAGTCTTCCTACACTATCCCAAAGGAGACTCGGTCAAAAAAAGCGGACTTCATGTACATCATGTCTGCTGTAACAATTGCATTAGCACCTTTTTGCAAGCTTTATGAGGCAATAAATGACTCCCTGAAAGATCATACATCTATCTTTGCGATGATGAACTCTAAGCTTATTTACTTAGAAGGCTATATCAACGCTTTAGAGAAAAGAAAAAATGACCCAATTGGTACTTCGCATGTTCATCAAGTCGAGCCCATGGAAGTCCCTTCAGGCTTAAGAAAAACCAACAAAGACAGGCCAGGGATGGACGTAAGTACTCAAACAACAGCACCAGACACTCTGTGCCGTGACGCTTCCAACAAGGATTGTGGGACAAGGCCAAGATCGGGTTCAACCTCCCTGTCAGGTTGCCTCAACACATTGCCAATCAGAGCAAATCTGATACCTAACAAGTTGGGTGATAATGACGTGATGTGTTTAGACGATATTCTCCCACAGAAAGAACAATTAGGAACGAAAACCACCCAAGGCCCAAGCCACAAACTACTGAATCCAAGGCCGCCTCTTTTAAAGCAACCCCAGTGATTCAGCAATCTGACCTCCTACAAAAGGATCCCTTACCAAAGAAGACTCAAAACTTGGGAGGGAAGAAACCAGTGTCAACAAATGCGATAGATACAGAGAAACAACCAGGAGCTTTATCTCAGTCACCAAAAACAACAGAAGATTTTCTTATGCAAAAGGACTTGATGGATATAAGTCAACATTTGGACGACTGCCCTGACAGTCAACAGAAAGGGGCGAATCTCTATCTAACTAAGACGTTATCTAGTCATCAGACAGTTACTAGAGACCTCTCAGGTTTCACTTCACTAGATGATCGTTTTAAATCTCTACGAAGCATTCAAGGGGATCAAACTAGAAATCCTATTGAAAAGCGTTCTGAACAAAATCGAGATCTGGTCTCACCTTTTCATCGGCCTCAAGTGACATATAGATCAAGAGTTCACACTCAAACAAAGTCTGACATATCAGATAACTCTAAGGACTCGATGTACTCCCACAAGAGAAAGGGATTTCAGGAATACAAACAACATGAGAGTGGGGATTATAGACTTCACCATACGAAGAAGTCACATGAAGACTCTAAAAACCATAAGATGAATCCAACGGCCAAAATACGTCAACGGTCTGGCAACCAAAAATATCTGGTCTTAAATAGACGTACAGTGTTGAGACTGCTACATAGTATCTCCTCTTTAAGAAACTTAAAATCAGAAGATCTAAAAACGGTGGAACCTTTTCACGAGGGTCATATGGCACATTGTCTCCTATATATATCATCAGCTGATGTGACTACCTCATTGTCAGCAGCAGCGGAGGCACTATTCAAACAAGGTTTCAAGCTAACACTAATTAGACAATCTACAATTGACCATGACAAGACAAAGGATCGCACAACGGAGGACAGATCGAATGAAGAACGCCAGTACACTAGCTCAAAGGAAAATCCCGCAAAGAAACCAGCAGCAATCTTAAAGTCCAACAAGGTCCACTCTACGCCTCAGGGGAAAGCCATTCCCCCTAGTAACTCTCCTAACATAAAGGCGACCATAACATTAGAGGAGAACCAAAAGGTGACTCAGGCTAGACCGTCTCTTGAATCTTCTACATGGGCCTGGCTCCCAAAAGCTTTATCTACATGCCTTCATAAATAGCCATCAGAATCCACTAAAACTGACCAAGAGCACCACCTACTGTCTCTGGCGACCTGGAACACAAGAGGGTTTTTACACTTGACAACTCCTGGTGATATCAACTAGGGGACTATGACATCTTATGTCTCCAAGAAGTTTGGTTACAATCTAAACCAACATTGGATGGCTTCGAGATTGCTTTCTCAGAAGCATTAGCGGGACCTAAAGGAAGACCCTCATCAGGTCTAATCGTTGCAGTCCGGATGGGCGTGGGACTAGAAATAATTAAAATAATCTTGAAGACCCCTTATGTCATCGTGGTACTCATTTCTTGGCGACGAAAGGAGGCTGGGGAAGACCATCACACATGCACTCCCCTGTTGGTGATGTCCATCTACTGGAATCACAAAGGGATGCAACAGACCTTACTGTTCGATATAGTGACCTCTACTCTGGACTCAGTTTACTTAGAGTTCGGGGCATGTGATGTTATAGTATGTGGAGACTTAAACATCAATTGTCCAACGGCTAGCAAGAGCACCACAGGTCCCGCACAGAGTAATCCTTGCAAACAAGGCTTAGCCTGGCAGAAGCTAATGTCGGCCAGACATCTTTTTAACTCTGCAGCCACACTTCCTGATTCTAATTCTCTACCAACATGGAAAAGAGGCTTGACCAACTCAACAATAGACTACATATTTGTTTCTGATCTTCTCTTAGCCCGGTTGACAGACTTCAGAATTAGCCAGACGAGCCAAAGCGATCATAACTTGCTGGCTATTAAATGGGCCTCTACAAAACTAGATACAGACCATTATCCTGGAAGAATTGAACCGGAAAGAAAAGGCAACTGGGTAAGGATCACACGGGCCAACATTCAAGCAATCACTCGTTTGTATGGAAGCAGTAAGGAGGCCACAAAGGTTGATTACAGACCACTTTTGGAACCTTACAGAGCCACGACAAAAAGATCGAATTGGCTAAATACATCCCAGAGCCATCACGCACATAATTTTGATGCCCTTTTGGTGGCACAGAGAAACATCCTCCGCAGAGCGAAAAGGATGGCTGCAAGAAACAACACGCCCGCCAACAGGGCGCACATAAAGGAGATAACAAGAGCCTACAAAAACTGGCTACGGGTCTACCGTTTAAAATTACATCAACAGGACTCTGAAAATATGCTAGAACAAATTAGAAAGTCCAACTCTAGAGCCTTTTGGAGCCTGGTTAACCCACGAGCTAAAGAGGCATCTACAATGATGCTAAACAGTATATCGGAACTAGCATGGACTGGGTTCTATGCAACACTTTTCAAATCTCCAGATCCCGCTGAAGGCCCTTTATCTCCTCAGACGACAGCATGGTGGGTCGATCTCTCCGACAGAACTGATATTTTGAATAAAATACTCAAACTAAAGAAATCAAGGGCTCTAGGGCCTGATGGTCTATCTAATGAGAATTTGAAATCTGCGCCAGAAGAATGGGCAAACCTTCTGAGTCTAATTTTCCACAAATGTACTATCTCCCGCTCAATCCCGCCTACTTGGACCTCAGCAGTTATTATCCCTATATCCAAAAAAGGAAGGAAGGATGACCCCAGAAACTTTCGCCCGGTGGCCCTCCTAGATGTTATAGGGAAAGTTTATGGCTCCCTTCTGCTGGATCACTTTAATCAATGGGCAAAAAGAGCACCCTGTAATGACTCTCTTCAATCGGGGTTTAAAAAGGGAGTAGGAACTAGTATAAACATCTTTATCCTCAGCCTCTTAAAAGCAAAAGCTCGTGAAACAAATCGGAACCTATTCCTGGCATTTATAGACCTGACCCAGGCCTTTGACTTGGTCAACCGAAGAAAGCTTTGGGAAAAACTCATCAGTTGGGACTGTCCCCAAGAGATTCTGAATCCTATCAAGGCTCTGCATGCTTCTACATCAATGCAGGAACGACTGAACACCAGTGGCCTACTCTCGTCATCCATAACAACTGACAGAGGGGTCAAACAAGGCTGCCCACTAGCTCCAGCCCTCTTCCTGTCTTATTTTGGGGACTATAAAGATATTTCAACCAGCACACGAGCATTCCCCCCAGAATTGGCTAAAGAGAAGATCCCGAGACTTCTGTATGCAGATGATCTTATTCAATTGGACCAGACCCCAATTGGCTTACAACGGCAGTTGTCTGCACTGACTACATACACAGCCGCCAATGACCTAGAGGTAAACAAACAAAAAACGAAGATAATGGTGTTTGGAAAAAACCTAAAAAAGACAAAGAAGAATTTGTGGTACCTGGCCACAAACAAAATCGAACAAGTGACTGAATTTAAATATCTTGGAGTCCTTATTGACTCCACGGCCAAAGATTCAGCGATGCAACACCATCTCTCGGAAAAAATTAAAACTTTCGCCTCACAAGTAAAAATATTGGACAACAAATATGGTCGCTTTTCATTGCTGCCCCTGATCAAATTCTATAGGGGCAAAGTTATCCCAGCTATTACCTACGGAGCTGAGGCTATGCCAACTTTACCCTACTGCTTATGGGCTAGATTGGAGAGTCTGTTTTGGCGTTCAGTCTTGAATCTACCACCTTCTACTCTGATCGCCTTGATAAGACGTGAACTCTCCCTCTCCTCTTTAGAGTCAATAGTGAAAAGAGCGTCAGTTATGTTATATTGGAAGATAAAAGATCCTTCTTCCTCAGCAATTTTTCTGATGGTACAGGCGGAGATGAACTTAAGTAAATCCATGTTACTATCAAAATGGGAGCTAATGTGCCTACAGCAACTTGAAATCTGCGGCAGCTCCATGGAAGAACTTTTGGGTAACCCGACAAAAACTAAAACACGAATGGAAGAAATGGATTGGATAAATACACTGGATAAGGCATCTGAGTATAAGCTAACTAGTCATCTACCTCCAACAATCAGAAAATTGAATGTAATTCAACCTTTTTTGACAAAGCATCCAGACAGGAAAACTCGGAGCACTCTACTCCGTGCAAGGTTAAACTTGTTACCCACAAACGAGATTCTGCACACAAGGGGCCTCTCAACAACGAATACTTGCCGCTTTTGTAATAACACTGAACAAAGCGAAACATTACGGCACCTTTTATTACTGTGTTCAGGTACAGAGAAATTCAGATCACCATACATACTTCATCACCTAAAAAATGCCTATCTAAGGCAAGAAGAACTCTGGTGGGAGCGCTTAATAGGAGGCTTGAGAACATCTTGGTCTATCGCAGCTACTAAAATTTTGGACCAGATTTTTGCACATGTACCTCCGAGCTAGGGGACTTGTCACAGACAGATAGATAGATGACGGCAGTGTGGAGTGTTTTCTACCTTACTTTCGTGTTTCTGTAGACTTATTCTCGTGTTGGGATAAATACGCTGTGAAATTTTATGTTCATCTTCTTGTAAAAATCACTTCGGTGATTATATACTCGTATAATAAAAAAAAAAAATGCCATCAAACCTTTCCTCTCCCCCCAAAACTGTCTCTCCATCGCCTGCGCCACTATCAGTGCTATATTGGACTACTGCAATGCCATCCTTGCAGGCACCTCAGCCAAAAATATCAACAGGCTCCAAATAGTGCAAAACAATGCACTGCATGCAGCCATCAGCATTCCCAAAAGAGTGCACATCTCTCAAGCCAGGCAAGCTGCTCACTGGCTACCCGTTAAAGAACAAATCAAATTCAAAATCCTATCTATCACTCACAAATGCATGAGTCGCACTGCTCCAATCTATCTAACTGACACTATTAACAGAGTCATCTCTACCCGCCCTAAAAGAAGTCAACATGCCAACCAACTACAAGTCCCACTTATCAAAAGAGCCAACGCCGATGGCCTAGGCTTCCCCTACATAGCTCCCAAACTTTGGAACGCTCTCCCAAGCAAGCTTAGAGCAGAACCATCTCTACTCATCTTTCGCAAATCACTCAAAACTACGCTGTACATCTAACCCTGCTTCACACTCACAGCTAAATCCTAACCACTAAGCCATACTGTTTCCTATGTTTGAGTAACATGCATCCTATATTCCCTGTACCATTGTAACCACCCTGTTTACTATGTATTTTAATGGTATCGTACAAAAATGTCACCCTCATTTGTGCGCTCCCACAGTCACTGTGACTTTGGAGGCGCACAAAATGAGGGTGACATTTACTGTGCCCAAGCAGAGCGGGGGTTGCGGGGGTGTCCCTCGCTCTTCCTGGGCACAGTAATGGGGATCGGGGGTTGCGAGGGTGTCCCCCACTTACCATTTTGGAAAGCGGGGGACACATTAAAAAATGTTTTAAAAAAATTAAAAAATTAAAAGCACCCTGCGGCGTCAGCTCCAACCCACGTTAGTGGGAGTAGCTGACACTGCAGGGATCGCAGAGTGCGGGCGGCACACGCAGCAGTGTGCCGCCCTAAAGGTAAGTGTGCTTGTGTTGGGGTTGGGGGGTGTGGGAGGTGGCACAGTGATCCATAAAATCACTGCGCCGCGCCACAACTGCCGTCGGCATTTTCGGCATCGCAGTTGCGGGTGGCACAGTGATCACATAGCTCCTATTGTAACCATAAGCAAAGCTACCCTGTAACCACTAAGCTAAGCTATGGCATTTATCCACCACACTCTTCTCCGACTCTGTAACCAGCAAGTCTACTAACAGCGCCATGATGCCTAAGGGCTGATGTGCGCTCTATACATTCTAATAAATAATTAAATAAATACATTTGCAGAAGAAAGGGTACTGTATCATTTAGGGACTGAGTTGATGAATGTTGTCAGTAAAAGCTCTTTCTTTCAGTCCGGCTTTGCTTTCTGTCCACCTTTTTGTTTTTTTTTATATTTAGTATTCTTATTATTTCATTTAGGGACACAAGAATTTCCATTATGCATGGCTCGCCACTGATGAATATATTTCTGTTGCCCAACAAAATGATGCATCATTACCTTTCCTTCAGTAAATGCCACTGCTAATATATACATTGGTGGAAGATTTGGAGAATGCTGCCTTTAAGTTTATGTTCACCTTTGTGATGCGTTTGTGTGGATTCTTCTTACTTTGTACTTTTTACATTTTGTAGAAACAAAGGGTGCTCTGCAATGCATGTCTAAACACTGAGAAATATATTTTTTTGTTCAAAAAGATGATGCATAATTTCCCTTTCTTGATCCAATGTTAAAACGTATGGCCAAGTTTAAAAGCAATCAACGCGTTTTAATCCTTCCTATGCCAAAATTTAGGATGATTTGCAGGAAGAAAGCAAGTGTCTCATCCAAGCAACAGAAATTCATAAGTATGCAAATTGACCTGTCTGAATTCTGGTTTATGCATGATAAATGCTCATCAGAGAAATTAAAATACAAATATAACTGCACAGTAAACAAAGTGAGCTTGGCAATCTGGCAGACACCTTGAAGTGGAAGCTTTGGGAGACTTTCAGCAAGGCCAACTCCATACTAATAAGAATTGTCAAAGCCAATCAGCCTGTCCTTGCAAAGGTAGAGGATAAGACTATTTAGATATGGCCATAAAGTTGCTGTAGCTTTGTTACCAGGCCTCCTGCAGGTAAACACATTGGAGAGACCCTAGTACCATTCAGCTGCTGCGTGGTGCATGCCCCGGCGCTACACGTTGAAGGATCTCTTATAGAATAGGCCATTTTGTAGCATCCAGTGCTGATCTTCTAGGACTAGATTTGTAATTGAATGAGTTGTAAACAATGTAATTGTCTTTGTGGAACAATTTATGAAAACTATTTGCCCGAGGTTTATTTTCAATGCATTATGGCACTCATTAGGAGGTTGCCGGTCGTCTCCTGATATCCTGGTAATAGCGGGATATTATGGGCAGTGGCAGAATAGCAAGTTCCAATTCCTGTGGAGTCCCATAGGACTTCATGCAAATGAGAACACTGAAGCACTGGCACCGTTAGTAACGGTGCCAGTGCTTCAGTGATGTATCTGCCAGTAGGGGCCTGGACTACCAGCAGGTCAGACCTGTCGGTAGTTCACAGCCCCTACCAGCAGACTCGGAGTGAGCTGGTCTGGAAATGGTGCTTGTACCATAGTTACCAGCACCTTATTTCTGGACCAGCACTCTTATAATGAAGGCCTAAGGCCCTCATTATGAGGTTGCCGGTAGGATTCCGGTAGTACCGTCGGCCTACCGGCAACCTCAGCTTACCGTTTCCGCCACCTGATATACAGGTAATACCAGGATATTGCGGGCGAAGCAGAATGGTAAATTCCCATTCCTGTGGAGTCGGGAATGGGAACACTGAAGCGCCAGCACCGTTAGTAACGGTGCTGGTGTTTCAGTGATGTATCTACCGTTAGGGGCCAGCCGGTAGTTCACAGCCCCTATCAGCAGATTCGGGTGAGCCGGTCCAGAAAAGGTGCTGGTAACGCTGTTACTAGCACCTTATTTATGGACTGGCTCACTTATAATAAGGGCCATCTTTAGAACAGTTCACAACAGAGGCGTTGCTAGGGAGGGCTGAGGGGGCTATAGCCCCCGGTCCTTTGGTTGTAGCCCCGGATAGAAGCTCAGGGTCTACAACCAAAAGGCTACTGCAGAGGAGGAGAAGGTGTGTTCAGTTTTTGTCCAGCTTGAAGGGCATGAACCATGTATGGAGTTGTGTTACAGGGAGGGCAGAGCACTAAAAATTCCAGCATCACAGCATGCTAGCTTTTCTGACATGTCGGGCATGCAACGGCTTTAGCACATGCACCGTGACGTTTTGTTTAATTTCTTGTTACTTTCAACATTTCATACTGTGTATGTAGTTTAGGATATGTGTGTTATTTCCTCATGCCTAAATGAAGTATGTGCTTGCGTGTTTGTGAGTTTATGAATGCAGAGATCCTGGGTGGAGCGGACTTTTATTTATTTTTTTGTATTATTTTTTACTGTATTGTGCATCTCGTTAGATATACAAACCTTAAGCACTACAAATAAAACGATCTTAAAAGAGAATTTAGATTCACAGGTAATGAATACAATAAAATCATAACATGCAAATGTACTGTAGCCTCTCAAGTAATGACACTTTCATAAGGTTCATGCAGTTAGCAGATGCCAACTTGTTTCAACTACTTTGTTGCAAAGTCGGCGAGTGGAACATCTCGCCACGAGCCAAGATATTCAAGAGTTGGAAAGATTTTTAGCCTGAGGTATAAAATGAAGCGCTTCAGATTAGTGGCACAAGGTTTAGTAAGTGCATGGCATATCTGAATGAAACGCATGATGTGAATTTTTGTTGTATGGTCGCTTCATTGTCAGAGTATGAATGTTCTTGACCCGATCCCATACCTTTAAAATGCTCTCGATATTTGGGGTGTCAAGCAGCATGGTCAACGGCATATCCAAGTTCGTGAAACAAGATGTTTGGCATTTTTGCAAGGTCTCTTTGAAGCTATTTTTCTTGTTACCACACTTTTCTTTCCTAGTAATTTCATCAATGAGTTGCTATTGGTGTGTGGTGATCTTTTCAAACACCAAGTAGCCCACAATGATGTGGGAGCATACTCCAGTCTCAGGGGTGCAAATGATACTGTTGAGGTAACATTTATAACTGTTCGTGATATGTTGCTTTTTATGTTGTTAGGAGGAAGCACTGCCAGCCCATACAGTAAACTGGGAACTATCCTCACACAGTACATTTCCAGCATACCCTGCATATTGAAGCCCACTTTCCTGGCTACATAGTATTTAATCACTAGCCACTTTTTCAGATTCTTGGGATATATACTTTGCTAAAATAGTTCACTGAGGGCATATTTTTTATTGGTGATCCCAGGTAGCTGTATTGGGCCACTATTTCCAGTGCTTCCCCATTAAGCTTCCACTGGAATGTGGATTTTTTGGGAAGCTTGCCCTCCAGGCACATGATCTTTGTCTTTTTGATATTGATGTTCATACTATTAACCTCAGCATACTTTGACAACTCATCTAATGACCTCTGCATTCCCACTGGGGTCGTACAAAGATGACTATGTCATCTGCTTAAGTCATACTTAGTATTTGCTCCCCTTTGATATTTTGGGGAAATTTCTTGCCTCTGCCAAATCAGCGATGTATAGATTATAAAGCAAGGTTGGTAAAACACACCCCCGCTTAAAACCCTGATTGGTGCCAAAATCTTTTCTCACATTTCCAGTTTTATCCAAGAATATTGACACATTTGTATTTGTGTGTAGGTGCTCAAGGAAATATAGTAGCTTAGACGCTATACCTCAATTGTTACGCTTTACCCAGAGGAGCTCTTGTGGGACCAGATAAAAAGCTTTGCTAAAATCTACAGAGCCACAGTACAGATTGTTCTTTTGACCATTAGCAGCTTCCACCATTAAATATTGGATGCCCGTTATGTTGTAATTTGTGCTATATCTTTTTCTAAAGCCTGTTTGGGACAGTTTAAGCAGATTATTTTCCTCTGTCCAGATTGTCAATTTTTTAAGAAGAATTTTGGCAAAAATCTTCTGACTGGAGTCGGGCATATCCAGCAATCGATAATTTGCTGGAACAGCTCTGTCACCCTTTTTAAATACTGGCACCAACATTGATTGTAGCCATCTGTCTGGGAGAGTTCCGCTACATTTTATCTGTTTCAAACCGATCAGTAGGATTTTAGCCCAAAGCCATGGATTTTCCTTTAGCACGATGTCCCGGATGTCATCAGGCCCGGTGCTCTAGAGGGTTTTAATTTTCAGATGATAACTTCTATATCCTCCAGATCGAATTCCAAATTAAACTGCTTTATGTTTTTGTGATCCCTATTTGCCTTTTTCACCTCTTTTCTGGGGGCAGTATACAGGTCATGTATATGTCGCTCCCATACTGCTTCCATTAATGGGCTCAGTTCCCTAGACAAAGGGGCTTTTAGATGGCCATTAAATCTCGACCAAAATGTACAGCTGTTGCAGAATTTTAGTAGCATAGCAACTAACTGCCAGTTTGCATTGAAGAGAGATTGTCTATCTTGCATTAGTCTGTTTTTATAGCGGCTTGACTAGGTCTGCCTCTTTTTGCAATTTCGATGATGCAAAATTGCCTCTAATAGTAGCTCTTTCTTCACGGTATAGCACCTTTTGCTGATGGATCATAGCATCAAACAAGGCCTGATCTGGCATTCCCGTATGGATTCTTTGCCCCTTTTTGCAAGCAATTAGTTTGAGCTCCCACTAGGACAGCCAGATCCCATATCCTTTCAGTTCACCTCTCCTCCTTATCTAAATGTTTGCTCAGAAGCCAGTCGTTAATGCTCTTAATCCTATCAGGTGACCATTTTATGAGATTGTCTTTTACATTTATGTTTATATTAGCTTTACCCAGATTACAGGTTTGAATCAGTGCTATGTTGACCGACCATGTAATTTAAGCATGGTCGCTCAATGTTGACCGACCATGTAATTTAAGCATGGTCGCTCATGTCAGTAGGATTGCTTTTAGTCGGCCCACATAGGCCTCCCATTTCAGGGTCAACAGTAACATAATCAATATGGGTATAAACAGGACCATTTGTCCATGTATAGGTGGGTACACCAATATTCGCTTCTTCAATTCATGTGTTAATAGAAAACTTGTCCATTGTCTGTCCCTAAGATACCCCCGGTGTACACCCAAATGTGAATCTCTTGTATTGAGGTCACCAGATAATATAGTTAAATCTCTTGGATGACTCTCATGCCAAGCAAATATAATCTCTTTGCTGCTTTGCTCTTGCTGTTAACCCACCTCTTTTGTTGGCCAGCACTTTATTCATTTGAATTTATGAAGCACACTAGCAGCTCAGAGGCATCAAGGCGCTGGTGCAGGAGAGAAATAGTAGTTGAAGGGTGTGGCTAATGGTTACAAGAGGGCGTAGCATTGGGTTAATATAGAGAAAAGCAGTGTTAACAGTAAATACAAGCGTTTACTAGTAGAAGAAAGAAAAAAAGAAAAAAAATATAAGGTGAAGCCACTGGTTACAAGAGGGCGTAGCTTAGGGGTCGATACAGCAAAACACTGTTATGAATAAGTACCAGAGTTCTGTGCTAGAATGTCAGTAGACAGATGGGGCGGGTGGATCATAGGATCATGTGAAGAGAAGGGAGTTTGATTGCTTTGCGAAAGTGCAGGTGTGAGGTTATCCCTCTGAGGTAAGGTAGTAGAGCATTCCAATGGGCAGCTGCGATAAATTGAAAGCTGGATCCTCCTGCCTGTGACCTAAGGACCTTGGGGACAGTGATTCTGTTGGTGTAGGGGGTTCTGGTTGGTTATGTCGAGAGTGGTCTGGGGATTCTTTCGGATAGGTAGAGAGAGGGGCTGTGTTCGTGGGGCAGAGTTCTTGTCCATATCTTTTGTGATTTTCTGGGAATCTGTCCCTTGTGCCTCAGGTTGAAAAGATTTTTTTATTAAGTCCACAACTTTGGTCAAAATGTATTTTTTATTACATTTTTTTATTGAAAAATGATTTAGTTTGACATCAAACTTTACATTTTATCACAATTATGGTTCCACAATCTCAAACATCATTTCCGTGTTCATATTAATGGATGCAGAGTTTCTGTTTTCTATAGTTTTTCAAATACTCTTTACTTCAACATTGGTCAACATTATCGAGTCCCAAAATTGTATAACTCTAAAGGTGAGCAATTTATCATTTCCCATTATAATGTATGCCCAACGTTCGTTAATGTCCATTTTTCTCACTTCTTGAGGGAGCATATTAGCGAATCTTTTCAGTTTCTGACATATTGCCGAACATTCCATGATCAAGTGGAGGGATTTCGTTTGTTCGACACAGTTACAAAATCTACAAAAGTTCTCGGGAGTTGGTGAGTATATGCTAGATATTCACGGGTCGGTAGGACATTCAATCTTAGTTTTAGGAATGTCTCTCTCATGCGCCGATCCAGAAATACAACCAAATATTGCAGCAGTTGGTTGAGAGCTCTTGATTCCACGTTGGAATGTATATCCATTTTATATTCCAGTTTTTCTTTTTGTGTCTTGATTCAATCGTTTGTTTATATTGTTACCTTTAATTTCTGTGGACTATTTTTTAGCATCTCTTCAGTCACTTCTATAGCTTCCATCAATTGTTTACAATAAGTTTTCCATATATTTATTACCACTGAGTTGTCAAATTTGCTTTGCCATGGAGAATATTGATTGAAGGAATAATATCGTCTACCAATGTTTTCCTATAAAGGTCTAGATTCTTCCAGGTGACTATGGAATCCAGGGATTGTAGCTCAAGCTCATATCTGATTCTTGGCATAGGATATGAGGCTGATAGTAACAATACTTTCCTCCAGAAGATGGCTTCTATTCTCGTCCAATGTATTTAAAATCTGCTTTTCATGCAGAATATTGCAAATTAATGCTGATAACACATTTATTTTTGCTATTCAAATGTCAACTACTTTGGGCAGAATCTGCTCCACCACTGGTGATGTTCTGCTGTCATTTGACACTTTTTCTTCATCTTGGTCACTGTCTGTATCATCCAGAGAGGCCAGAGTTCAGTCATCCAAGTGGTCTGAGGATGTGAGTAGTGTGGTGAGGTCAGGTGTAATCGATAAGTGCACTCAAATTTGGTCCTCAGTTGGAGTATCCACAGGGAGGATCTGTTCCCCACCCAAGGACGCACATTGCAAGCCTAGACACATTCTCAGAAGTTATTGATTATTGTCTATTGATGATGAAGTGGGTGAGCCAGAGTTATCGATCAGCAAGTCTGAGTGTTTGATTTCTACACTTGTCGGAGGGATAGTGTTGAAAAAGCAGGTGATTACTGGTTGTGTCAGCAAGGTTTTACTGTGCTTGTTTATTTTAACATTTGACACCTGGTCTTGTGGTATATCGCATATGTCAGGGCTCTTGTCCCCTTTCTTCGTTCTGACAGCCGAGTTGCATAGGTCATATTTGCGCACTGGGGCGTGCAGCATTTGATCAAAGACGAGGTTCGAGGTTGGGGGTTAGTCAAAGGCTTACCTTGAGTGTCCTTTAGCTTGTGGTCCTTCCACCCTTTGCCCACGAGTCAGGAGACACATGACACTCAGACCTACTCCGACCTCATAGTTTCATGTAGATTGTGATCAGTGGTTTGCATGTTATTCGCCCTCGACACCGCTGGACTGGCGTTTTTGTAGTAGAAGCAGGTAACAGGTAGCGTTTGGCTCCGCACTGCAAGTCAGCAACTATATAGCTATTTCCCACAGTCGGGTTGTTACATTTTCCAATAGTACAATTTCTTGCTGATTAACATGTTCAGCCTCAGCAGTCACTGTTACACCAGAGCACAGGATCAGAGTAATACACTCCTACACACTCCACAAAGCTCTACATCCAGAAGTGGGATTTTAGGTTTTAGCTCCTCCCAGTTGAGGAAACACATAAAACCAGACTGTTTTGCAAAAATTCACTGCCGCTGCCCACAAGCACTGCCAAGCTCCTGCCTCGCTCCTCCTACGACATCGTGCCTTTTATTTTGAGAGACACTTAGAAAGAGGGGTATCTTCAGGACAGGAATGAGAATATTAGTTTCAGAAAAACGTGTTAATTTTACCTTTTGCTGCAGGATCTCGGAATGAGCCCCCCTCCTCCATTTCATGTGCCTCAAGTAAATGTGTAGAGCTTACTAGAACAGCCTGGCATATGTATCAACTGGTTCCCACTCTTATCTCTCCAAGCAGGTACTTGTGGGTCTGTACTTTAGGACACATGAACCTAAAGGGGCCATGATGTATCCTACAACTAGGACTGGGTGAATGTGTCAACCATGGCTTCAGATGACTAGGCGACTATAACCTGGAGATTTAAGAGTGAATCCCTAATTTGGAGGCACTGAGGGACTGAGTGAGTGATTGAGTGACTGAGTGAGTGTAGCCAATTGTATTCAAAATATTGAACTCTAGAACTGCTTCTTGGTGCTGAATGCCCTATTTCTGCATTCATAACTGAACAACAGAAGATGTCTGGCCTAACAATGTTAATCCACTGGTAAGCCTTAGGATTTTAATGAGCAAATAGACACTGAATGGTGCTAATTTCTTAGATAAAATCAGCATTACTGAAAACAATAGTTAAGAATTAGTGACAAGGCGCACACTTTGTTGCCAGTCAAGTTTTCCTGCATTGACTTCTTCTCAAAACAAAGGTTTTCATGACTCCATCAATCTTCATGGAGGCTATATTTCTTCACCTTTTTAGGTGTGTCTTCATTTCCTTTTCAGGTGTTGCAGGTTAATTGACAAAATGTCTCTAAGGATTCTGGTACTTGTATTTTTCACATTTAGTTTCTCTTGCAGGTGACTGGAAACAACTCCCTCCATAGTGCAAATCTTACCCTGGATAGGGGGAGGGGGAATGCCATATTTGTTGCTCTCCATTGTAAGGCGTGATGGCCCTGGTGCTGCAGCCTTTTGAGCCCGGGACTCCTAGAACATAATGGTTAAGAATTAGTGACAAGGTGCGCACTCTGTTGCCAGTCAAGTTTTCCTGCATTGACTTCTCCTCCAAACAAACGTTTTCATGACTCCATCAATCTTCAGGGGGGCTATATTTCTTTACCTTTTCAGGCGTATCTTCATTTCCTTTTCAGGTGTTGCAGGTTAATTGACAAAATGTCTCTAAATATTCTGGTACTTGTATTTTTCACATTTGGTTTCTTTTGCAGGTGACTGGAAATAACTTCCTCCATTGTGCAAATCTGACTCTGGGCATAGGCATGTCATGTCGAGTGTAAAACCTTTAAAATGTCACTGGTTGCTACTGTCATTGATGGGTCTAAACTAGAGTGATACGGCAAATAGTGAAATGCTCGCCATCAGTCGCCAGTTTCTCAAGGTCAAAAAGGTTCACTAGGAATCAGTCCTAATGCATGCATCCACTATGACATCCTGTTTTCATACCACTGCTATTGTCATTCTCCCCCAATCACCTGTGATATTTCCCTTATGAACAACCAAGTAAAATACTCAACCCAGGGTAGAGCCATTTCCCCACCAGTCCTACATCTACACTCATCAGTTCCTGACCCCCTGTCAGTAATGATGTGGAGTGGCACTTAGCGGGAAATTAAAGCAAGTAAGTGCATTATGAGTAATGCTGAAAGTTGACACTTTAACACATGGGTCTTTGCACTGAGGTCCTTATTCTGGGTTTGGGCACTCACAAGCATATGTATGTCCTTGCCACTGACAGTAAGGGGCACTGGCACTCCTTAGTGAAGACACAGGACAAGTGCAGAAAATGGGTTCTGGCATTGATGAGAGAGACTAACAAAACAAGGGGAGGTACGAGGGAGATTAAGTCCACACCTGGCGATCCCTCGAGTAGGCTAGAAAGCCTTTAACAACAAACAAAGCAGCGCTAGGCGGCGAGCCACTCTATTGCATAGAGCTGAATGCCAACCAAAACAAAAGTTAAGAGAACCAGGTATCTCAACCAAACTCGTGAGGCAACTGTCAAAGAATATAACAATGTTATTAATATCGAAACAATCTTAAAAATACAATCAAAATGCAAAATGCACAGGTTAATATGTGACCATTGCTCAATAATTGGTCATTTGTGCAGTGCAAAAATATAACAGACATAGTATGGGCTTAAGGTTTTCAGCCCTGTAATAGTTGATAGAAAAAAGTGTCTTGTGCTGGGCAAATTTAAACAATAAACCACATCAAGCACTCCATTCGTACTATTCATCTCTCCCTCATACTCATTCTTTCTTCATCAAACTCATCCCAACATGTTTCTTTCCATTCAAAAGTAAACAGATTCTTAGGAAAATCTTCAGGGGATGTCTGAAAACAGCTGAATGCACTGTTGTCAAATTTAAAAATAAAAGGATTTTTAATCAAACACATGAGAGAACTTCATGTGAACTCAACAATCACTGTATCAATACAGGTGGGCACAGAGTATCCTATAAAGGAAATTCTACACCGGGCCCGTCAATCTTCTCTTACATGCCAGCAGTGGGAGGCATCACCTGCAATAGAACAGACAATGGTGTAATTATCCATATGTCTAATGTCGACTTGTCAATAGGTCAACGGCCCACCTGTACTAATCAAATGGGTCACTAATTAAGTTTAGGAGATAACAATTCTCTAGCTTGCACGGTCATAACATCCTATGAGCTAAAACAATGGACATTTGAGTATCTATCTTGCTCAGGCGGAACATTTGTAGAGAAAATGGTTACGGGGCAGGCTTGTGTGGATGACGTCATGGTTCTGGTCTCTTGAACCTGCATGTAACACAAACCTGCCAGACTGGGTGCAGGTTGAAGGTAGATATAAAAGCCACATCTTACCAATGGTAGGTAGGTATCTTGGTCCCAGCGTTGGTCAGTGACAGATATGTCATCCCTATGTTAATGGTCATCGGTCGTTGATACTTGATAAATGTAGTTTGGATCACAACGGAACAAAGGGCTGCCTTAGCTACCTTTTTGCAGCCCCGCGAGGGGTAGTCTGAAAACCACGAGGAAAACTATCAGCACCTGGTAATTGTATCAATGAAGGTGCCTACGGTCATGTACCTAAGTTGTTGACATTGAAAAGTAGAGCCGTTACCGGCATCATGACCATATCTAATATGATTACCTAAAATGAGAGGGCTTGCAACGACAACTGCAGGTTGCTGAAGCAAAACGTTAGTGTGTTGAATCAGTGTAGTCTCAATAGCATTGCTGTCCAGTCTGGAAGTCAGGTATATCACACGTTGATCCCTATATGAAAAATATTGAAAATAGCAAGGCTGTACGTGAGAAACTATCTGTTGGCAGTATCGGTCAGCCAAGCCGCTCGTGGTAGCGAGGGACTCTGGCGGAATAACTAATGGGAAGGTGTTAACATAATAGGGAGTCGCATTAAGATCTGCGTGTTGGAAAATGCTCCATTAATTGGGAGGCTACGTTTCCAAGGCGTGTCTCGCCAGCCCAGAATGGAGTGGTCCCATCGGGCCACACCCAGGATGGTTGGTGTATTGATAGTGGATCTACGATTAATCATGCAGAAATGAGCTCTGCCAGGAAAGCAGAGCGATCGTGTAGTTCAAGCATTGTGGTTCCCACATATAATGGGTTACATCTGTTAAAGTTTTAACGCTTACTCCGTAGTTCCCAAACCCCAAGCTCTTTCTCTAGTCCGGCAGCCATTTAGCATGTGTGGTCACATGATCAAAACGTCTGTTAATGTACGTCTCTAACATCAGATGGCATTTGCTATTGGTGCAATGTGTTATCTACTGGGTTAGCCGCAGTTTATTAATGATAATGATGTGTTATTTATATAGCACCTTTATCCAAAGCGCTTTACAGAGCAGATTTTTACATATAATATCACCCAACCGAAGTTGGTACTCATTTATCGACCTCGGAAGGAAGAAAGGTTGAGTTGGCCTTGTCGGGATTCAAACCTGAAACCTGCAGATCACGCTCAGATCGCAACAGCGAGCGCTTAACCCGCTGAGCTATCTTGCCACTGGACAATAGATTTGATATGTCCATTACAGAAATCCGTATACCTGGTGAGTGACGAACTTACGCTTTGGTTTTAACATTCTAGAAACATAATAATGCGTATTATCGCTCCAGTGGAAAGGGCAGCTCAAGATGTACTGGCCTATCGCCATGTCGGATTCATGAATTGCAGTTAGATTAAAGCTATAGCATTGATGGTGATGCTAAAATTTGCAACAAGTTGTTCATAATCGAAGACCACGATTGTGAGGAGTAAATAGGGGGCAGCATGGACTACTGGACGTAAGCTCTTCCGGGTTCAACAGCTATTTTATTGGTAGTTACAGACTGCATGTAAACAAGGAGCAGTCTAAGTGCAATCACCTTAGGCTAGCCAATCAATTTTTTCAGGCCATTCAGAGCACTCTTACTCCGGAAAACGTGCTGTTGTTCTTTACGTAGAAGAGTGACTTTATCTCTGTTAGCATTTATACTCGGATTGAGTTTGGAAATTATTGGCCATTTGAAATCGTCGGGTGAATGTATCTTCTCAATCCAGTGGTCATCCATTGGTGCGTTGGCTGTACATTATTTTAGCAGCTTTTATGCTCGCCGATTCTCGCTTTGATTTTACTGTCAGTTTTACCAATGTATATCTTGGTGCAGGGACACCATATCACATACACAACCATGGAGGAGTTGCAATTGGTGTATCATTTCTGTTTCCAAGGAAGGCGCAGACCCAAGTCGACCTCAGTGCTTTTGAAAGTGAAATGGCAGTAAGTACATTGACCACAGGGGAAATGTCCCACAACTTGTGGTAATTCCCATTGTTGTGTCGAGGTGATCTGTTTGGGTGGTTTAATGCTTATATCGTTCCTAGTGAGTTGTTAAGGTTTTTACTTCGTCTGAAGGCTACAACAGGTCATGGTACTGTTTGTATGCCTTTTTCCAGAACTGGCCAATTATTCAGGATGATTTTTTTTATTGCATTTGAATTTTGACTATACGTGTTGACAAACACAAGCTTTTGTACTGCATCATTCGCTGTAGACCGGTCTTTGTACTCTTATAGAGCATCTCAATGGTTGTTCTTTGCTCTTTTCAGAGCTTTCGCAGTAATGTCATGTGGATAGCCCCTAAGATGCAATTCTTTTTCCATTTTATGAGCTTCTATGGAGAAGTCGGACTTGTTAGTGCTGTTTCGTTTGAGTCTCAGGAACTGACCCAACGGGAGGTTATCCCTCACGTGTTTAGGAAGAAAGCTATTCTAATGTAGCATGGAGTTCCTATCTGTGAGTTTATAATAAGGTTTCACAAAGATGGTCTTGGAGTCTGCGTCTGCTGAAATTGTAATATCCAAGAAGTTTAAGGACTCCACACTAGAGTTTGAGGTGCATTTCAGAAACCTATCTTGAAGGTTTATCCATAGAAAAAAATGCCTGTAGCTCCCCTATGGATCCTTGTCATATGACAAAAATGTCATCAATATAACGTCTCCAACTACGAATATGTTTGACATATGGGTTGGTTATATGCATGATTTTGCTCAGTTCAAACGCTTCCATGTACAAGTTTGCAATCCTGGGTGCCAGTGTTGCAGCCATGGCTGTCCCATGAATTTGTTGGTAGAACTCACCGTAGAAGTGGAAATAGCTTTCTACGAGGCTCATCTCTGCACACCAAAGTATGAATGAAATGGGGGTGGCCCCTACTGTATGGTCTAGTAGCCGATTCTCTTCTAGTATTTCCAAAGAGGCTCTCTGAGGGATACTCGTGTATAGGGCTACCACGTCAAGGCCCAAAATGATTTCTATTGTTGGGTCAAAAGGGGTTCCTTCAATTTCCTTTATGATCTCCGTTGTGTCCTGTACGTAAGAGGCCATTTTCTGGAGCAGCGGTTGCAAAAAAGTGTCTGCAAACCTGGACAGAGGTTCAAGTACTGAATTGACTCCAGACACTATAGGGCAGGGGTGCACAACTGATTTTGACAGAGGGCCGAAAGTACCTTACATGAGGACTATAGTGGGCCGAAAAGTAAATGTGGGCGGGGCGGTAGGCGGGGCGGTAAGCGGGGCCTGGAAGGAGGCTTTTTAAACCCCCAATTTGTATTAAACACATGGAAAAAGAATATGTTTTTGAGGGGTAACGATTTTCACTTGCATTTCAAACTTACATTTTGTACTACACATTTTCCATTGTTATAATTTATTTCTATTTAGTTATTGTATCTCGTCTGTTTAATTAACTTATATATATATTATTGACCCTAGATTGGACATTCCGCTATTTTGGACTGCTATAGATAGCTGTTTGGGTAGCCCAAGAGGAGTATGGCCTTCGTTGAGTCAGGTTTCCTCAAAAAGCAAAGGATGTACCTCTCCTAACTGTGCCTGTTTTAGCTTTATTATTGGGTTCACTCTTGGAGTGCAACACTATGCCCCATGGCTCCCACCCCCAACCAAACACTATGCCCCATGGCCCCCTCACCCCCAACCAGACACTATGCCCCATGGCTCCCTCGACCCCCAACCAAACACTATGCCCCATGGCCCCCACCCCTCAACCAAACACTATGCCCCATGGCTCCCTCAACCCCCAACCAAACACTATGCCCCATGGCCCCCACCCCTCAACCAAACACTATGCCCTATGGTACCCTCACCCCCAACCAAACACTATGCCGCATGGCACCCTCACCCCCAACCAAACATTATGCCCCAGGGCACCCCACCCCTCAACCAAACACTATGCCCCATGGCTACCCCACCCCTCAACCAAACACTATGCCCCATGGCACCCTCACCCCCAACCAAACACTATGCCCCATGGCCCCCTCAACCAAACACTATGCCCCATGGCACCCCCACCCCTCAACCAAACACTATGCCCCATGGCACCCTCACCCCCAACCAAACACTATGACCCATGGCCCCCTCAACCAAACACTATGCCCCATGGCCCCCTCACCCTCAACCAAACACTATGCCCCATGGCCCCCACCCCTCAACCAAACACTATACCCCATGGCACCACCACCCCTCAACCAAACACTATGCCCCATGGCCCCCAACCCTCCACCAAACACTAGGCCCATGGCACCCTCAAACCCAACCAAACACTATGCCCCCACCCCCAAACACTATGCACCCCCACCCCCCAACTCAGCACACACAAACCAGCACCCATACAGACCCGAACCCCCCACCCCCAACTCCAAACCCCCACCCCCTAACTCAGCACACACAAACATGCACCCATACAGACCCGAACCCCCAACCCCCAAATCAGAACTCTCAAACAAGCACCCACTCAGAGCCGAATCCCCATCCCCCAACTCAGCACACACACAAACATGCACCCATACATACCCGAAGCCCTCCACCCCCAAAATCAGCACTCTCAAACAAGCACCCATACAGAACCGAACCCCGCACCCCCAACTCAGCACACACACAAACATGCACCCATACAGACCCGAACCCCCCACCCCCAACTCAGCACACACAAACCAGCACCCATACAGACCCGAACCCCCCACCCTCAACTCCAAACCCCCCATCCCCCAACTCAGCAGACACAAAAATGCACCCATACAGACCCGAACCCCCATCCCCCAAATCAGCACACACTCTCATGCATGCACCCATACAGACCCGAACCCCCACCCCCAACTCAGCACACACACAAACATGCACCCATACACACCCGAACCCCCACCCCCAAACTCCGAACCCCCCACCCCCCAACTCAGCACACATACAAACATGCACCCATACACACCCGAACCCCCCAACCCCCAACTCCGAACCCCCCGCCCCCCAACTCAGCACACACACAAACATGCACCCATACACACCCGAACCCCCCACCAGCCAAATCAGCACACACAAACCAGCACCCATACAGACCCGAAGCTCCCACCCCCAACTCCAAACCCCCCACCCCCAACTCAGCACACACACAAACATGCACCCATACACACCCGAACCCACCACCCCCCAACTCAGCACACTCTCAAACATGCACCCATACAGACCAGCACCCCCCACCCCCTAAATCAGCATACAAACTAGCAAGCATGCTCACATACAGACCCAGCATCTCAACATAAACCGCACTTACACTCCAAAACAAACATTCATGCACACCCGACACCCCCCCACCCCCGCATCTCAACATACACACAAAAAACATTCAAATCCAAACATTCATACACATCTGACACCCCCCACATACCCCCATCCCCGCATCTCAACATACACACCAAAAACATTCAAATCCAAACATTCATAAACATCCGACACCCCCCCACCCCCCATCTCAACATACACACAAAAAACATTCAAATCCAAACATTCATACACATCCGAAACCTCCCACCCCCGCATCTCAACATACACACAAAAAACATTCAAATCCAAACATTCATACACATCCGACACCTCCCCACCCCCGCATCTCAACATACACACAAAAAACATTAAAATCCAAACATTCATACACATCCGACACCCCCCCACCCCTGCATCTCAACATACACACAAAAAACATTAAAATCCAAACATTCATACACATCCGACACCCCTCCCCCGCCCCTCAACATACACACACAAACATACAGCAAAACAGACCCGACACACAAACATAAACAGACCACTTACCGGAGACGTGCTGGAAGGCAGGTAAGCTGGAAGTCGCTGGAATCGTACTACGGCTGGCGTGGTCCAAGGCTGAAATGCCTTCTGGCATCAAGCCTTATGGACCACGCCAGCCGTAGTGCTGGCCCTCCATTGGTACAGCACACATGCATTACGTGTCTCATGGGAGCGACGTGGTGCGTGTGTTCTGCGCCAATGACGGCCAGTGTTTTGTCCGGCCGGAAGACTACAAAGACTCTCCTAATGGAGGGCGACCGATGCTGCTTGCGGGCCGCCCTCCATTAGGAAAGTGTTTGTGCCTCACGGGCCGGACAAAAGAGCATGGCGGGCCGCAACTGGCCCGCGGGCCATATGTTGTGCACCCATGCTATAGGTCTTCCTGGTGGTTCCTGCATAGATTTATGTATTTTGGGGAGAGTGTAGAATTGAGGTATGCAGAGTTTCTTCTTGGTTAGGAAATCGGCCTCCTTAAGTGAAATCCAACCTGCCTGTTTTGCCTTCTCTACTTTTAGACTCATGGTATCCTGGAGTCTCTTAGTGGGATCAGCTTCAAGACGTGAGTACCAGTTAAGATCTAGAAGTTGTTTCTTGCATTCTCTCAAGTATGCGTCCCTATTTTGCAGAACAATGGCCCCTTCCTTGTCCACTTTCCAGATCACAATTGTGTCATTAGCTAGGAGGTCCCTCATTGCTTGGTCATATTGGTGAAGGTGGTCTTACCCTTAATTTTTCTTTCTAATGCATATAAATCGTGCAGGACACTATTCTGGAAGGTGTCTGCCTCTGTGCTATGCAACTGCGAAGGTACACAGGAGGAGGATTTATTGTGTAAACAGGTATCCGATTTCTCCGGCTCAGGAATGGCATCTTGGAAATGTTGAAAAAGGTGAATCTTCCTAATGAATTGAAAGCATTCCTGATGAATAGGTGACTGGGTCGTGGTTGTTGGTGGGTACAAACCCCCTTCCTCTTTCTAGTACTTTTAATTCATCTTCTGTAAGGGAATATGATGAGAGGTTCACCACAATGCCTACATACTGCGGGTCACTCGGGGTTCGAAATCCCAATCCTCTGGGCTCCTCTCTAAAAAAGGCTGTGTAGTGGCCCCCCTATTGGATTGGTTACCGCAGTTGATGTTGTTTCTCCCTCGATAATTCTTATGCCTCTCTTTTTGCCGACAGTTGAAGTGATAACAACAAGAAATTGGGTCACACATTGGAGCTTCCATCACTGGAGCTAAAGGAGGTATTTTTAAATCTTACTTTTTTCTGTCCTCCACTTGTGGTCCCATCATTTTGTACCATTTGGTGATAATTTCCTGGGTGTATCTGAAAGCCTTTTCGTGAGTGAAATGTGTCAGGTCTTTGTTCATGTGCCTGACAATTTCTCTCAAAGTGTCTTCCTTGAAATTAGTCATTTCAAGCATCAACGGATCTAATCTTTTTTGTAAAGATCCAGCGGTACCGCCTTTTGAATTTCTTCTTCCAAGGTTTTCACATCCACCAAGATCTTTTCTGTCATTTCTGTAGCTGTGTCGATTATTTAGATAATCCAATCTCTACTGCACATATTCGCTACATAGCTCCACTGAAGGATGAAATTGTTGTAGTCCAAAAAGAGTCAAGGCTCATTCCGAATATCTAATCCCTGGGGTAGTGTGCCTTTTTCGTGAATATTCTAACATTATGGAGCCATGCAATTCCATTCTAATGAGTCTTTTTTTGAGTTGGCTAAGTACGTCCCAATTGGTAATGTTGGGGGTGGCCTAAACCAGAAGCTTTTTCCAATAGCTCTTGGACATATTGTTCATCATAGCTTTTGCATCTTTCTAAAGCCATGCTCAAGGCTACAAAACTCTGGGAAGTGTATCAGAGAAGAAACGTCTATAGCGTAAAGTCAGTCCCGATCTTGTAAACCTGTAAATATTTAAGTTCAACTTCACCACCGGGGCACCCCACACCATTGCGGTTCCACCCAGCCTTCCTCGCCTATTCTTGCAAGGTATCCACCTTCAACATTGCCGGATCAAATTCCTTTTCTTATTTCAACATGTTCTATGAGCACATATTGTCAGCAACAGGCTGAACTGTGTATCTTAGCAGGCTTCACAGGGCAACCAATCCTAGAATCTCATCCTACGTCCAATCAGCTCGCGCCATCCGCGACCAATCACACAGAGCCGTGCATACTAACCAGGCAGCTCTCTGATCTGGTCTCACTCACTCCCCGTGAAACAGGCTTATCGCTCCCCTCCGCTGATCGCGGCTTCAGGTAAAACCATGGGCTAATCCCACAAGCCCACCACACCAACCAGGTACCCTGATCACGCTACTCGGCTCCCCCTGCCCTGCCCGACACGGGACCACCTCGATAAATACACTGCTCCCCGCGGTCCCGTCATCCGACTCCACCAATTCCTTGCTCTGACCGACCCCGCATGGCCTTAACTCCAAGTCACCAGCCCCCCACCCAGCACCAGCCATATCCCAGACATCCCACCCTTATAGGAGGGCCCATCTCCATTACTCTCGACCCTGCCACTGACCACACTGGGTCCCATTGACCCCAGCAGTGCTTACAATTCAGGGACTCGCAAGCCCCATCCCACAAGTACGCCGCCAGCCGCGCTGACTACCATACCTGCCCGGCACTCCCACACTTTCTTTAGCTTGCCTAACAGGCCCCCGCTCTGCCTTTTGCCTTCTTAACAGGAGCCTTGTCCACAGCGTTGCCACTGGCTGCCTCCCTATTCCAACATCCACACGGCACACTTGCCGCTCCTCGGATTTTCGGTTCTCTGCCCACCCATGTCCCATTCTGCTATCCTTTAGCAACCGCACCTTCAGAATACCATGGGACCACTTACCTGCCCTCAACCTTTGTAGCTTGCCACACAGGCCCCCATTCTGCCATCTGCCTTCCTCACAGGAGCACTTGTCCCCCCTTTGCCATGGCTGCCTCCGTTTTTTAACAGACTCACGGCACACTTGCCGCTCCTCTGACCTTTCAGCTCTCTCCCCACCCTTGTCCACCAATAGACCACCAACACATGTGCTCTCCAGCAATTCTAGGTTATCACCCCTCATCCATATTGTAAAATTCTTTCACAGATCAGGCTACTCAGCCCCAATGGCACCCGGACACGGGAGGACCAGCAATCAGCGCCTAATCAGAGCACACCATAGCACTTTATTGGGTAAGCTCTAGTATTTTCTAACCCATTGCCTTATTTCTCAACTGGCTCCCTCCCTTAACTAACAACATGCTCTCCTTCTTTCTCTCCCTTGGTACTTTGCTCGTGTGCTATTTTAAACCAATGTGACTAATTGATTATGAATGTATATATGCATCAACTGATCACCAATGTATTTCTGTTACAAACCACTTCACTCTCACGCACTTTCACCACCCAACGACTCAACTGCTTACCTTGCTCCCCCTTGAGTGGATATTAATTATCCAATGCTTAATCATCTCATTCATAATTACATGTGTTCATGATTGAATTCGCTATCTCTGTTGATTTTTCAAAAAACCACGTGGGATTCACACAAATGTCACTGCGCCATTCTTTGCACTCAACCACATTCACACTGCACAGCCCTGAAAAAGACTTAGGTCGAAACGCGCGTCGGCTGCTTGCACTCACCAATGTTCAACAACTGGTGTTATACACCGCTATGATGATTCTAAAATTGACTTGTGGAATTGCATAAGAAATAATAAAGCAAAAAAGTTACAAGCATCAATACGACTCGGATCTGACCATGAATCAATACCTAAGCGTAACTGCTACATTCTGGGACTATTGAACCCCCCCAGCGCCTTCCAATATCCGCAGGTTTGTCATCCCACCCAATCTGTAAATATTCAATTTCCACGAGATGGTCACTAAGATGCATTGATCTCAGTGCTCAGACTGTTGCAACCATGATACAATACAAACTCACGGTCCTGCGACCGTACTAGAAACCAACAAAACAAGGGGAGGTACGAGGGAGATTAAGCCCAAAAAGGCTAGACAGCCTTTAATGACAAACAAAGCAGCGCTAGGGGGCGGGTCATTGTATTGCATATAGGTGAATGACAACTAAAAGAAAGGTTAAGAGAACCAGGTATCTCAACCAAACTCGTGAGGCTAATGCCAAAAAATGTAACAATTTTATTAATATCTTAAAAATACAATCAAAATGCAAAATGCACGGGTTGATATGTGACCATTGCTCAATAATTGGTCAGTTGTGCTGTGCAAAAATGTAACAGACAGTTTTACATATTATGGGCTTATGGTTTTCAGCCCTGTAATAGTTCATAGAAAAAAGTGTCTAGTGCTGTGCAAATTCAAACAATAAACCACATCAAGCACTCCATTCGTACTATTCATCTCTTACTCATACTCATTCTCATTCTTTCTTCATCAAACTCATCCCAATATGTTTCTTTCCATTCAAATGTAAACAGATTCTTAGGAAATTCTTCAGGGGCTGTCTGAAAACAGCTGAATGCATGGTTGTCAAATTTAAATAAAACACATGAGAGAAAATCAAGTCACAACAATCACTGTATCAATACAGGTGGGCACTGAGTAGCCTATAAATGAAATTCTACCCAGCGCCTGTAAATCTTCCAGTATATACCAGCGCTGGGAGGCATCAACTGCAATAGAACAGACAATGGTGTAATTATCCATATGTCTAATGTTGACTTGTCAATAGGTCAACGGCCCATCTGTACTAATCGGATGGGTCACTAATTAAGTTTAGGCGATAACAATTCTCTGGCTTGCAAGATCACTACATCCTTTGAGCGAAAACAATGGACATTTGAGCATCTATCTTGCTCAGGTGGAAAATGTGTACAGAATATGGTTACGGGGTAGACTCGTGTGGATGACATCATGGTTCTGGTCTCTTGAACCTTCATGTCAAACAAACCCGCCAGAACAGGTGCGGGTTGAAGGTAGATGTAAAAGCCACAGTTTACCAATGGTAGCTAGGTTTCTTGGTCGTAGCGTTGGTCAGTGACAGATATGTCATCCCCGTGGTATGGGTCATCCGTTGTTGATACTTGATATCCGTAGTTTGGATCACAACAGAACTGATGAGAGAGACACTGACACTAATGTTGACATTCATAAATTGATGTTGTGACACTGATGGTAATACACAGGATGGGATCCGTATCAGGGTTTATGATGACATAATGGCATATAATTGGAGGACCTGCCACATAGTGTAAACCTGAGGATGCCAGCTAGCATATTGAATGGAACATGGGCCTGGTACATCACAGGAATAGCAGCGCATAATATGGCAGAACCCGGGCATATGCTAGTAATGCATGCTGTGTCGTTTAAGTTCCTCCATTATCCCAGGTATTGCCATCATATGGCCAGACACACCTACAATACACCAGGTATTGGCATACAGTATGACAGTACCTGGTTTCTTGTGGGAGTATCAGAAGATTATTTTGGCATTACCTTGCATAAGCTGTGATTATCTGCATGATCCCTTTGCACAGTTCTGCAACCATATGTACACCGAACTAACACAACCACACATGTATGTATCACACACATAAACACATCCAGAACTGCACACTAATACATCGATTCTATGTGGCAGCATTTCCCATTGAGGTGTGGGCCCACAATTAAATTGGATTCTAGAAGGTCATGGATGTCCATATTGAAAGGATGCAGAAACAGTAGTTCAGTTTTCTCTTCTTTCATTAAGAGCTAGATGTACGCCCCACTGGCACCTTCACAACCAGCTTTCTTTCTGTTGCATCTTACTTATCAAAGATGGACATTGCAAATGGAAAATGCACATTCACATAGTTCCACTACAACATTCAGCATTCTTAACACTCAACATTGTTAAGTATGAAGAATACTACACATCTAAGTGTTTACCCATATTTCAGAAAATATCCTAACCTTTCTTCAACCTTATATTCTATGTCAAGACAGAGGCGAGCATTAAGCTGCTTCTTCTTTTATTTTCTCTCTCCAGCAGTTTAAACAAAAAATATACATTTTGTAAAATTTTCTTTTTAAAATAACTTTTTTTTTTTTTGGGAAAAACTTCAAGTCCTATCATTTCTGTAGTCCTTTAGTCTCTGGCCATGTGACCTAGTCCTTCCTTTTCCTCTTTCCTTCCTCTTCTTTTCCTGCTCTCTACAGATAAGTACCATATTATCTTAGCTGCGTAGAGTTTGCAAATAGAACATGTATTTTTCATAGTATGGACTAAATTTGTTAACCATTGTAAATATTATATGTATGGGGTTATGATTAGGCCCCCGGGACGCGTGACGCAGCAGCGTTAGTAACCTACATTCTTATATTAGAGGGAGTCGGAGCCCCCGTGTCACACTATAAGGCACTTTAGGGGCCTGCCGAATTCCCTTTCAGTCAAGCAGTGCGGCCCGTAAACCGCAACTCAGCCCCCACCTTTGGAAGGGCGGAACGAAGCGCGAGCGGGATATCAATTCCCCACGCACAACCGCCGAGGAAAAAAACCCCCACCGTCGTGGGGGCAGAGCGGCCGGTCAGCTATGCTCGCGACGCAAGCCAATACACAAAGCTCAGAGCAAAGAGCCCCCACCCTCATGGAGGCGGGGCTTCACGCATTACGCTCCGAGGAAGATTCAATCCCTGATTTCACAACGTTACGGAGCGAAATTCAACACGGTGACGGATAAACTCATGTTATTAACAGTCATAAGAGTGTTTTTCCTAACATCAAATTAGATTACTGTCTCAATACAAACCTGCACAGATACAGCATACAGTGCGGTGAAGGTGCACCCTCAAGGGAAAGTGAATCTGTGGACATGCCACTACACCTGGAAAGGTATTTGATCAGGCACCTGTCACCACATAAAAAAATGTCAAACTTCGAATGGAGCGAAGAGGAACAAGAGGCAGTCTATCAAGAAGACTTAGCCTATAGCTTCAAAGAAGTGCTGGGAGATTCACTAATGGAGGCAGTGGCTCAAGGGGTCAAACCCTTACAGGAAAGACTACATACAATAGAGCTATTTCTGAGCCAGAAGGAAGAACGCTCCGAGCAGGAAGAAAGCACATCCACAAGGGCAACTGCAAAAGACCCTAAGGGGTGTAATAAGCAAAGACTCTTCTGACCCCCCGGGCCAACTGGAAGGGGCTGGTACAAGAGCCCCAGAGGCTACAGATGCTTTCCTTAGACTAAAAGAAGCGTTCATGAGGGATTCACAGGTGCCGAGCATCGAGACCCCCTACCCAGGGGAAGACAATATGGGTTATCCAGAGGATGGCTCCCCAGAAGGTTTCCCACAAGAGGAACTGCCGATATCCCCTACATCCACTCAAGAGGATGCAGATAATGAAGGGGACGAGGGAAGCCAACCCCCGCCTAAGAAAAGGCAACGAAAACTTCATCACATAGAAGAAGGCGAAACATTAGACATGTTTCAGCCGGAGGAGATCAGAAATCCGAGATCCTCGGAGTGGGTACCTTTGCCGAGAGTCGTGAAGTATATGATGCATAGGCTGCGGAAAGCTCTTGAAAGGAGGTTAGACAAAGACTGAGAGCCGAATGCCCAAGACCAGACCTACCAGGCAAAGTTGCACAAGCTCCGGAATTAGACCCCAAAATGTTATCGTTTGTCTCCAAATCCAACAGAAACCCAAGAAACGGCATAGACCGCTCATGGAAAAGTTGTCAAGAAAAAGTCCTCGACCTGGCCGGACCTCTGGCTAAAATAATGGACCTAGCCGAGCGAGCCAAGCATACAGGCGAGGAGGTAGACCCTGGAGTCCTGGCAAATTGGGCCCAGCGAGCCGTATGTCTACTAGGCAACGCAAATTTCACAATTTCATCCGAACACACGAGAGGTCTCCTGCTCAAAATTGACCGTAAATTAGGAGATCTGTCGTCATACGAAGCTGGAGAGGCAGCTCAGGGCCTTTTGTTCGGGGAAACATTCGGCAAAGAAATGGGGAGGTTCGTAGGGATCTACACCTCCCTAGAGAAGGCACAGGCCTCGATGAAGAACATTTTTCCAGGGAGAGTTTTTGGCGGGACCGGTCGCTACAGAGGTCGCTCGACCGGTCGGTACCAAGCATTTAGAAGGCCTCAGAACAACAGAAACCAATACTGGGAGTCCAGGCAACCAGATGCCTTCTTTCCCCCAAGAGGCTGCTTCCCTAGAGGAAGGCGGGGCAGAGGACAGGGAAGAGGACAAAACTTCCCCACAGGTGAGAAATTTTACATATCAGCCAGTGGGGGGAGGACAGCTACATTCTGGGAAAATCGGCGCTCGCTTTCCAGCAACGCCTGGGTCCTGCAGACAGTGAAAAGAATACATGTAGAATTCACAGAGACCCCTGCCCAGTCGCAAACGCTGCGCCCCTTAGTCTCCACACAGACAGAGAAAGAACTGCTAGACGCAGAACTGCAAAGCCTAGCAGAAAAACGTTGATCGAACCATGCGTAACACCCCCAAGATTTGTGAGCAATATGTTCCTGGTCCACTGGAAAGACAAGGTGAGACCAGTGATACATCTGAAACACATGAACAGCTGGGTGGCCTATAACCATTTCAAAATGGAAGGTACCCACCAGCTCAGAGGCACGCTCAGACAGAGCGACAGGTTAGTAAGGATAGACTTGAAAGATGCTTACCTAACAATTCCAGTGCAGAGAGATTTCCGTCCCTTCCTAGCGTTCGACTGGGACGGGCAATTATGGCAATTCGCAACGATGCCATTCGGGCTGTCCTCAGCGCCATGGGCATTCACGAAGATCATGAAACCAGTGGCAGCGGCGATCAGAGAAAAGGGGATTTGGATGATTATATATCTAGATGACATCCTACTGATGGCCGACAGCAGAGAGACCCTTGCCTACCAGACCGACTGGGTGGTGAAACTCTTGACCTCACTGGGTTGCCTAGAGAACTGAGAGAAATCAGAGATGATACCAGTGAAGAGGATAGACTTCCTGGGTTTTATTATAAACACCAAGTCGGACATTGGAACTCCCAAACAGAAAGATCAGAGACATAAAAAGAGAAATAAGAACATGTCTCAGCAAGACGAACATATCACTCCGCACCATAGCACGAGTAGTAGGCTTACTATCAGCACCAATACAGGCGATATTCCCAGGAACATTACACTATCGAGCCCTGCAGAGGCTGAAGATACGACACCTTCAGCAAGGCCTACATTACCATCAACTGGTACTCTTAGATCAAGAGTCCAGAACAGAACTGGAATGGTGGTTAGTGAACATGGAAGCCTGGAACGGGAGAGCCATTTTTGGCGACCGCCCAGACTTGATAATAGAATCAGACACCAGCAGAGCAGGCTGGGGAGCCCGGTGAGGAGATCTCCAGACAAGAAGGAGATGGAGCACAACGGAACTCCAATTACACATAAACTGTCTGGAGCTACTAGCCAGATCCTTCGCAATCAAGGCGTTTACAAAAGGAAAAGTGAATTCTTTCATTCTGCTGAAAATGGACAACATTTTAGCAGTCAAGTACATCAACCATTTAGGAGGAATGAGATCCAAATTACTAGCGGAAATAGGCAAGGATTTCTGGCATTTCTGCCTGGAATCGGGGATCTCAGTAGTAGCCAAATACTTACCAAGTTCGTTGAATATAGTGGCGGACTGGAACTCCAGGCATCTCTCCTGTGTGTTTAGCCTGGATGCTGGACCGGGTAATATTCCAGAAGCTGGAAAAGCTTTGGGGCCCAGTACACACGGACCTGTTTGCATCCAGGCTAAACACACAGAAAAAGAGGTTCTACAGATGGAGATTGGACCCAGCTGCAGCCGGAATGGATGCCTTCCTGCAAGACTGGAGAGAGCAGACACTTTACGCCTTTCCCCCATCCATAATGATGAGCCGAGTACTAGCAAAAGTATGCAGAGAGGCAGTGAACTTCATAGTAGTGGCTCCGATCTGGAAATCTCAAGTATGGTTCCCAGCGCTCATGGAACTAATAGCAGATTACCCGAGAGTAGTGCCTCAAGGAGAGAACCTCCTCACGGACCCAGTTGGGTCATTTCACCCTCTGAGAGTGAAGGGGACGCTGCCGTTGATGGCGTGCAGGATAGCAGGAGACGCTGGAATCTCCTGGGAATTTCGGCACAAGCTGCAAGCCTCATCGCCGAGTCATGGGCGCCTTCAACTAGAAGGAGCTACGACGCAGCTTGGAACAGGTGGTCGACATGGTGCAGAAGGAGAAATATTCCTCCCATTTCTGCCCCTCTAGTCGAGATACTGAATTTCTTAGCGGAACTCCTCCAAGACGGCAAAGCATACAGAACAATAGGGGTATACAGATCCGTGATTTCAGCAGGTCACCTGCCCATGGAAGGAGTACCAGTAGGAGAAAATGTAGCAGTGATACGACTCCTAAAAGGAATAAGATTCAGGAAGCCCCCTCAGCCGAGATACGAGACTTTATGGGACATATCGGTAGTATTGAAACTACTAGCTGAATGGTCCGATAACAGATATTTGTCACTAGGGCAGCTTTCAGACAAACTAACCATGTTATTATGCATGGTGTCATGCAGGAGAGTAGCAGACGTGAAAGCTTTAGAAGTGAATAGGAAAACGTACATCCCAGAAGGCGTAACGTTTAACCTAGCTAGAAGGACAAAAACAGACTCTGCCACGATCACATAACCCTACATGCAGGAACATCCGAAATGGTGTCTAGCAGCATGTATAAAAGAATACGAAAACAAGACAGCCGAGCTAGGACCGTCAGGGACAACCCAATTGCTAATAGCACGCAGAGGAGTGGCAACAGCCACTATAGCGCGATGGGTCAGAGACATCATGAGTCTAGCTGGCATAGACATGACAAAATTTGGCGCGCACACAGTTAGAGGAGCAATGGCCTCAAAAGCGTTAGGACAGGGCACAGCTTTACAAGACATTATGAAAGCCGCAGACTGGGCTAGCGATACGACATTCAGAACGTTTTACTACCGGCCTATTAATACAATAGCAGAAGTAGTAGTGAGAAGCTTTGAACAAGCTTAATGCTCGCCTCCGTCTTGACATAGAATGAAGATTCCCCCTGCTAATAGCGCAGGGAGCTCTTGATTCTATTAAAGACAAGGAGGCGAGCTTTAAATTCCCAGCCCAAATACACAAAAATATGAGACAAGTTGTAATGTTGAAATGATGTACTGCATTTAACTAACATGACGTTTCCTTCCAGAATAGGGTGTGTATTCCCTGCCCTGACATGTATAATTGTTTGTCTTGACAATAGGAGATGAGCAAAAGAACAGCTGATCACTAGAGAAAGCAAGTTCTTCGGAGTGAGTCTGCAAGTTAAAATGCGGGAGACTAGCTCAGCATGAGGCAGGAAGTTCGGAGCAGAAGTGGACCCAGTTGGTTACACAGTTAAGAAATGATTGCAGTTCGAAGCAGTCAAAGAAGAGGAAGGGCAGAGGAAAAGGAAGGACTAGGTCACATGGCCAGAGACTAAAGGACTACAGAAATGATGGGACTTGAAGTTTTTCCCAAAAAAAAAAAGGTTATTTTAAAAAGAAAAGTTTTAAAAATGTATATTATTTGTTGAAACTGCTGGAGAGAGAAAATAAAAGAAGAAGAAGCTTAATGCTCACCTCCTTGTCTTTAATAGAATCAAGAGCTCCCTGCGCTATTAGCAGGGGGAATCTTAATTATGCTCTTCTACAATTTCTGCGTACACTAGCACATCATCCTGAAAACATAATACCCCTTGAACATCATGGAATAACTGGATCAGCACTTGTTGGAAAAACGCTGAGGGAGACACTCGACCAAAAGGCATTTGTTTACATTTAAATGAACCTTCGAGTGTAATGAAAACAGTGATGCTCCTGGAGTCTGGATGGAACATTACTTGATGGCATGCAGACCTATCCTCTGTAAAACGTGTGGATTATATGAAAACACATATATACAACGAACAACACATACACTGAGAACAAGCCAGAGCCAAGTGGTCTGCCAATGATTGCTGAAATGGAGAGGGGGCGGAGGGGAGGGGCATTACATGGTGCAGGCGTCGTTTTCATGCTCTCCTATGTCTGCAAATCAGTTGCTATGGATGTCCCAATGTCACTATGGCAGGCTTCTGGAATTCCATAAACCTGCACAATCTGTCCTTTGCCTTTTGCACCACTTCAACTTCCCATTCAAATATAATGGATCTGTGAAAGTGGTGTATACACCTCTGTGCATGTCACTCAAAGAATACAGAGGTAATCCAAAACAAGGATTACATATTAATATACAAAACCTAATCCAAATGGAAATACTTCAATATTTGCAGTTGAGCTGATATATCTGCTCCCTTTCAATTCCAGAAAATATAGAGCTCAGTTATCACTCTTTTTAATTGGGCCAGCTTTATTTGTTCTCATGCTTAGTTTTAAAAAATTGTTTAAATGTCACTGTGTTACTATAGCAATACTACTCCATCGAGGGGCGTACATGGCTGGTATCGGCCTGCCAGCCCGAACCTAGGTGAGGACTGGGTGCTGTTACTGGCCATGTACATCCCGGAAAAGGGGGTGATAGCTATTCATTCCCTGGGGTTTGCCCGGCGTGCAAATAGTATATAATATTTATTAACAGGAGATTGGCTCTGCGCGTATTGCACAAGTCCAATCTCCCATAAAAAAGATGGCCACCTCCATAGGAAAAGTTACTAAGTCCCTTTTCCGTTTACATGGTGGCCACGTGCCTGAACCAGAGAACTGGAGTGGGGTGCTGGGGAGGTGTGGGGGGGCAGTCCAGTCAGGAGGGGGCTGCATGGCTGTTTCTGCAGTCTGGAGGGGGCTCTCTGGGGTGTGTCAAGTTCCCTGTTGCCTCCCCACAATCAATATGACACCACCCACGGAAGGGCCTCGGGTGGCTGGAAAATGGGGGCGATACATTATGCGTTCTTGCTTACATTTCCAGCCACCTGATTGGCTGAGCACCTTTCCCGGGTGTTAATATCCCATACACCCAACTAAAATGTAAATATGGATGCACCCCCCAATTGTGTCATTCATGAAGTTATAGATAAGCCTGAATTACTGGAATCTGCACTTTTTGAGATTCTAATGTTCTTAACTGTCTGGAGCGCCAGAAGCCTTGCAGTAAACACAATAATGGAAATTGGAAGCTTTTAAAACGTAATGCTTGATGGCTGGGTTATAAAACCGATAAGATAAATTAGGTCAAGACCTTTTGTTTTTCCTGCTTCAAGAGGCTACCACAGGCAAGCCTACTCGCTGAGACACATAATTAAGAAGCACAGTGTGTTCTCTGATGAAAGTTGCCATTTTAGGTCAGAGAGAGAATTCGCACGAAGACATGGAAAATGGCCATCATGACAATACTGCCACTGCCATCCCTTGTTGTGCTTTTGGCGCCATATACAATGAAGCGTTGATCTTGCTGGCTCTTCCGTGTTTCAGCCATGTTCTGTCAGATTGTGCAGCACACACATCTATAATTCAATGGGAGTATGGAAGAAGTACAGAACATAACGATATACTGCCCAGGGCAAATCAAACCGTTCACTGGTCACGAATGTATTCAATGCAAAAAGCCGGCGGGGTTTGATGTGTTAACAAGCCGAAAATGTATCCCAACACTGCGAGCTCTACAGACAAAACCTGGCAGCAAGTATCGGACATAAATATCAGCAGATGGGAGGGCAGTGTAACCTTAAACCCTGGTCCCTGGACAAGCGAACATATTTTAGAAATGTGGACGTAGCCAAGACCCGCAATAAATATTCTTCATATTTACGATTGAAGATTAATGAACCCTGGCTTCCAATTTCGAAAATCCATCAGAAACACTTCTCTCTTAGTGATCCTTATACAAATACGCTCCGTACACAGGTACGAAAACTGTGTTAACTCAAGTGCTGTATTTCAGATTATTCAACCTCCTTTCTGCTGATTTGATGCCACTAGCTGGCCTTAGAAATCTTGCAAGCAGAAACGCTTCTCTCGTGGTGTGTTTGCTGCATGAGCACGTTTATAATATTGTGAGTGCCATTGTGGTGTAGAGACTTACTACAGCAGCCTTATGGTACCTCAAGTGGATCATACCCGGGAGAACGGTATAGTCGAATAACATTAAAGGTTTGCTCTTCAGATGACGAAAGGACATCAACATAGTTTCACGCTGAGATAGGGGCTCACATGGGAAGTTTATTAGGGTGTTAGTTGAAGAGTATATGATGATTAATATTCCACCTGCTCCAGAATGCCAGTTAATTGTAATCAGTGTGTAAGCCGGAGGAATCTGGTACTGCGTAGATGTTACGCTGTTGTCCATCCACTAAGATTCACCAATGAAACACACATTGCTATTATTACCAGGGATAAAATCGTGCATCTCGTGACTATGTTTCACTGTAGACTTTGAATAGGTTATTGCCAACTTTAACAGAGTGATTGGTTATGAAGATATAGCATGCATGAAACATTCTTCTGGCAACTGTAAGCAAGTGGTGTTGGCTTAATGATTTAGGTATCACCGTCTTTTTTTTTTTTTAAATGTCATAGTCAATAAATCCAGTGGTTGTACATAATAGTCTTAGGTCACTTTGAGTCTAAACAGCGTGGCATTGTGACGTTCTCTGCAAGCAGGGCAGAATTTGCCACACGGCACATGGTTGGTCCTGGAATGGTACTGAAGGGCTTCCAGTTGGCGCACCAGAGGCGAACCGAGAGCATGCGACTACTGCATGGCCACGACATCCCTCTTAAACATCCGTAAGGAGCAGGCTAACCTAATCCTCATTGCTCAACCCAAAGCAGAATGGGAGTGAGACTGCCGGGAAAAGAATGAAACAGCATTCGCAGTTACATACAATCTTTCAGTAAATAACCTCGCTTTAGGGGTGCATTTTCTCCCTTGAAGTGCAAGGGGTCAAAGGTTTTTTCGAGTGCTCAGAATAAAACCAAACACAAAACAACAAGTTTAATTTCAGGTGTTTACAGTACATGTGGTGCAAAGTACACAATGCAATCTTTTCAGGAGGAAACGAAAGTAAAAAAAAATATGAGCTCTTTACACGCACAACCTTTCCAAGGGCTGTGTATCCACAACATCATTCTGGAAGGTTCTAAAACAATCATTACCACGGGTAAAGATCTAGCCAACCCCCCCAAACGATCGTTTTTGAGCCTGCCAAGCCATTCCAAAAGAGGAAAGACCTTGGTCCCACCCCATAAGGGGTACCCCACCCCAAACTGCGTGTTCACATCCCTGCACAAGACCGCAAGCAAACCCAAACGTGTTTGGGAATCATGAGTGAGGGGTGGATTGGCTCTCTAGGCCCAGCACCTGTAGGACCTACATGTGGACATACCCGTCAAACTCAGGTTGACTTTAGCAAAACCAAAAGGTGAAGTCTGGAAGGTTTTAAATCAATCATAGCACAGGGGTAGCTCTGGGCAATTCTGAAGACCATTGTTATGCATCCTACCAGGCTATTACAAAAGGGGAAAGACCATATACAAATCATACTTGCACCACCCCATAAGGGGCAGTCCAGCCTGAACTTATTGGTCACATACCTTCTGCACAGGACAACAAGCAACCCCAGACATGTTTCGGCCTCATTGGGATTGGGAATCCCTGTGGGGTGTTGCTTGGGTCTCCGCACCAAGCAGGCTCTGGACCCACATCTGGGAAAACCCATCCTACTCGGGGTGGCTTCATCAAACCCAAAAGGTGATGGCTGGAATGTTTTGAATCAATCATAACCAGGAGCATAGCTCGGGGCAACCCCCCAGACCAGCATTTGTCAGCTGCCAAGCCATTACAGAAGGGGAAGCAACATATGCAAATCATGCTTTGTCCCACACAACAAGGGATAGTCCAGCTGGAAGTGCTTGATCACATCCCTTCTGCACTAAACAACAAGCAACTCCAGATATGCTCCAGCCTCATTGGACATCATTAATGAGGTGTCGTCACTTGGGCCTCTAGGAAACACCAAGTCTAACATCAGGTTCCTACAGTATGTGTAGTTCAATTACACAATCTTTTCAGGAGGAAATTAAAGGTTAACAAAATGAGCTGTTACTATTATACAAACAGCCTTTCCAACTGCTCCATATCCAGGAGGAGAGGCCTTACCTAGTCCTAAGTGTCCATCGCACAAACACAGTGGAAGAAAGTGTTCCCAGAGAAGAATGTAACAGTGAACCGAAATGAGAAACACCTCTCCCTATTTGCCAAGTGCAGCACGCCAAAAGTGTTTCAGAATGCTAAAAATAAAACCCACTACAAAAGAGCAGGTTTAAAATCAGTGTTCTATGTGTGGATTCAATCATGCAAACATAGGAACCTAATCACCTGCTTGTGTTGAATACACTCCCTAAACAGTGACACTGTCCATGCTTTCTTGTTCGTATACCAAAAGATGCGACGCGTGGAAGGATTGAATTCATTTAACCAATGGCATTGTATTGAACAACCTTACACGACATTGTTTTTTTTTTTCAGCTTGTCTTTGCTACTGCAGAAATAGACTAGCCATATGCAAATCTAGAATGGAATTGCTGCCTTGGGAGGAGTTCAGCCCGAATCTCTATGCCACATCCCATCTGAATGAAAACACAAACAACCCCAGACAACCCCATGTTTGGGATTGCTTTTTTTCCCCATTCTGTTGAGATGTGGACTAGCAGTTCAAACAGTACTGCTCCCATTAGTGGCAGTACCCAAATGATTTGCATATGGCTGGTTGCCCTGCTGCAACAGTGCAGATGGGTTACATAAGAATGCTGCAGAAGGTTGTACAATGCCATGCCAGTGGTTAATATTAATTCAAAAACTTCCACCCATCACTTTTTTGTTTATAGTTCATCTTCCTATCTCGGAGAGGGCTTTCCGAGGCATGGATCCATTCCTCCCTGCACCACAGGGAGCCAACCCGTACCTCACTGATAAGTCCCAATAAGGCCAAAACATGTCTGGTGTTGCTTGTGTTTCTGAGGAAAGAGAAGATGGCCTAGCAGTTTTGACACAACTGCTCCCATTGGTGGCAGTACCCAACTGATTTGCATATTGATGGTTCCCTGCTGCAATTGTGCAGATGGGCAAAAAATAATGGCGTGGAAGGTTGTCCTTAGCACATTCACCCATCACATTTAATATTTATGTTTATACTAAAATTCTTGTGTGCCAGAATGCATTTGTTCTGTAATAATATGTAGCATTTTCTCAAAAAAGTCTGGTACATAGCATAGAATGCTCTGTATAATAAAACTACTAATAAAGAACTAGGCACAGTGGACAACTCCTGCTTTCTTCTGACAAAGGGCCATCTGCGCTTTATGAGTTTGAATCCACTTCACTCTTCAACGGTCAAAAACTAGATACCATTACAATGCTTAATAATAACAGCTATCATTACGATATTTCTAAATAGCTATAAATATGAATATAGTAGAGTTATAAGACCCATTTGGCCAGGCAAATTACAATATGCAGAGTCATCATGAGCAGTACACGCCTCGGGAGGATAGCTCTGCGGCAACGTGCTCGCCTTGAAAGCAAAACGACACGGAGCAACACAGGTTTGATCTCCAGGTCCGCGCTTAGAAACATGTGGGTATTAAGCGCGTTATAAATAACATATCACATCATAATTATGGCCAAGTTATTGTTTTACGATGACGTTGGCGCTAACACAAATGCTTTAGAAAGCATAACTGGCAAATTTTGGGGTTTTGTTTTCATGAACTCAAATCATAACCCTTTAAGAAAGACATTTCATAGGCTTTCATAGATTTTTTTATCAGAAAGGCTTAGCTCTGTCCCTTTAACCAAAGTTCTTTCACTGAATTGTTATGTTTTTTAATCAAATAAAATGTCATATCCATCATACCCACCGGGAATCGCCTGCGTTAAGGGCTATTGCGTACGTTGTCTAGGGTCCTTAGCCTAGGCCCCTCTAAGGTGCCTGAGGAGGCCACTGGGCCACTAGGACCCTACAAGCTACCTAAGGAGGCCACTGGGCCACTAGGGCTAGCCTGCAATCACTTTACCTCATTGCGTTTCTGTGGGCCTTTAGCCCAACCACAGGCTCAGCCAAGGAACACAAATGTACCACCAGATCCTGTGGACACTTTCATTAAACTGTGGGTTCCTGGGCTACTTTTCTCAGCCCTGCCCAAGTGTGCACCAAACCACTGGCCCTGGCTTGAGACCATGGACATTGGACACTTTGTGTGGAGCATGTGCTTCAGCCATGTCCTAGGCTTCCCTAAACTCCCAAAGTAGGCACTTTACACCCACGGCAGGTACATAGGCGACAGGCCACTGGCTTTGGCCATGGAAAATGACTACTTTTCCTGAGGCATGTACTTCAGCAATGCCTCAGAGCCCACCAACTCATCTGAAGTAGTGGTAAGTACCAGGATCCTCTTTACTGTCATTTTGGGTCTGTGGGTCACTGCCTGCAGCCTGCGGCCATGGGGAATTGTCATGTTGCCATGTTGTCGTGGGCTTCTATGATCAATGCCCTGTCAAGCTTCCAGATGTTTCCTGCTTGCCTAATGGGCCTGACCTGCAGGCACAGGCAGTGGATACATTCCCTAGTGGAATGCCGACCAAGACACTCAAAGCAGCTACTGGACCTAGCCTGTGACCAAGCCTAGTCACCATGTTTCCACCATTGCAGGTCCTTAAGCCCAGGGGCAGTTGTTACTTAGTCCAGGGCATAAACTTCAGATTTGCTTGAAGATTTGCTTCCAGCTATGTTGATGGCCCTGCCAAACCCCCCGAAGTAGCCACCACTGCAGGTCCATGGCCCACTAGTTATGGCCTGAGGAAATGGCCAGTGGACATTTTGTCCATACCCCAGGCTTTATCATGACACCAGAAGTAGCCATTGGGCCTGTCGTGCAAACAGTGGCCACTTACACCGTTGGGGGCCTAAAGTCCTCAGGCTACCTTGTCCTGCACATGTCCTTCAGCCATGCCCCAGGCCTTGTCTAACCACGTTATGTAGCCACTGGACTTGACCTATGGCCATTGCCAGTGGCCACTTTGCTGGGGGCATGGCCTTCAGGAATATCCACGGCCGTAAAGTCACCCACATTAGACACCAAGCCCAGCGGCCACTCTACAGCCATTGCAGATCTATAGGCAGATAACAAGGGGGTCCTGGGAGTCCCTCTGCCAGACATTAGTCCTGGTTACAAGAGCCTTACCCAGAGGCTTTAGCTCACTATCTTTCACAGAGGAAAAAAATCCAAAACATATCAGTCTTTGTCCTGCCCTGGGGCAGTCCATCACCGAAATGCTAGGCAATTCTACTCTGAACAAGAGTACCAACAGGAAACCCAGACACGTGTTTCGGTCTGGTTGGACCTCATCAGTAGGCTGGAGCTGTGCCTCTCTAACAATGGTGAGCATGGGGTCCACGTGTGGATTCCCCTATTAACTTAGGGTGAGACCCAAAGTTACTTAAAATATACAAATAACAAGGGAAGTGGGTGTTCCCTGCTCCCAAAAACGTTTCCATAGCTCCCACAGTGTTTTGCAACAGAAAGACTGATTGGATTTTCAGAAATGAAAAGCAGGAATGTTTTATTTTTGCTCAATGTCAATGTTTCCTGCAACAATATCGGGGGAAGCTTATGATGAATTGCCATTTGGCAAGGGTAAGAAAGCCCCGGAATTTTTATGTTTATAAAATATTAAAATGATGCATGTAAATCCACCTCTGAAAGGGAAATCTGCTGATCATATTCCCCCTTCATAAACTCCATGCCTAAAGCACTGTGTGCACTTGTACCCTGCTGCATCAGTATCCTGATTCGTAGCACCTGCTCTACCAGTGGCAAAGAGCATGTTCAGAGGTCACAGGTGTCCTCTTAACAGCGACAGTAACAGCCAAATCTCTGCAGCGCAAGGGCTGCATTTAGAATATGCACCCATTTCCAAAAACTGCATAACCCTAAAGATCCTGTCCTGCTGGCATGGTAAACTGTAAAAATAAGCCATACCTAAGTTAACGTATGGTGGCCAACATCTCGCAGTTATCCCCACCACATTAAATTGATATCACACATGTGTCAGCCCTGCAAGCCTAGTTTAGCTGTGGAGTGATTATGTGCATTCCCCCAGACAAGGCCCACCCCTGACCACTGGGAGGACTGTAGCCTTGTGGGATTGCTTCTCTTGGTTCCTTTGTAGGGGCAGGTAAACACTTTCACCAGGGACAGCCACTCCACAGGAAGCTGGCCTGGGACAACCCATTCACATAGAGCCGGGCCTCAAACCAGGTTTCTGAATTTCAAAAGGCATTTCTTCAAGAGAGAGAGAAAGGAAGGGACAGGTTAGAGTAGTCAGCAGAATACTACTCAAACGAAGGAGACTTCCACCACTTGAATCGCTCTGCCTCTCTTTCACTTTCCTGTCTCCTCCACTTCCTCTGGAACAAAGTGCTTTTGGTGTGACTTCAGAAGTGCAAGGTACACACATGTCAAGAGCAGGAATTGGACCACCAAAGCAGACTAGCTTTAGTCCAATCACCTGGATACTTTTGCTCATAAAAGAAGGGGTGTCCCACCACTATGTTGAACTGGGAGAGCAGTCTTTTCTAAAGCCCTCCAGTTGTAAGGTGAAGGCACATGTTCCAAAGCATATGCAAGTTGTGTCCCCAACTTCCCAAGGGACCATTGGGGGTGAACTCTGATGCTGGACCATAAACCTGCTTCTCTACCATCAACCCTGTTGCCTAGGACCTTGCCATGTTACAGGTTCCCGGAAGGTGAGTGTCAGCCTCCCCATTGTTTGGCAGCCCAAGAAGAGGACTGACATTGGCCCTTGAGACCCTGGAGTGGGCCTAACAGAACCTGGAAGCCAGAAGAGCCAAGGCCCCCGTTGTTGATGACAACTCACTCCGAGCTGTGATTTTAGCATGCTCGATACCGAGTGATCTAGCATGACCCTTCAATGCAGTCCTTTGGTGTTCATTGTTCGACAAACCACCATCCGCTGTTCACCACAATTCGCTACTGCACCATGCCATCATGCCTCCGCTCAAACCAGGAAGGACTGCTGCCTTGCCTTGCTTGAGTTGCAATCCGAAACACCAGCTTCTTCATCACTGCTCCTGTGAGTCGATCGAACCAACCGTGGTGTTCCCCGAACAGCGACCTCCAAGACTCCCCTTTGAACAGACTTGCTTGCGTCTCTTGGTACCATTTTGACTGCCGTTGATCCTCAGCTGCTGAACCGACACTGGTACCTAAAGACATATCCTTTTAAACATTGTGGTCTTTTAACCGTCTTTTCTCCCCTGTTTCATTACCCAGAGTGCTGAATCTTTGCTATCTTTGTATATTCTGTGTTCTTTCTAGATGGGTGGGTTTTTACAGTTTTTTTCTAGTTAGTTATTATTGTACATGGTGCCTTTGATTAAAGTATATAATTGTATAGAGCCTTGATTGGGCATTCCTTTACTTTGGGCTGTTATACTTCGCAGTTTGTATTGCTACTTAACCACATTCACAACCCTCTTGTGAGTATATCCTTCCCTTGACTCACGTTACCACAAAACGTCGGAGGAATATCTGTTTAAGGTGCCTGTTTTGCCTTTATGATTGTGCTGGCTTTTAGTTTGTAGAAGTGTGAGGGCTGAGTGGGCATTTTAGCCTCTAGTCATCTTTGTATTCCTGAATGGCAGAACTCACTTTGTCACACTGGTGGGTGTCACGACCACTGGCCCAAGGACACAGGTGCCGCACCCACAGGTAGTGGGTTACATGAGTTATGACCCGATATTGGGTCATGTAGGCCCTTTAAGGGCAAATATACACAGGGGGCCCAGCTGGGCTCAGTCCTGGCGCCTCTGGTGCCAGGCTCTTATGCAGAAGTAAAAGGGAGTACTTTATTTCCATTGGGGACCGGTTATCCATGGGGCAGGCCCATGTGCAGGCTACTAGGCGTGGCTGGGTGTGGCAGGTAGGCCAGGCTGATGGGCGGAGCCCAGAAGCCCAGCTATATAAGCTGCTCTGTTCACGAGGCTTGTGCTTCGCGTTACTTTGCACTCTGATGCAACGAGACGCTCAACGCCACATGAACCTTCTGACACTCACCTTTCATCCGGCGATCCTGCTCCTGACGTACTTCTGCTACGGACATCTTGCTGCTACTCACCTTCGGAATCTGCATCATTCATTTCTGGCTTCTCTCCACAGTGATCCTTTTCCTGGCATCTTCAACCACTGCAAGCGACCGCTGCAAGAGAAGTACAAGACAAGGTTAGGACATTTCTGAGAAGACTGCGATGCATCTTCATTACGAACGCTGCCCAGCGAGACAACTTGCCATCCACAGTGGCATCTGATCCCATTCTCCTTCGCCGCTCCAGCAGTTGCCTCGACCTCAGCAGCTCCACGGGTCCGCATCTCCTCTCCTGCTAGAAAAAGAGCAAGAATGGGGTATGATAAGAGCGGGCAACATAAAACAGAACGAGCATTGCTACAAGAAATCTAATCAGTAACAGGACTATACAGGAGACCAAAACTAGACTAAAATATTGCTACTTAACCAAAGACCAGTGAAGAAACTCAGCCCTTTGCAGTCAACGTCTCCTATCAGACAGGACCAGTGCAGAAACTCAGTCCCCCTCCTTCAAGCGCTCCTGCTCGACGTAGCAGGATGGAGAGCCCACACACCCAATACACGAGGTGAGCTCCTTACATCAGGGCAATGGAATCCACACCACGGGAAGAACAGGAGGGGGGAGCAAGGACCCTAAGCTAGCATACTCACTCAATATTCAACGCAGGTGCGGCCCTTAAGAAGCACCATCTTGGCATCGCTAGAAGCACAGAAAGAGGATTCCAAGACCACCCACATCCCTGGGAGGGCTGCAACCATGCCCCAGCGCCCCCGCAGAGACCAGGTGAGAATAACAGTGGGCTGGGGTTGGGATCTGGAACAGACTGTGACTACAACCTAGTCAGCCAAAATAAGAGTGTATATTTAAGGTTTAGTTTCACTAACATGGCATGTTTTTTAATTGCTACAATGTGGCCCACAATTGACATTGGACTTCATTACAAGTCCGGCGGCTGCCGTGCCGACAAATCCGGTTGTCTGCCGCCGGACTTCTGATTTTTTCCTGCGCCTAATTTCACAAAAACACTGGGGGATTACGACCCTGGTGTTCCTGGAAGTAAGGCACCGGAAAATCGTTAATCCCCATTCCAATTTGAGTCCCATAGGACTCAATGAGAATGGGGATGACGGTAGCACCAGCACCGTTAAAGTCTGTGGGCGGGATGGCAGCCACCCGCAGACTCGGAGTGTGCCAGTCCGATAACAATGGTGCTGGTAGGCCTACCAGCACCGTTGTTACCAGACCGGCACACTCGTAATGATGCCCATTGTGCAGCTAGAGTATACAGTCTGCCTGCACAAACTTTGTGTGAGGTTGGTTCTCCAACATGGCAATTAGGTTAGAAAAACTGAACTGCTGAGAAACTTCAGAATAGTGTCAGGTGATAGTGGGATTTCATTTGTGTGGGGAACTCACAAAACATCCAGTGAAAAGGATGTATCTCGGCTAGTGACAACCAAGGACATCCTGGCTGACACATCCCTATGGATGTAGTCCAACTATCTGAGGTGGGGAGTAAGCCTTTTGAGGCATTTACACATCAGCCCTTTGAATCACATTGTGGATGGGCCACAGGTAGCAAAAATGACACAACTCAGGCCATATCTAACTTGGATACATTTGAGAATACCCTGGGAAACTGTAAACTTGAATTACACCAACATTATAGCAACAGAAAACATGTGGAGCCTAGGAAGGCTGCAGCCAGGTATGTGAACTCTTGAGTCCACAAAAAGGCTAAGGCATACAAACTCAAATCAGAGCCAACTGATTATGATAAACAAAAGGAGGATAAAGGACAGAGGTTCTGAACCTACATCCATGGAAGTTCCCCAAAAATCCAAAGGGAAATCCCAGACCTGTGGTAGGTCAACTCCCACCAGAAAGCAGTGTGTGGGCACCTCTAGCACTGAGGTGTGCCCAATGTGGAGATTTGACACATAGGGAGGGGTATCCTGCCTGTAGGGTAATTCCAAGCAGACCCTAGTGACTGTGGGTCCCTTTAAAGAGGAGACCACAGCCAATGTGGGCATTTTAACAGATGAAGTCCCACTTGGCCCGGGACGTTACCCACAGAGGCGTCGCTAGTGGTGGTGCTAGAGGGGCTATAGTCCCGGGTCGGTTGGTTGAAGCCCTGGATAGAAGCTCATGAGCTACAACTAAAAGACTAGCCCCGAGTCCCGACGTTAGCATAGCCCCATATCATTTCCAGGCCTAGCAACACCCCTGGTTAACCATAATGTGTGTTGTTATGCACACTCTTTTGATAAATAACAATGAATCATTAAACTGTTTTTAACACATTTCTGGTGAGTGTGCAGATTATCTATTCAATCATAGCACCTAGTGTTGTAGCTCAAAGTCATTGAAAGCATCAAAAAGGGAGGGATAGCCTGTTCACATTGATGTTCTAGTATCCTATAATATAGTCATGAAATTTGGTATGTTTCATGTATGCTTCCCGCTGTGCCGGATGTCTGGCCCAGATGGACCTTCCTCACCTCGGATTTAATAATAAGGGATTTTCGTCCCCCAAATGATCACTATGACGAGGCCATACGGAGGGGTCCTATAGCTCACAAAGTTATATTTGGTTGCTTTCCATCTCTTTCTGATAATCATTTGTAAGGGGGCCCCTCACTTTAAAGTTTATGTGCTATATTATGTTCAAAACCTCAATAAAAATGTATTTAAAAAAAGATTCTGGGGGATGAAAATGCCTTAACCAAGTGCTCCTTCAGTCACTGAATCTATTTCTTGCACTGCAGTCCGGTTACAAGCAAGCATTGGCAAAGGTAACAGTTGTGGCTTGTTTGTTGGTAGTAGGAGTAAAGGGGGGAACACTGTATGCTCTGATCACTAAATGAAGCCACCTGGCTTTCCGCTTGTAGGATGTGGGATTGTTTTTTTAAGGTTCCCTAATCCTAGAGTCCTTGATCTCATTTGGTAGTTAAGGGTATCTCCTAAGCCCACTGCCCAGAGGTAGTAGATGAAGCATCTCTCCTGACAATCCAGATCCACAAAGTGTTGGAGCAATGCTTCTGGGCTGTCTCCCTTTAGGCAACTCCTTCCCCAATGTCCTGTTCTACTCTGTATCTCCTGCTGGTCTGCCATGTCCCCAGTGTCAGGATTAATGTTTTAAGCAAAATCTCCTCATCTCCATGGAGATCCCCAGCAGTTATATGCTTTCTCTACTCCCCATCTCCTTTTTTACTGGCTGGTCTTTGCTCTCTCTTTTTACAGTGTACTGGGTTAGCCTATCTTTGTAATATAGAATAAGATTGGTTATCCCCTCTCATGGCTTCCCTGTTTTCTTTTCTATTAGTTACTCCCCTTTTAGAAGTCCACTGGCTGGTGGATTATATAATTGTTTCTCCTCCAGGATTGATCAGTTACCTGAGGAGTTTGTTTGACTCTTCAATGGGTTTGTGAAGTCCCAAAAGGCTCCACATGCAGTGGTGCCATCTTGGATTTCATACAGAGCAAGGAATGGTCCATGCTGCATGCACTGCACTCCACAAATATGCTGTGAGCCGGTATACTGCCAGTCTTTATAGGACAAGATAAGAATGTGTCTCTATGTGACTTCAGAGGTCGAGGGTGGCGGTATGCAAGTGGGGGAGTCATGACAATCACAATCCAAGTCTGCATGGGGACTGTTGTGTCCATCAGCCTGCTGGTAGTTGTAGTCATAGCCAGCAGCTGACAGCTGGGTGACTCTTCCAATTGTGTTGTGCTGGTTCTAGCAATTTTCTTCAACCGCTCAGGCTGCAAAAACCAGGAAGCCAGTGGCAAGCATTCTTGGGCCCACTGGTATGTAACCAGGTGTACCTGTCATTTTGTCATATTCTCAAAACATAATCCATGAAGATGACAGTGTGCGCTGTTTGTTAAGCCAGAAGAAGGACTCGGACCACAGGACATGTTGGAACATGATTTTATTTAAATAAAAATAAAATGCCTCACTGAACTTACTACTAAAAGGGAGTTCCCTTCCTAACCAAACTAAACTAAGAATAGTCTTTGGGCCAAACCTTTCCACTAAAGTGGCCTTACCATGTCGCAAAACGTAAAAGAAAATGGGTGAAGTTCCCCGAACTCTTGGTTCTTCACAAATATATCTCTGGTTATCCCTGGAATCCCTTGTGGGTTTGAATCCAATGATTAGAAGTAAATAGCAGTTCTACTCAAACAAAACATGTGTTACCAGTCTATCAAAAGTTCCTCAAAGTTCCCAAAAGTTTGAACAAAAAGTTCCTGGAAAAACAAAATGGCCCTCTTTACGAGTTTGGCGGTAGCCGTGTCCTTATTAAGGGCACGGCTACCGCCAAACTCGCTACTGACCCGGCACCCGCGAATGGGCCATTACCGGCCCATCACGAGTTGAATGGGCCAGTAATTGACCATTCGCGGGTGCCGGTATGGCCGGCCTCCTGATCCTCATTCTGCCCCATAGGGCAGAATGGGGGTCGGGAGCATGGTTGCACCAGCACCGTCAATAAAGGTGCCAGTGCAATCACGAGTTCTGCTTGCGGGTGTCGGTTTGCACGCCTGGTCAGACCACGCATGCAATCCAGCACTGGCAAGCAGTACTCGTAATTGTATTGTTTGTATTGTTTATTTATTTATAGAGCGCACCTGGCCGTTGAGTAACTGGGTGCTTGCAGAAAATAAATCTTGGGTTACAGGTACATGAGTACGTTACATTTCTTAAGTTACAGGATCATATATTGCAGGCTCATACATCAAGCAATTCTTACTTACAAAAGAGATATGTTACATATATCAAAATCTTTTTGTGTTGCACTGTCGGATGATTTACAGTAAAGATAAGTTACAGTTACAGTGTTTACAGTGAATATACATAGTATTTGGTACAGTTGGGGCATTTAGCAGTCGTTACTTTTAAGTCAGAGTTTAGCGTTGGCTTTGAACACATGGAAGGAAGGGGTGGCTCTAAGTGCATCTGGGACTGCCCCTGGGCAGGACAAAGGCTGATATGCAGGGAAATGTCTTCTTTGTGAAAGGGACAGTGAGCTAAAGACTTGGTAGAGTCTCTCCCAGGGGTTATTCACCCAAGAACAGGTCATTGGGCTGTGTTCGTGCTGGTAGAGAGATTCCCAGACCCCCCTTTGTTTTGAATAAATTAACTTTGGGTTTCACCCTAAGTTAACAGGGCGATCCAGACGTGGACCCCTTGCTCACTGTTCTTAGAGAGGCAACAGTTTCACCTCACTGTTGATGCCCAACAAGGCTGAAACACGTGTATGGGCTTACTGATGGTACTCTTGTTCAGAGGAGAATTGCCCGGCATTTCGGCGCTGGACTGCCCCTGGGCAGGACAAAGGCTGATATGCAGGGAAATTTCTTCTCTGTGAAAGGGACAGTGAGCTAAAGACTTGGTAGAGTCTCTCCCAGGGGTTATTCACCCAAGAACAGGTCATTGGGCTGTGTTCGTGCTGGTAGAGAGATTCCCAGACCCCCCTTTGTTTTTCATCTGGGATGGAATTCCAGAGCTGCGCTGCTAGAACCGGGAAGCTAGACCCACCGGTTCTTTTCAGTTTGAAGTTGGGGACTTTGATGCTGTTTGAGAGGGCCTTTCTGATGGGGCGTTCAGAGGTGTGCTTAGTGAATTTTTCTGTCAGGTATGCGGGAGCTTTGTTGTTCAGACAGTTGTGTGTAATGTTCAGAGTTTTGAATTTGATACGGTCATTGATATCTATGGGTAGATATGTGTTGTCCTTTGGGGATGCCTAGGGCTGTTCTGAGGGCATTGTTCTGTAGGGTTTGGAGTTTGTTAATATTATGTTTACTGGTGCCTAAGTACAGTGCATTGCAGTAGTCTAATTTGGAGAGGATGAGGGCTCGCGCTATGGTGGTGCAGCTGTCTGTGGAAAGGTATGGTTTGCAGGCGTGGATGAGTTTGCAGATATAACTGGTTGCTGAAGCTGTAGCATTTACTTGTTGTCGAGGGTGAGAGCTGAGTCTAAGTAGAAACCTAAGGTTTTAACTTCCCTAGCTACCTTGATTTTAATGCCATTGATCGTGGTGGAGTTGTAAAGCTGGGGTAGTTTGTTCATTTTATTGGTGGAGCCAATGATTAAGAGCTCAGTCTTATCGTTGTTAAGACATAGGCCATGTGTGGCCATCCATGTTTGGATGATTTGGTAAATTTTGTTTATGAGTCTGGCGTCTTTTTAATTATCCCCTTGGATTGGGATCAGGATCTGTGTATCATCGGCATTATTGGTATATGAGACCCCTAGTTTGTCCAATATATCAAAGAGAGGCTTTGTAAAAATATTGTATAACATGGGGGAAACACATGACCCTTGAGGGACTCCACAGGTGATGGGGACTGGATCCGCTGCTGATGAGGGTGAGAAGACCCTTATGGTTCTCTGGTCCAAGAATGAGTTTATCAATGCCGTGGCTTTTGTGGAGAAGTTGGCTGCCGATTTGAGGTGATTGCACAGTACCTTGTGATCTACCAGGTCAAAGGCAGCTGATAGGTCTAGGAGTAGGAGAATAGATACATCTCCTCTGTCTTTGTGCTCGTCTAGCTGGTTTTTAAGATCAAGGAGAGCTGTTTCGGTTCCATTCCTTGGCCTAAATCCTGATTGTCTTGTCCCCAGTAAATTGTTGCCCTCCAGATAATCTTGGATCTGAAGATATGCAGCTTTATCTAAGATTTTAAGGAGGAACGGGACAGTTGTCATGGGCCTATAGTTCGTTGGAACGTTGGGGTCCAAATTAACTTTTTTTAGTAGAGGTAATATCCATGCGTCTTTAAGGTTTGTTGGCACAGAGCATGATCTAAATGAGGAGTTGATGAATGATGTGACGAAGGGGGCTAGTTCATGTGCAGCCTCTTTAATAATTGGGGCTGGACAGGTGTCCCCAAGGCATCGGGACGGTTTCAAGGACAGGATGATGTTCTTAGTTTCTACAGTAGAGATGGCTCTAAAGCTAAATTGGTTAGGGGGTTTAGTTTGGTTGGTGGCAAGTTCCTGGAGGATGGTTTCTTGCGTAGAGAGGGCAATGTTGTGGAGGGCGGATTTTTTGGTTCGTATTTTGTCTTGTAGCATTATGATTTTGTTGCATAGGGCTTTTTGAATGTTAGTGCACCAGGCTTTGTCTTTGGTGCAAGAATCTATGGGTGCAATTGGGGATTCTAATTCTCTCAGAATGGAGAAGATTTCTCTGGTATTCAAATTCGCTTTTTTGATTTTGTCATTAAAGGTCTCTTTTTTAGCCTGAATGATTTGTTTTTTGTAGCTGTTAGTGAGGGCAGTGAGAAGGTCTTTGTTATGGGGAGAGGGGTTTTTTCTCCAACAGGCTTCTGCATGTTGTTTCTCTTTGTGTAAGGCTTTTAGCACAGGGGTGAACCAGGTGTTCAGATGGGCAATAGGTTTTGATTTAGTGGGTTTCAGCGGCGCAATGGCGTTGATCGCCGAGTTGATGGTGTTGTTGTACAGGTCGACTAGATCGTTAGGGTTAGAGGGCTGGCTAGAGTGATTAGTGATGGGTTGGAGCAGGGGTAGAAGATTAGTGAGTGTTATATTTTTTTTTTGCAGCGGGTGAGGGCCGGTGGAGCATGAGGTTTGGTAGATTTGGGTTGTGGAAGTTCCAAAATGGGCAGTGAGACCAGATAGTGATCTGTCCTTATACAAGGTTCAATTGCAGTTCTGAGGGAAACGCAATTGATGTCTGCGACCCAGTCCAATGTGAGGCCTTTAGAATGAGTTGGGCCGTTATTCCGAATAGTGAGGCCTGCTTCCCCAATAGTGTTAGCTATGGTGGATGCATTGGAGTCTTTTGGGTCCTTGTAGCCTAAGTTGAGATCGCCTAATAGGATGATTTGTGTTCCCGGTTTGGCATTAGTGTTTAATAAGGTCGCTAAGTCTTCTTCAAAGGTGCCTAGTGGACCAGGGGGTCTGTAGATAAGGTGTATTGTGATAGTACGTGTGGCCGAGATTTCTAAATTTAGGGAGAGTAGTTCGGCTGACGGCATGGTGAGGCTGTCTATTTCTTTGATGGTGAGGTTGGCTCTGCAGATAAGAGCTATGCCTCCTCCTTTGGAAGTTTGCCTGTCTTTTCTGAAGATGCTGAAGTTTGGGGTTATGGCTATCATGAGGGCAGGGCCAGCGGCTTTGTGTAGCCATGTTTCGGTGACTGCTAGAAAGTCGAGTTGGTTACAGGTGATGATGTCAGCAATTTCGAAGGCGTGAGCTATTAGAGATCTAGCGTTGATGAGGCCTCCCTTGAGGTTTTGAGTTATTTCGGTGTTGTTGCTAGTGTGGGCCTGGTTGGGCAAAGTTTCAGAGGATTTTGTGCAAGGGGTTTGATTGCAGCTAGGTTTCCTTGTGTGCGTGTTTCGGTAATGTTGCAGAGAGGTAACAACAGTGCCGGTGTCACAACACTTGTAATGAGGCCCAATGTCCACATTTGCTTAGATGGAGGGATATTTCCCTGATATTTCCCTGATCCCTTTCCACCAACTTGGCTGATCTTTCCCCACTTCGGCCAACTGTTGGGTGCCTCCGAGCTCCTGTGATGACTCTGCTTATTGTGCCCCTATTGGGTTTGCTCAACCCAATATCTCACTTAGTTCTTTAGGGTACCTATGACCCCTCTCTCCTCCTGATTTTCTGAGTTTTCTCGGGTCCACATGACCCATCTTGAAGTTTATGCCACTTGGGTTTCTTGGGCTCCCCTAACCTGTCTCCTTGTCTAGTGCTCTGTCTTCTGTCAGGTCCCTGTGACCCTTGGATGGGGCTAGGATAGTCCTTCCCTCTTCCCCGCTCATTTTCTCTCGCCTCCTCCCTCCAACCTGGGCAAGCCACAAACATGCTGTATTGCAGTGTTTGCTCCAGTGAGGGTCCATCTCATAGGCAATGGCAGCATTCTGCATGGCTTGCAGCATTTCTGTGCTGAATGCTAGCGGCTTTCACGTTTCGCTAGACTCAGCTCTCTTTCTCTCTTTTATGTTGGCTCTCAGACTGAGAGCAGAAGACCCAGTCCCCCCTTCATTCATGGACTCTGCTTCTGTTTTCAGGGTCTAGGCCCAACACGACCTGTACATGGTCGCGCCTCCAGGTCTGGTTTGCTTCACACGGCCTCTGCCTCTGAGACCCAATGTGCTTCCTTGTCTAGCAGATGGCGTCTACTTTGGACGACCACATCCTTCTGCACTGCAGTCGGCTCTGCTTGTCTGAGCAGCTCTGTTCCTTGCTGATGTTCTCACGTCTTAGTCTAGCCTCAGTGTTGGGTGTGTCCTCCAGCATTCAAGGGTTGTTGGCCCTTTCTTCTTGGTCCGATATTCAAAAGAGGCATATTATTGTCCACAGGATGTCAAGCATGTTGAAAGTTCTGCATTACCTTGACCCAAACACATAGAGGTAATGTCAGTATGTCTTACTCCCATGTACGCAGATAATACCTTAGATATAGAGAGGTACCCATGGGACTGTGAGCCCTTCCCCACAATAGGGGAGTCACTCCCATTGAGGTCCCAATTTCCCACACCCCTAGAGAGGGTTTTGCTGAGCAGGCTCACCTCCCTAGCCTCAAAGGGGGTGGCTACGCCTAGGGAAGAAGAGATCTGTCACAGCTGGAAGGTGAGGGTTTCCAGGAATGGGTACCCATGACTTACAGGTTGCAGAAAGGAACAGTGGAATTAATAAACAATAGTATATTATAAGTCCAGGAACGCCTTAAAATATTTCTTGGTTGTGGAAGTCAGTGTATGCCTTCCTACTTCAACTTGTTCTTTCCTTTGTTTGGATGAAACCATTTCCAATAAAGAATCCTAAAGTCTTTACAGCGTTTTCTGCAGATGACATTTTTGCAGGATTGGCACTAAACAAATACTTTTGCAAAGCTCTGGTGTCTAAGTACAGAGGGTGCATGTGCTCAGTTCAAGTTTGACTGTGCATCAACATTTTATCTAAGTATGCACCAGCAAAAAATAAATCTTCAGGGGTGGAGAATGATGGGTTTTTTAATCAGCTGACATCAAGCACTTTCCAATAGCCATTTATTGGGTGAAGTACAAATTTAAGTAGCAGAGTATAATCCCTTGATGAGTTTGTTGATGCAAGGCATCAGAGATGCATCAAAGGTAGAAATGGTGTTCACTCCTGCAAAGTTCATGTAAACGCTCCAAATACCATCAGGTTTTGTAACAAATATGATAGGTTATGACAACTTAGTTGTGGATGGCTTGCTGACCCAGAGTTTTAGAATGTTCTCAATCTCTTCATTGGTATCCATGTTAAAGGCCTCTTAGTTTTGTTAATGCTCAAGGCAAAACTTTTAACCATATTTGGTAGGGGTCTGATGGAAAAAATAGTTTAACCATCAACGTTTCTCTGAGTAGACATCAGGAAATCGATCTAAAGGTTCTTGGAGATCCTGCTTTTCGTTTGACCCCAGATATAATGGTATGAGGAAAGTTATAATCATAGATGGGACCATCACCACCAAGGAGATGGTGGTGGAGGCAACGTCTCTCAAAGACTTGAGCATGTTTATGTGGTAAGCCTGCTCCTTCTGTCTCTGATTTGGTTGGTGAACTCTGTATCTGAGCTGTCATTATAGGGGGTATGCCACTTGGCAAGGATTTTACTGCCCAAAGTTTATAACAGGTTGAAGACTTAATCTCCGACTTTAAATTATCTTTGCTGGGTCAATTGCTTGTAATTATTTTTTTGTTTAGCACAGGGAGTGGTTAAGTGTTTTTCTATCATATCTGTGACTAAAGTTTTTTGGTCATAAGTATTCAGAGTGAACTGAGCCACATTGCCCCTCTTGACCATCCGTTCTTCCCAGGTCTCTTTTATCATCTCTACTAGATCACAGGGTTTATGACCATACACAAATTCCAATAGAGGGAACACGGTAGAACGCTGGCATGTATTCCATACAGCAAATGGGGTTCATGGCATCAAAATATCTCAACTGTCATCAACTGTCATCAACTGCTTACTTTTTTAAAGAGCTGTTTCAAAGTCTTGTTAAACCTTGCCAAAAGACCCCATGTTTGAGGATAGTACACAATGCTCCTCAGGTTTTTAACATTCACCAACACTGTGATCTCCGCCATGAGTCAAAGCATAAAGCTACTACCCGGGTCTGTTAGTGTCTCAGGAGGGAAAAAGAAACATGGAGAAATACAGGATGAAATGTATTTTTTTTTTTTTGTATATAATTGTATTACAATTTTTTACAAATTCTGTCCAAATTTTTATGTCCTTGCTTCCTGTTTTCCTTTGTGACTATCCTGGGATTTTCTGTTCAATGGGATGTCTGAAAGCTTTCTGTTGTTATTTCTTTTTCGTCCAGCTTCAATTTTTCCAAGAAGGTCGCTGTAGCCACCGTCAAAGATGTGCAATTGCCACACATTAGCATATTCCACCAAGTTTCTTCATTTGCCGTTTGGTACCGAGCTTTGAGTGGTTTGAGATGGATAGTTCGCATGGTTGCCGTTCCTGCGCAGTGGAGAAGAAGATGGCGTAGTGTTTCGGTTTCCCTCTGCTCACAATATCTACAGTTTTTGGTTGTCGACTGTTTCCTTCGATAGAGGATCTCATTGGTTTTCAATAAATTTAACCTTGCTCTCAAGAAAGTTGTTCTCAGTCGTTTGTCTGGAAACTTTTTTAGGTAATTTCTGACTTCGTCTACTTTTTGGGTGTTCATAGTGTGATGTGTGGTGATTGTGAGCTCTTCTGTTCTATCTAAAGTCTCAATCCAGTCTTGTATTTTCAGTTTTTTCTTTACTTTTCCCGGGATCCGTTCTATTTCCCATTCAGAACATCCAATTTTTCCCGCTTGTTCCAATAGTCTGCTGTACCAACTTGATAGCATTGGGTTTGTTTCACTCTTCATCTCTTGATGTATTATCTCCAGTATTTTAGGACGCGGCTGCCTTATGATTTTACCCAGGAATAGGAGACTGTTTCTTATTACTAAAGATTCCAATGATTGGAGACTCAATTCACATCGAATGATTGTCGCAGAAGTGGAATTTGGAAGTTGTAGTACTCTCCGCCAAAATATACCTTCTAATTTAGCCCACAGTGACTTTGGCAGGTATAGCATGGCCTCGGCTCCATAGGTCAGAGTTGGACAGACCTTTGCTCTATAAAAGTTTATTAATGGGAGGATTGAAAATTTCCCAAATTTTCTGTCCAAAGATGTTGCCTGGGCTGCTAGCGTTTTTGTTTTGGAGATAAGGTGCTCTTGCATCGTTATTTCAATTTTACTCGACGATAGTTTTACCCCTAAGTAGGTGCAGCTTTTCACTATTTCTAATGGCTCCGAGTTTACGAACCATTTCTTTCTTTTTTTTGTTCGCGCTGGTTTTTCTAAGATCAGGATTTTTGTTTTAGATGTATTAAGTTCCAAGTCATTTTTCGTCAGATAGGCTGTGAGGCTGTCTATTTGTCTCTGTAGACCAATTGCTGTTTGATCTAGCAATAAGATGTCGTCTGCATACAGCAATCTTGTCACTTTTGAGTCGCCTATTTGAGGAGGAAATGATCTGGTGTCATTTTCGGGATCTGCGATGTCGGCCACGTAGGCCTTATATAGTGCCGGTGCCAGGGGGCAGCCTTGTTTCACGCCTCTGTCTGTTTTTATATTTTCCGACAATAGGCCTGCTTCATTGAGTCGAATTTTAATCGATGTTCCACTATATAGCGCTTTCACTAGAGCGAGAATGGCTGATGGACATTTTTGTTTCTCCAGTTTTTTCCATAGTGTTTTTCTGTTCACGCGATCAAAAGCTTGCACCAGATCAATTGAAGCAATGAATATTGATGGTTGCCCCTCGAAGACCTTTGATTTTAGTATGCTAATTAGCATAATATTTACCGACGTTCCGAGGTTCTTCTCGAATCCTGATTGAAAGGGGTCAGTTGTTTTTGCCTCTTTTTGCCATATCTGAAGTTCATCCAACAACAATGATCCGTAAAGTTTGCCAAGCACATCTAGTAGTGCAATTGGCCTATAGTTTCTCGGATCGTCCCTTGGGCCCTTTTTATAAATTGGGACGATGTTTGCAGTCTTCCATGTCTCCGGAATAGTTCTCGAAATCCTAGATCTTCTAAAGATTTCTGCTATTAATGGGGCCCAATTTTCAGCATCCTGCTTCAGAATGGCGTTGGAGATGCCGTCAGGTCCAGGGGCCCGGGAGATGTTCAGTTTCTTGATCTTAGACAAAATGTCCTTCTCTGAGCATACTATCCAGTTAACCTCTTCTTGGATAGTCGGTGTTACTTCCCCTGGAGTGGGGTCCTTGTATAGCTCGGTGAAATGGTCACTCCATTTTTCTTCTGCGACACTATTTGTAATTCTTGTGTCCGTGGGCGAGATTTTGTGTTTTACAATAGTCCAAAAATCTCTTGAGTTCTTTTTACAAACTGATCTCAACATATTCTCTGCGTCCATCTGGTATAGTTTCCATCGTGTTGCTTGTAGCCAGGATTTATACAATTTTCTAGTTTTAGATGCCAGGTCTACATTTGTTTGCGTTGGATTTGTTGGTGCAAGCCGAATAGCCTTTCTTAGGTTTGATTTCTTTGTTCTCAATTCCTCATTGTGAATATGTAAATGAGTTTTATCATCTATTCTTTTACTTCGTGGATGGAGATAAGGGATCAAGAGAGGCGTGTAATCCAAGTTTGCTTTCTCTGTATTTAAGGTCGTTTGTCCGTTATAGGCTTTCGTGATCGAAGTTATGCCTTCTGTTGTAATTTTCAATCGGTTTCCTTGTTGGTTTAGTCCCAAGTTTTTCGACATTGTCACCGACATCTTTTTTTTTGCTGGCCATATTGCGGTTAGTAAATTATGGTCACTGGCCGTAGTCTTCACTACCTTGAAGCTTGTGATTAGGCGATACAACTCTTTAGAGGCAAAGATGTGGTCAATTGTACTTCTTTTACCCGCGCTTTCCCATGTTGGAATTCTTGATTTGGCTGAATCTAGGGAGTTTAAATTGTACAAGTCCCTGGAATCCATCAGTTTGGCCCATGCTGCACCTCTCATTGTTGATTGAGTGTTGCTCGTATTGTGCATTGGTCTTTCCTTCTCCGATACCGGGCAAGAGGCGTTTAAATCGCCACATATCAATATGTGGTCCATGTCATACATCTCTGTTGTATCTGTAAGGATTTTCTCCACCTTGTTTAGAAAGTTTTTTGTCTTTGTTATCGACGGGTTCCAGTAGATGTTTAGTACCAGGATAAGATCTCGCTTGGGTTTTTTTTTTTTTTTTTTTTTTGCCGGGGGTCCTCTTTATTCCATTCCAGCAATGTCGCCTGAATTGTCAGAGATGATATCAGGTTATGAACTATTCTAAGAACTCCGCCAGTTTTTATTGCTGTCAGCAAGCCTGAGGTAGGACGACCTCGTGTTCCTTTTTGAGCCGGCGAGAGTGATACTTCAAAACCATCCAGGCTCGGTTGAGATAACAACCAGGTCTCCTGCAGAGTTATGAGGTCGAAAAGACCAAGGTTGACATCTCCTGAATGAGTCAGGTGAGTGTGGCCTCTTGTATTCCAAGAGCCAAGAATAATGTTTTGATCCGGTTCTTGGGCCACGTGTAGCTCCTTTAACGTCTCTCCAACGAAATTGTCAGATTGACGATTTGATTGCTATTTCCTCACATATTTTGTTAGTGCTGTAGAAATCCATGCCCATTTATTGGTGTTTTTTTCTATTTCTTGCGTCTGGATCTGTGTTGATGTGTTTCTACATGTAATACGTTTATCTTTTTCTCTGCGGGACTGTGTCAGAAACGGCCCTTTCGGGTATCTTGGGGATAGTCTTTGTGGTTCCTTATCGTTTTGTGTCCAGTTGTCTTGGGAGGAAGATTTTTTTTTGATCTTGTCTCTTTCTTTGTCCTTTTTCTTTCTTGAACCACTTTGATCTAATGTTTCTCGTGATTTTCGACGTTCATCTTCTTCCTTTTGCTCCTCTCTTTCTGGTGTATAGATGTGTTTTCTCTTTGTTCTAGTTCGTCTTTCAGTTACAGGCGTTGTCTTCCCTGGGTCTTTAGCATTTGTCATATGTTTACATTTTTCTTTTGTGTCATACTCATCCTCTCTTCTGTGCCCTCTTTCTTCTGCAGTTGTTTCTCTTAAGGTATACCCTCTTTTGGCTAGATCTCCTGCCACGGACAACAGCAGTTTCTTCACTGTATGAGATGTGATGTGGAGGAAGATACTATCCGTTCGAGCTTTATGTGCGAACTCCACTATGTTTAGGTCGACACTTTTGATTTGGTCTCCATTCTGTACTTTTTGTAATAATCTCATGATTTCTCTCCTGTTTAATAAAAGCTTTTCTCCCTTTTTGTCACTTTTTTCTAATTTCAAGGTACGTGATGAGTTACTCTTGTGAGTGAAGATTGTTGATGTCCGGGTGGGATTAGACTGTGTAAGGTAATTCGAAGGCCTTCTGTTTGATCTCTTATTTCTTTCTGGGTGTCTCTCACTTGAGCCCGTTTTTTCTCTTCTTTTATTTCGATTTTCTGGTGTTTTTGTCCTTTTTCTATATGGAGAAGTTTCTGGTTTGTATTGTCGTGCATTTTTGTAATATTGAAGGTAATGTTTGTGACGTGTTCCGCTATTCGACGTGTTCCCGGCCCATTCTCTCACGTGCTTTTCCTTTGTGTTCTGTGCAGGGCAGTCCCTGACTTTTTCGTGTTCAATTTTGTTTATCTTTGTGTTGGCCACTCGGAACAACGTTTTTCTTTCTGGGGTTATCCGACTTCTTCTATAGCTTAAGTCGTCCGTTTTATTTATTTCTTTTCCAGATACTTTTGATTGTAACTGCTTGTGTTTGACCCTTTGTTCTATTTTTGGCACGGTGTCTTCCACAAATGACACCTTTCTTTTTTTATTAATTGGACGAGGGATTTCTGGTTCTGAGTTTTCAATCGAATATGTACTCAGGTCCAACAAATTTGGCGATCTCTCCTCCACCCTTTTGCGATTTGCTTTCATGTTTGTCTCTTGTAATTCGCTTTCTACATTTTTGGTTTTTTGGGCTATACCAGCTATCCATTTGGAAATGCTCAAATTTGCATTTTTTTCTGTAGTTTGTTTCTCCTGTACTATTGACCCTATAGTGCTCAGTTTATCTTTTTGACTTGAACTGATTTTTGAGATCTTCTGTCTCTGGGGTTGAGGGGTATTTTCATTTTGGTCCCTCATTTGCTGAATTTCTTTGTGTCCCACTTTTAGTTTTTTTTCCGTTTTCTTTAAGTTCGTGTCGTTTTCTTTAGTTGGTGTCAGTTCACAATTGGTGTCTGCTGTGGTTTCTATTAGTTCCTCTTCGTAGCTGTTTTGTCTGGTCTCCCTCTGGTTAGTTTGAGAATAAGAGGATACTGCTTTTTTTTAAAACTGGAACACCTCAGTTTTATCCGTCATGGTGCCTTGTTCCTTTGTGGAGGCCTTCCAGGCCTCTAACGTTGTTATGTATCCTTCCAAATGAATTAGCTTCATGTTGCATGCTGCTAGTACTGAAGTGTGATCTTTAAGTGTTTCATTTATTGTTTCGTACAATTTCCCAAAGGGTGCCAGAGCAATGGTCATAGCTGACATTATAGGTAAGATGTCCGAGTTTTTAACTGGTGATTTTATTTCTTCTTTTTTTTTCAATGGGGTTCCAGTTTCATTTTTCGCTTTATGTGGTGTGGATAACAAAACTCGTAAGGCATCTGTCGAGATGTCTAATTTTTTATGTTGCGGTGAGCACTTCTCGCCTATAGTATTCTCTCTTTGTTTTAACATTTTTTTATAGTTCAGTATTGCTTCTGCCAATTTTATTTCTTCTTGATTCCACATATGGCTTGATTTTGGTTTTACCAAGTCCTCCACTTTCTTGTCCTCTTTCTTGTTTTTATTTTCATTGTATATAATCTCAATGGTTTTTTCCACTGGTTTGTCTGGCTGTATATATCCCATTTTTTGGTTTTTGTTATTTGTTACCTCTGGTGATTCCCTGGCTTTATTGTTTCCTTCTGTCTGAGTAGAGTTTGATATGACTTCCTGTTTTTTTTCGATATCCTTTTCTGACGTTACTATTTTCAGTGTTGATTTGTTTTTATCTTTCTCGTGCTCCTGAGGTCTATTCTCTGTAGTTCTCTTGTCTGTGCCAGTTTTAGTTGTTTCTGTCCTTTGGCATACAGGAGGTTGGCTTGGGTGCCAACGTATGTGTGGTAGTAAGACTCCTCCCTCTGTAGATTTTTCTATCTTCAGTGGGTTTATTTTATTTCTTTGGGGGGATGGTGGAATTCCTGCCAAAATTTCTAAATCTGAAAGCTCAAAACGATTTACAGTCGGAGGCTTCCCCAGTTTTTCAAAGAATCTTCCAATCGGGTTATTAGACGGTATTAACGGTTTTCCCTTTTTTTTCGTTTGTGGCTTTGGTGGGAATCTATTTTTCGGAGTCGATGCCTCAGTAGGATTGTATTTTTCCCCTCCTAGTCTTTTTGTTTGTTGGTCCATTAAAAGTTCATTTTCTTTATGACTAGAAAGTATTTGTATTTCTTTTCCTTTTAGATTGTTCTCAAGTAACTGTTTTGTTACTGATTGATGAGACTCTTCTTCTTGCTTCTCTAGTTGTAAATAAGTATGTGTTTTTGCCCAGTTATGTTCTCTCAGGATGTTTAATTCGTCCATGTCATCTCCTTCCTGTTCATCCACTTATGATAGGGTAATGTTCTGACAGCTAGCATCTCTGAGCTCTGATTGATTCCATTCCGGGCTGGGTAGGTCAGATCTCACTGTCACTGGATGAAGGTCACTTTCGCATGTTTGAAGATCTTGTGGATCTGGCCTCTTATTTGTCTTTATCACCTCGATCTCTGTGAGCTCTGCCGAGCCCTTTATATTTTTTTGTATGTTTTCATTTATACTAATTATATTTGTAGCTTTGCACTTCTTCGCTGTACCACCAGGTGTCGTCTCCTCAATCCTCACGGCGGCAGGCCCGTGGGCTCCGCTCCCCAAGAGCTCCACGCTCAGCCCTGAAACCGCTCATGCGGGCTCTTCTCCCCTAACAGTTTCTCTGTGCTCTCTCAGCAAGTCCTCTGGTGGTGTCTCTTCCTTCTTCTGCACGGTGGCGGGCCCGCGAGCTCCGTTCCCCAATAGTTCCGCTCTCAGCCCTAAAACCACTCGTGCAGACACCTTGCTCCTATCTGTGACTTTGCACTCCTTCGCCCCGCCCTCGGCAGGCACCATCTCTCCCTGCACAGTGGTGGGCTCGCTAGCTCCGCTCCCCGCGGGCTCCGCACTGGGCCCTGGAGCCACTCGTTTCGGATGGTCCTCGATTCCCCTCTCTCTCTCCCCTTCCCCACAGCGGCCTCCCACATCACTACCGCTGCCCGCCTCACCCTTTCCCCGTTCTTCCCGAGCGGGAGACGGCGGAACCCGCCCCGGTCTCTCTGCGAAAACCTCCCCTTCATCATCGCCGGCCTCGCCTCGCAGAGACCGAGACTGGGGCACCCGCCTCTCCCAACTCCGCGGCCGCTCACGTCCCTCGCAGCCAGGCTCCAAATTCATCTCCTCTCTCCAAGGTGAGTCGTGTTGGTGGGGGGATCTGAGGGGGGGTATTGGAGGAGAGGCTGTGCTGGTTTTCGAGATTGCGGTTTCAGTTGTTATATTTAACGTTTTTTTTCGTGTTTCACTCAGCACTGTTTCTTTTGTATTTTGTGCGCTGCTCCTTAACACGCGGCCCGTTTCTTCATGTACTTTTGGCCCTGGGTTTTTGCCCCCTGTGGTGTCCTCCGTGATGCCGCAAAACTCTCCCCTAGATGATTTTTTTGTTTGTTTCTTCAACAATGAATCAATTGAGATGTATTGTAATGGGGAGGCGCGGTAGGGTGGGTGCCCGTTTTTTTGTCCATTCCTAAATAAGTGTACCAACACTTTGTTTAATCCTTTTCAAAGTTGCTGTACGTTGACTTTATACAGTGCTCCAGCGGCCAGCGGCCAGACTGCCAGACTGCACCTCCTCGCAGCTCTCCGCGGCCGCTCCGCGGCCAAAATGGGTTTTTAAGCCCTTTTAGCAGTAAACACTGCAGACAGACTTCCACAGCAAACAGGAAAAAAAAAAAAAGTCAGAGTTTCCTGCCAGACTGCACCTCCTCGCAGCTCTCCGCGGCCGCTCCGCGGCCATAATGGGTTTTTAAGCCCTTGTAGCAGTAAACACTGCAGACAGACTTCCACAGCAAACAGGAAAAAAAAAAGTCAGAGTTTCCTGCCAGACTGCACCTCCTCGCAGCTCTCCGCGGCCGCTCCGCGGCCAAAATGGGTTTTTAAGCCCTTGTAGCAGTAAACACTGCAGACAGACTTCCACAGCAAACAGGAAAAAAAAAAGTCAGAGTTTCCTGCCAGACTGCACCTCCTCGCAGCTCTCCGCGGCCGCTCCGCAGCTAAAATGGGTTTTTAAGCCCTTGTAGCAGTAAACACTGCAGACAGACTTCCACAGCAAACAGGAAAAAAAAAAGTCAGAGTTTCCTGCCAGACTGCACCTCCTCGCAGCTCTCCGCGGCCGCTCCGCGGCCAAAATGGGTTTTTAAGCCCTTGTAGCAGTAAACACTGCAGACAGACTTCCACAGCAAACAGGAAAAAAAAAAGTCAGAGTTTCCTGCCAGACTGCACCTGTATTAGCATTTGCTGAATGGTATTTTATTGCAATGGAAATACCTCAGAATATCGAGTGATGCAATCTACGATTACCAGTATGTATTTCTTGCCCATTTTAGTTGGTTCTAAGGATCCGATAATATCTATTGGAATCTGTGAAAAAGTAAAGGCTGCAATAGGCCTCTCACTATTGGATTGGTTGATGTCCTCTGGCAGATAGACCAAGCAAGGGCATTGAATTTTACACAGTGGTAAATTCCAGGCAAGTCAAATTGGAACAATATGTAATCTTGAGTTTTTGTCACTGCTTGGTGAGGAGCAGAGAAAAGTGAATGAGCCATCTCCAGGACTGCCTCTTAGAAAGGGCTAGGGATTATTAGTGGAAACAAAGTCCTCCCATTTCCTTTTGTGTTGTTTCAGCCAGCTGCAGGTGGCCCTTTCATTCAATAAATTAAGGGTCCTGCTTCTGGCCAAGGTGTCCTGCACTTGTGGGGCTTTCCATTGGATGAGGGCAATACTTAGTGAGAAGCTATCAAACACATTTGATGGGGAGCAGAATGAGCCTGTTGGAGTGGCAGTGATGGAAGGTAGATTTAGAAATGTGCTCATAATCGGAGGAGGTTGGGGTGGCATAATCAATGGTATGGGTTGGGTCCCCTAGGTGGTTCTAAACCCCCTATTACCTCTCTGGGTATTACTGAGGGTCCAAACTTGTGACACCTGGGCAAATATTGGGCTCTGCAGTCAGCAATTTGAATGGAAAAATCATCATAGCTATCATTAATCAGCAACAACATCACTTCTCCCTGGTAGTCTGTGTCAACAACTCCTGCCTTTACATCTTCTACATGTTGGAATGTCAGGCTGGGCTTCCGTTTGATTTAGCCGTAACAGCCTGGGGGCATTGTATGTCAATCCCGGTTCAAAAATACATTATTTCACCCTCCACAAGGCACCTTTACCTGACCAATGCTATAAAGATCCAACCCCGCAGAGACAGAACTATATTGAGAGGGGAGTATGGCCTTTGGGTCAACTTTTACAATGTAAATGCTGTGCTCTTGTAATAAATTAGCCGTTAGCGGAATTTTACCATGTCCTAGGTATCCCATTGCTGATACCAAGTGTGACAGTTGCAAGTGTTAGGATACCCAAACTTGACAAAGTATACCACAACAAAAGTCCTTTTTAAAACCTTGATAATGAGATTTTTCAAAGAAAGGGTTGGAAAAAAGCCTACAAGGACTGTGATTGAAACTTGACAGAAAAGAGGAACAGCTAAATTAAAAAGTTAACAGGTTTCGAAAACATGGGGGGGTTCTAGACGGAGATGTTGTGCCACACCTCCTGATAGCCTTGATTTACCGGTCCTCGTTCTTTGGGAGACCCTTTCTAAGAAAACATAGATCTAAGCTGGCAACACAAAGACTCATGCCATCTAATCTCAAAACAAAGTCCCAAAGTCTCCCAGTGAAAGTGTCAAACCTAACCTAAAAGTCTTCCCACATTTCAGGATCTTCCAGTCTTCCTACATAACACCTTGTGGTGCATTCTCTTCTTGCTTTCTACTTGTAGCATGTGGGTTAGTTTCTTTGGTCCTTACTGTGGTTTTGTAGTTCAGGGCTTCTCTTAATCCCACTGCCGAGGGGTTTCAGGTGGAGAGTCTCCCCTGACCCTTCAATTCCCCCACAAGCGCTGGAGCACAGCCAAGCTCCTAGGATGTCGCCTTTCAGGCAACTTCTTCAACAGTGGTCTGTCCAACTCTGTGGCCCCTACTAGATCCCCAGATGTTCCCAGGGCCAGAGTTATAGTTGTCAGGAAAATATCCCCTTTTCCAGGAGGTTCCCCAATACATATCTGCTCTAATCACCAGCTCCTTCTTACTGACTGGTCTTGGCTCTTTCTTTTTATAGTGCACTGGGTTTCCCCATCTTTGTAACATAGCACATGAATGGTTAACCAGTCTCATGGCTTCTCTGTGTCCATGCCATTGGTTAGGTTCCTTTTTTTAATTCACTGGCTGGTGGATGATACAATTGCTTATCCTCCAGGATTGGTCGGTTTCCTGAGGGCTTTTTTTGATTCTACTATAGGTTTGGGATGTTTCAAAAGGCTCCATGCAGCAGCACCATGTTCGATTTAGGCACCACAGAGCTGCTCTGAGCTGGGAAGCTCATAGTCCGTAAACTGAGAAGTAAGGGATCTTCCTGGGCATCTCTGTGGTATTGAAAATGTCCAGGGTGGACTGTGTGCAAGTTGCAGATTTTTGCCAATAGGGATCTGTGCTATTCAAGTCCATGCCCAGACATTTGTGTCCTGCAGCCACATGGGAGTTGTAGTCTCGTCCAGTGGCTGAGAGCCAGCTGACCCTTCCAGCTGTGGTAGACTGGTACTTGTAGTTTTCTTCATCTGCTTGGCTAGAAAAGCCTGGAGCCCAAAGTTGGGCTTTGTTTGGACCCCTGATGTGGCACTAGGTCTCCCTTTCTGATTAATCTGCAAGGGTGACAGTGAGGACTGGTAGATTACAGTTGCCCTGGGATGGTTACATGTGAGTTATGGGTTGTGGGGCGGGTAGCCCTAGGAAACCCTCACCTGCTGCCATCTGTGTAATTGTAATTGTAATTGTTTATTTATACAGCGCTTATACACAGGTGGAGTGCTTCAAAGCACTTCAAGGCGGGAAGGGAATAATGGAATACAGTAATCATTCTTAGGCCTTGAAGTTTCCAAATGATCTAAACAGAAAAACAAGCATACTAGGCCTGACAGCATTTCTCCCAGTGCAAGTGTTACAGTTTCGACCCAGCTGGGTAGAGGGACAGAAAAAGGTGGTGGTGGGGACAGGACAGACAAACCTACTAGTCCTAGTACATTCCGGTAATGTATGCGTATCGACAGAGGTGCGAGGAAGAGTGGGTGGGAGAGAACCAACATGCCCAGTCCAAATGGGCCCTGGGTTAAGTGCAGAGAGATTGCCCCGCTCATGGAGTGTAAGCTGAAAGTGCAGTAATGCTGATCATAGTACAATGGCCCAGAGGCAAATGCAAAGACTGGCGGGGGGGACTAGGACGTGTATGGCTCTGGAGGTGAACCAGGCGACAAGTTAGCAAAAAATGAACAGAATTAGGGAGTAGAAAGCGGAAGGAAGGTGGAGAAAAAGATGGATGATTAGCAGGGTACGGGGAGAGAAAAGGAGGAAGAGAAGAGGAAGGCCTTGAGGAGTTTCCAGAACTTAAGGTGCTTCGGCTCAAGATGGAGGGAGGCAGGGAGGCTGTTCCAGAGAAAGGCACCTGTAGAGGATAAATATCTACCCCCAAATCTCTGTTTGTGAAAGTGACTCACCTGCAGATAGTTGGAGGAGGATGAGCAGAAGACTCTAGAGGGAGAGAATTTAGGAAGAGAATGTTGTAGATAGTGTGTGCCCCAGCCACAGAGGTGGTGAGCCTCTGGGCAAAAGTGAGAAAAGGTAAAATACCTCTGGTGCAGTTGGTAGTGGGACTTTTTGGAGATGTCTAAAATGTGCCAAGAGAAGGAGAGAGTGGAGTCGAAGATGACCCCGAGATCTTTTGCCTCATTGGTAGGTGAGGTTGCAGGACCAAGGGAGGCCAGCCAGTGTGAAAGTGGGAAAGCGGGAGCAGGGGCCCCAATGACAACAATCTCTGTCTTACTGGCATTCAGGCAGAGATTGTTAGCCACACACCAGGACTGAGTTGCGGATAGACAGTCAGGGATGAGCAAGGAGGAGAAGGAGGATGAGGGTAGCCTGAAAGAGAGCTGCATGCCGTCCGCATAACACTGAAAGTTAGAGGTAAAGGTAGAGATCCTGTGAGCCAATTGGGGCCATGTAGATATTGAAGAACGCAGAGGTACAAGTTAGATCCCTGGGGGACACCACAAGTAGAGAGAGTGATAGAGGAGAGAAAGGACCCAAATTCCACCTGGGAGGGCCGGTCAGAGAGAAAGGAGGCAAGCCACACCAGGGCCTGATCTGTGATGCCCAGGGTATCACGGAGATGGGTGATCAGGATGTTGTGATTTACTGTATCAAAAGCAGAAGAGAAACAAAGAAGAATGAGGACAGAGGGAGAGTTACAGTTAAAATTTGAGAGCTGGTCTTCATGGATGTTCAGAAGAGCAGTTTCCTAGCCTCTGGATACTCTACAGACAGACTGATGGTTATGGAGACAACCAACAGATTCAGTGTGGAGGGTAAGTTGGGTGATAGCCAGCTTCTCCATACGTTTTCCCAAGAAGGGGTTGATGGATATCTGTCGATAGTTTGCCAGAATGGATGGGTGGGCAGAGGGCCTTTTGAGCAGAGGGTGCACGGGAGAGTGCTTGAGAGAAAAGGAGAAAACTCCAGCGACAAAAAGAGAGGTTGCAGGGGTCGGCCAAGCCTGGAGCGAGAGTGTCAATATTGTCCTTGATGGTTTTGGAAGGGCAGGGGTCTACCTGTTTGGAAGAGGGTTTCGTCCATCTGTTTGGAGGACGAGGCTATCATAGACCGGACTTGTCTAGAGACCTCACCAGGTGTGACAGGGGAGAGGGAAGAGAGAAGAGGGGGAAGGGTGGGGGAGGCTGAAGGGGGCTCAAGAGATTTTGGTGCAGGAGGGGGAACAAAAGAGAGTGAGGACAGGATGTCCTGCGTTTTGGTGGTGAAATCTGTGGCCAGGGCAGAGCAAATGGCCTGGGTGGGTGCAGTAAGGGATGTGGCTGCACTAGGGATGGCCAGTTCCTGCCAGACTTTAAAAGGTTTAGCCATGTTGTTAGATGCCGCAGAGATGTGGGGTTGATGTAGCCTCTTTTTTTGGAGCCGATCCAAAGTCTATATTGCCTTTGAAGAAGGCGGCAGGCCAGTTTGTAAGAGGTTCCACCTAAGATCCCCATTGCTGTTCCGCTGCTCTGCACTTTCATTTAAGGGAAACCAGATCAAAGTTGTACCAAGAGTTGTCAGGCTTCAGTCAGTCCCTCATGACAGAGGCAAGAATGTCAAGAGTACTGGAGATGGAATGGTGAAAATTAGAGAGGGCTGTTTCAGGGTGGGGGCCAGCTGCAGGAGTAGAAGGAGGAGGGTAGGTGGGGGCAAAGGCAGCCACTGACACTCTTTTCATGGGTCGGTTTTCATGGGTCGGCAGTCACTGACACTCTTTTCATGGGTCAGATGACCTTGAAGGTGCGAGGTGGCATAGGGTGTGCCATTGCTAAAGGAGAAGAAATCTTCAAGTGAGAAGAGAGAAGAGAATGATCAGTCCATGGGAGTGAGGTACAGAGAGGAATAGAATATTGTGGGCTGGACGGTTCCAATACTAGCATCCAGACTGCCCCAGTCCTTTGGAGTAAGGCCCCCACAAAAAAGTAAGGCCCCCAAATGTTCACCTTCACAAAGATCCTGGCTCTGCCCAGGTTTTTCTAGCAGAAAAGGGCTCTGGTAATCTGTGTTGGTATGTTCTTTATCTATTTACTCTTCTTTATCTATTTACTCTGTAAAAGATCTACCACACCATATATTGGCTTCACGTCTAAGAACTAGCTCATGATCCTAGCATTTGGGTCTTTTTGGTTAGTTAACAATGTCAAAGTAGTTTGATCCTTGACAAGCCGAAACATTCAACCTTTTAGATAGTTAAATAGATAGTCGATTGGCCTCTTGGTAATGAGGGCCTCAAGTTTAATGGTAGAATAGTTTCTCTTTCTGGGTAAGAGCTTGTGACCTGTATAAAGTATGGGCTATTCCACTCCAGTGACGTATTGGCATAGGATGGCTCCTAGCCCCATCTCTGAGGCATCCATCTGTAAAATTCACATTTTGCAGCAATTGGTAATCTTCAATAAAAAATTGTATTTATTTATTTATTGTTGTTTTTAGTTCAAATGAACTTTTACAACAGTATAAATATATTTACATACAATCATCACAAAATTACTTCCATCATCCATAGTAGCAATTCATCATAAATAAATATTAATCATTTGACAGCATCTCATACCTGGATAATATACACTCATTAATCCACAGCATCAAATTGCCATACCAATTTTCAAAGACTAAAATCTCATACTATATTTACATCAACTGGCTATGTAACTATAAAACAACTCTAGCATCTTCAGTCATTTAAATGTGCATATTATGATTCACAGTTAATACCAATTCATAAAATATACTTATAATAGACAGACATTGTACTTTAGATGTCCACAACAGATTTAAACATTGCCGACGCTACATACCACACATTATAAAGGGCAATGATCAAGGTTTCAAATGGAGTATTTAGACATAGTTTCCAGAAATGAACATTGGAGACAGAGTCAAAATGATGGTAATAGAGACTATATCTACACCTATGAAGCGTCTCCAATTTGGGCAGCCAGTGAGTATGTGTCTCACAGTCTCTAAATTACTCTGAATTCCACATATACACCACATCAGTTGGTCATACATTGGTGTCTACCGGGATCCATGCGTGGCTCTAACTGACAATAGGTTAAGTCGCATTAATAGCCGAAATCTATGGACATCAGGACACAGGCATCTAATTAGATACATCTGAGGACAGAGGTACTTATAAATAATGCCCTCCAAATGTATGTAATTTTGGAATCTACTCATATAAATTAAGTTTTCCACCCAATCTTTTTTCCATGATTTATTTTTAAAGGCCCTTTTAATGGCCTTATAGCTTCCACAAGTGGAGCGCTTCACTGACCAGTTGAGCGCAAAATTGGATGTCATACACAGCGCATCATATTTATTGGCACGCGCTGTGTTGTTTTAAGATCTATAACATTTTTCTGCATTTCACTAACTGGATGACTCATTGCCTTAAAGGGAAGTAGATCTCTTTGATATTGTATCATGGCTTTTAAGGAAGTCAAGCCAAACTCGACTCTTATATATTGCATAGGGCAAGCGGGAGGCAGACTCAGAATGGTCCACCAAAAGTAGCCCTCAACTAACCAAGACAAATTATCAAGAGTGAGGGCTTCAATACCATAAGCTATAACAAGTACGAACCACTGGGTGTACAGCAACATAATTCCCTTTAATGTGTACCTAGTATATTGGGAAACATATTTTATCAAAAGCAACGTGATTTCTTTGGCCCGTTTGGTCCTGTTATCAATTAGGGACGCGTAACCTAGTCTACAATCCATATGCACTCCAAGATACTTATAGGAGTCTGTGTAATCTATCGTTCCCCCACTTAGTTTCATGGCAGGCTGGTTAACCTTCCTAGATGTGATTAGCATGGATTTTGCCTTTTTTAGGTTAACAGTCATGCCATCTTCTAGTATGGCTTTCATACCTGTTATAGTATGATCGACCACCACAAGGTCATTAGCATACAATAAGGCTGTGATCTTGGTGGTTATAAACCTGGCTGGACTATGGGTGCGCCTCTCCAAACGTCTAATTAATTCAGCAGTGTACAAATTGAAAAGGAGAGCTGCCAATAAACAGCCCTGTTTAACGCCCTTGTTGATTTTAATTGGGCTAGATAAACGGCCATCGCTATCCTGTTGCGCACATGCTGTGTTATTCTGATGAAGCTTTGTCAGGATCTCTAGAAGCCAGGATGGACACTGATAAGAACGTAGAATCTCCCAAAATGTATTTAGATTTATCCTGTAAAAGCAGAGCTAAAGTCAAAAATGTTACATATATTGACGGATTAGGATGTTGTTTAGCTCTGGTCAGGATAGTTTCGAGGAGTCTAATGTTGTCAGAGGTACTGGAACCAGATCGAAACCCAGACTGAAATGGATGGAGGAGCTGGTTAGCATCGATCCAACATTGTAGATGGTTCAAAACGATGGCAGCAAATATCTTTCTAGTTGTATTGAGTGATGAGAGGGTCCGATAATTTTCGGGCCTAGTGCGAGAACCAGCCTTGTACACAGGATTAATATCGAGTTGGACCATGATACAGGAATACATTTTTCACGACACACCGTTTTGTATAATGTCATCAAAATAGAATAGCAACTTATCAGGTCATGTTTAACAATAACTGAATTGAGGCCATTAGGGCCAGGGGCTCTGGAATTGTTGAGCTTGCTGATTATGCCAATGATCCTGCTCCTGCTAAATTCCAAGGCTCAGTGGTGTGTACAACTGATTCCTCAATTTGCCCATCAGACATGTTTTCCCTAAGATGTTCTACCCAGATGTGTTCCTCTATCGAAATAAGGGGTTGAGGGAGGCTGTTGCCTCTATGCTTGTTCAAGACCTTCCATATGGATCTACCATCCTCTTTTTTGTAGGGATCCTATCCGTTATAATAAAGGGGAGTGACAAACGCATTCCTTTAACTTGTGAGGCAGATACATCGCTTGGGCTGGTCATTTTTACATTTTAAGAAAATGTAGCTGCCATCCTGGAAAAAAATGGCATATATCTATTATGGTATCATAGTAGGCCAAGGAGTAATTTAAGATCTTTCTTTGCAGTGGGAGTCAGTGTATTCCTCAATGCTTCAACTTTTTGTTAATGTGTAGCCCTGTGACTTGATTGAACCATTTCCAGCAATGAGTCCTACACACTTAATGGCACTCTGTACAAGATTGCATGTTGCAGGTTTGGAAGTAAGTCTGGCCTTTAGGAAAGCTCTGGTGCCTAGATACAGATGGTACATGGGCTTGGTCCACGTTGACTGTGTATCACAACATCAGCTAAATATGCACCAGCAAAAGAACAATATGTATGTCTCTGTTTTTATAGATACTGCGAGACATTCCCACAACAGTACTTGTGACAGTCTACATCCTCCAAGATGAGGGTTTGATGTGTCCTGAGGAAAGCCTTACACATACGACCAACCAGTAAAAGAACAAGGGATAGTCGTTGTGCCTATCAAACATTAAGGCTGGAAACAGATCTACTCATGTTGACACAATTTAAATGGGGTCTTTATATTAAACCAAACATTAATGGGCTATTCTAAAGTCACCCATGTGTTACTAACATCACCTATGATACAATGCACTTTTTGAATGAACACAAGGACCAAAGCTGTTAATCAATTGTCTCTTTTATAATTTAGTTTTATGTTGTTGAGATTTGCAAATGTGACCGAATGGTCTGTTTTATGATCTGTTACAGAATAATAAACATATGAGATATTTTTGTTAAATATGAGCCCTCCATCTCTTTATATTTGTTAAAAGAAAGATGGTTTGATAGGCATATGTGGATTGAGACCTAGTTTTGTTACCTCCGGTGTGGACATCGAAAGGTAGCTTGTTGTGATCCCCTCTTTTTTCGCTATTTGCACTTAGTCCTCCATCAACAAGCCCCTATATAAAAAAGAGGATCCACGTTGCATCAGTGTGCTCACTGATTTTCTCATTATCACAGATTCTCGGTCATAGACAAGTTCAAACGTTGCTAACCCAGTGAACTTTGGGGAGCCTTCTATATGGCAATAATTACCAATGGCAGCAAGATATCCCAATTCCTTCTGTCTTCATCTACTACATTTCAAAACCGATGCTTGGAATTATTGTTGAACCGCTCCAGAAAACCATCTATTTGAGGATGTTACACAGAACTCCTCTGGGTGTCAATAACTGTTTGACCATCTTCGTGATTTGAGACATAAGATACTACACTAGTCTGTTAGTATATCTTGTAGAAACTCAACCAAGGTGAAATACATGATATTATATTTTAGTATTTGCTGAATGGTATTAGATCGAAATTGAAATAGCTCAGAATATCAAGTGGCATTGTCGACAATGATCCGTTTCTATTTGTTAGCTATTTTAGATGGTTATAAGGGCCCAATAATATACATTGTAATCACAGAGAGCATGTTATTAATAATTGGTACAGGATGCAATAAGACTCTCAGTATTGGACTGGCTGAAGTCTTATGACAAAAAGAAAACTGAAGAAGAAAGTAAAGGATATTCGGTGGGGGTCAATTATCTAATATTTGCAAGGGTGAATAAAATTAGTCAGATGCACTTAGAGTCGCAGTATCTTGTAGAAACTCAACCAAGGTGAAATACAGGATATTATATTTTAGTATTTGCTGAATGGTATTAGATTGATATTGAAATAGCTCAGAATATCAAGTGGCATTGTCGACAATGATCCGTTTCTATTTGTTAGCTATTTTAGATGGTTATAAGGGCCCAATAATATACATTGTAATCACAGAGAGCATGTTATTAATAATTGGTACAGGATGCAATAAGACTCTCAGTATTGGACTGGCTGAAGTCTTATGACAAAAAGAAAACTGAAGAAGAAAGTAAAGGATATTCGGTGGGGGTCAATTATCTAATATTTGCAAGGGTGAATAAAATTGGTCAGATGCACTTAGAGTAGCACCAGTTTTGTTGCTTTTATGAAATGGAATGGAGCAAACTAGTTTTTCCACAGCAAATATTACTTAACAAGCATTGGCAAAGCTAATAGCTTTGGCATTTTTAGTTGTTTATTGCATTTTACAATTATATGTAATAATGCAGTAAATAATGATGTTCTACTTACCCCGTGATTCTAATGAAAGTCTGCAAGTTACTGTGTGCAGGCTCATAGCATTAGTTTGTAGAAAGACTTCTCTTCACTGCTGCCTATCAAAGTCATTTGACAATTTCTATTACTAATGTTATGTGTCAGCAAACACTAACTTGCAGCAATGTGTGGAACTTTCAAAATACATATGGTTATTTCAGGGGTTAGTTTGAGTGGTGGAGCAGGGGTGACCTTCGGCTTAGGTGTGGTAGGCATGTGTGAGCTAGGGTGGGTTGAAATGCGGAGGGCTGGTTGCAGGGTGTGGGCAGAAAGGGGAAAAGTAGAGTGAGTCAGCTGGGGAGTATGGGGGAGTGAGGTGGAGAGGGGAGAGGTGGTGGGTGAGGGCCGAGAGGGGCAAATGGGTAGGTGAGGGCAGACAGGGCGTGGGCATATCGGGGGCAGAAAGGAGTGGGTAGGTGTGTGGTGGGGGAGCAGAGGGGTGGGTTTGGGAATAGAGGGGCTGGGTGTGGGCAGAGAAGAGGGGCAGAGAGGGAGTGAGGGAAGAGGTGGGGTTGAGGGTGGGTGATTTGACAGCGAGAGGGTAGGTGATGGGATACACATATCTGTCATGGTTGGGGGATCATAAAAGAGGGTTATGTAGTTGGGGAAAGCACAAGAGGGCATAGGGTACTAGGGGAGCAGAAAAGGGTTGGGAGGTGCTGGGGGAACAGAAGAGGGATGGGTGCTAGGGGGAGCACAAGAGAGGGTTGGGTGCTGGCAGGAGCAAAAGAGGGGGATTTCTTGCTGGGGACCACAAGAGAGAGTCAGGTTTCTGGAGGGAGCACAAAAAATGGCTTGGGATAAGCAGAAGAGGTTCAGGTGCTGGGGGAACAAAAAGAGGATCAGGGCGCTGGGGAGCACAAAAGAGTTAAGGAGTGCTGGGAGAAGCATGCAAGAGGTTCAGGGTGGTGGGCGAGTACAAAGTAGGGTTGTGGTTGTGCACAAGTGGGTCCAGGGGATCGGGCAGGCGCAAGAGTGTCAGGTGCTGGGGGCCCAAAGTTGTCGGGTTGAGGTAAGCACAAAAGAGGGTTTGGAGGACAGCAAGAGACAGATGGGCTTGAGAGGGCTAGTGAAAGGGAATGAAACAGTGAAAGAGAGAGATAGCCTGGGGTAAAAGGGAGAAAAAGAGAGTGAGAACGATGGAAAAAAGTGAAGGGGGAGTGAGATAGAGAAGCTCATATTTTGGTTGGGGGTAGGAACAAGAGGGGCAGGGTGCTGGGGTAGCACAACACAGGGTCGGGGCTTGAGTGTATGCACAGAAGAAGGTTGGGTGGAGTGGGGAGCACACAAGGGGAATAGGGTAGCACAGAAAGGGTGGGGATGAAAGATGGTCAGGGATTGGGGGAGTGCTAAAGAAGCAGTGAGTCTGGTCTGTCTCTTAGGCCCAAACACGAGCCGAGCCAGTGAAATGGCATTACAAAACAGGGAGGGGCGGGTAGTGTCAGGGACTAGGGACTTAGAAAAGGGTGAAAAAGGGGTCTGGGGCTGAGGAAAGGGGTCTGGGTGGAAAAGGGGTTGGGGTGCTGAGGAAAGGGGTCTGGAGGCTGAGGGAACGCCGTCTGTGAGCCGAGGAAGAGGGCTCTGGGGTTGGAAAATGGTCGGAGGCTGAAGAAAATGTGTCAGTGGTGGAAAGGGTATATGGGGGACAAGGAAAAAGGAGTCTGGGGTTAAAAAAAAAGGGTCAGTAGGCCGTGAAAAATACTGAAAAAAAGCAAATAAAATGGGCCTTGGAACCAAGGAAAGTGGTGAAAAAGAGGTGAAAAAAGGGATCATGCGGCAAAGGAAAGGGGTGAAAGAGTGGTGTGAGGTCTGGGGAAAGGGGTAAAAAAAGGCAGAAGAAATGGGTCTGAGGCCAAGGAAAGTAGTCTGGGGCAAAGTAAAGGGATCTGGGGCAGAAGAAATAATTCTAGGGGTGGAAAAGGGACAGGGACCTGGGGCAGAGGAAAGGGGTCTGTGGGCTGAGAAAAGTGGTGAAAAGGAGTGGAAAGGGTCTGGGGGCCAAGGGAAGGGTGAAATAGTGATATGGGGTCCAAGTCAATGCTTAAAAAAGGGGCAGGGGTAAGGGGCCTAAACGGGGCTGTGACAAAGGGTCTGGGCCAAGGAAAGGGACATGGGGGCTAGGATGGTTCCGGGGTAAACAAGGGATCTGGGAGTGAAAAAGGTGTCTGGAGCCGAGGAAAGTGGTCTGGGGTTGAGGGAATGGGCCTGAGGGCTGAGGAAACAGGGTCTGTGGATAAATAAAAGGAGTCTGGGGGCCAAGGAAAATGGGTCTAGGGTTGAGGAAAAGTGGTCTGGGGTGAAAAAGCGGTCTTAAGGTTGAGGAATGGGGGCATGGGGTAAAAAGTGGTCTGGAGTTGTGGAAAAGGGGTCTGGGCAAAAGGGGCATGGGGGCTAACCAAATGGGTGAAAAGGGTGTAAAGGGTGTTCTGGGGAAGAGGGAAGGGGTGAAAAAGGAGTCTGGGAGCTGAGGATAGGGGCCTGGGGTGCAAAGGGGGTCTTATTTATGTATTTATTTATTGAGCATTTGTTAAGTCCCTATACAACAATATGGTGTTTCTTGAAAGGGGTCTTGGGATGAAAAGGGGGTCTGGAGCCCAAAATAAATGGTCTGGGAATGAGCAAATGGCTCAGAAAGGGGTCTGGGGTAGTGAAAAGGGGTGGAAAAGAGGGCTGGGGGCTGAGGAAAGCAGTAAAAAGGGGAATAGTGAAGGGGACTGGGGGCCAAGGACAGCTTGCTGAGGGCCAAGGAAAGAGGTGAAAAGGGGGTCTGTTGGCCAAGGAAAGTAGGGCTGGAGAAATGTGGTGAAAGAGAGGTCTGTGCTGATATAAGGGCTAAAAAAGAGCCAGAGTAAAGGGCTCAAAAAGGGGCTGAGGCAAATGGGTTGGGCCAAAGGAAGGGGCCTGAGGCTGAGAAAATGGTTCTGGGGGTGAACATAGGGACTGGGGGTGGAAAAGATGTCTAGGGATAAGGAAGCCAGTCTGGGTTGAGGGAATGGGTCTGAGGGCTGCGGAAATGGGGTCTATGGATCAAGAAAAGGAGTCTGGGGCGAGGAACAGGTTCTGTGGTGCAAAAGGGGTCTTCAGCTGAGTAAAAGAGTCTTAGGGTACCAAGGAAAGGTGTGACAAAAGAGAACTGGGGTCGAGGAATGGGGTGAAAACGGGATATGGGAGCTGTGGAATGGGATGAAAAATGGGGTCTTAGTGCTGAGGAAAGGGGTCAGAAGGAGCAGAGGAAAGGGGTATGGTGGCCAAGGAGAGTGGGCTGGGGAATGGGGAAAGATGTGAAAAGGGGGTCTGTTGACCAAGGAAAGAGAGTCTGGAAGCTGAGGAATGGGGTGAAAAAAGGCTCTGGGGGTGAGAAATGGGGTAAAAAAAAAAGGTCTGGGGCCCGAGGAATGGGTATAAAATGGGGTTTTAGGGTAGATAAAAGGGGGGAAAAAGGGGTCTGGGTGCTGAGAAAAAGGGTCTAGCATCCAAAGACATGGGTATGGGATCAGAGGAATGGGGCAAGGGGGCAGTGGAAAGGGGGAAAAGGTGTCTCTAGCTGAGGAAATAGGTGATAAAACGGGTCTGTGAGGCTGAGAAAAGTGGGTATGGGGGATGAGGAAACGGGTCAAGAGGGATTGAGGAAAGGGGTAAAAAAGGGCTGAGGAAAGAGGGTTAGAGGCTGAGGAAAGTAGACTGGGGACCAAGGAAAGGGGTGAAAAGGTGGTCTGTGGGATGTGTAAAAAGGTCTGGGTGCCAAGGAGCGGGGTGGAAAAAAGATGTCTGAGGGTCAAGGAAGGGGTTGAAAAAGGGCTCTGGTTGTCAAGGAATGGGGTAAAAAAGGCATATGGGAGCTGAGAAATGGGGTGGTAAAAGGGGTCTGAGGCCCCAGGAAAAGCGTGAAAAAAAGGTTTGGCGACAAGAAAAGGTGTTAAAAAAGGACAGATGCAATGGATCAAAGTGGCTGAGCAAAGAGGTCTGGGTGCAGAGGAATGTGAGGGCTGGAGACTGAGAAAAGGGGTGAAAAGTAGGTCTGCTGGCCTGCGAAAGTAGGTCTTGGGACCAAGGAAAGTGGTGAAAAAAGAGGTCTAGGGGTCGACGAAAGGGATGAAAGAGGGCTCTGGGGACTAAGGAAAGTGGTCTGGAGGCTGGGAAAGGGGCTTGTGAGCTTAGGAAAGGGGTGAAAAAGGCTATGGGGATGTGGAAAGGTGTGAAAAAGGATCAGGGGCTGAGGAAAGGGACCTAGGGACTAAGAAAAGAGGTCTGGGGGCCACAGAAAGGGGTCCAGGGAAGAAAGGGAGGAAAGGGGCAAAAGGAGGCCTGGCATGCAGTAAAGTGGTCAGGCTGAGGAAAAGATTCTCGGGGACAGAGGAAAAGGGTCTGCGCCAAGGGAAATGGTATAAAAGGGGACAGGTCAGAGAAAGGGGTCAAAACGGGTCTGGGGCCAAGGAATGGGGTGAAAGGGTTATCTGGGGAGGGTGAGGAAAGTGGTGAAGAAAGGGGTCTGGGGCTGAGGGAAGGGGGCTGGGTGACAAGCAAAGGGGTCAGAAACCAAATAAATCAGTTTGGGGGCCAAAGGAGACCAAGAATGATAAAACACTTATCTGCTCTATTCACCCCTGAGGGGCAGGGCTAGAGTATATCTGTTAATTCTTCTTCTCAGGATGGGGATAAGGAGGAGGGTTTAAACAATGAGGCGTTGAAATCAACCTCCTAAAACACTAAGACCAGGCAGTCACCTTAGTATCAGACTACATCCAATTACTGTTTATACTAGTAAATCATGCTTGCCCCTGAAACTGACAAATCAACAAATGGGTCTATGCAAATATCATACATCCAATGCTTTGGGTTTATTGTGGTCCAGTTCTCTTTTGATTGCAGCCAACACGTGTTTAGACACAAGGTATTTCTCAAGGCTATGTTGTCAAGTTGATCTTGCCCATGTGCCGTAACTAATTCTTCAACATGAGTAAATGGTTGCTTGATCTGGGAGTAGTATTAATCTTCTCTAGCTTAAGTGCTCTGTTGTTCAGTTGAGTTAGCATCAGTGGTGTGGATTGTCTCTTCTTATAAATATAATCCTGCTTGTGGTTGAGATGTCCAGTTAGGGATCATCACGTGTATATTTGGGCCCTAGAAACTGCCCAGATCATTTTAATACCTTTTGCAACCTCAGTAGTGTATTCTAGTTAGTTAATATTGTGCATAGTGTGTTTGATTAAAGTATATATTTTTATAGAACCTTGATTGGCCATTCCTATATTTTGGACTGTTAGGCTTCACTGCTTGGGTTGCAACTGAACCGCATGCACACCCCACTTGAGAGTAGAGCCTTCCCCCAACTCACATTACCACAAAAGGTGAAGGAGATATATCTATTAAGCCCACCTGTTTTACCTTCATGATTGTGTTGACTCTTGGTTTGTAGACGTGTGAGGACCAAATTGTAGTTAAAGTCTCTACTCATACTTGTACTCATGCAGGGCAGAAGTCAATTTATCACAGCTTCCTCAGAGGGGCTTGTTACAGGCTCAACCTGCTCTCCACGATACCATTGCTCATCCAGCTACCCCACGCCACCTCAGGCGCAGCAGGCACTCAGCACTTGGACACAAATAATACACAGGAGACCAGAAGTAGAGAGAAATGGGCTGTAATGAAAACACAAACCAGTGCATAGGAGGGCTGCATTCAGCTCTGCACCCCCCCAGGTCTGGCTCATCCTTATGTACAATGGAGTAGCTAAATCTATTTTCCACCCATAAACCAGCATGTATAATACACAGTGGTCGAAGTGCACGAAAAGAATTAGTGGAACTATGTTCCCTGCTGGCCTGCACCCACTCCACGCAAACCCCTTCACAACGTCCCATCCCACACAAAGTACACGCCCCAAACACTTGCACCAGCTGTTTAAGGGAATGTTCAGTTTAGTGCACTAAAAGTGCAAGTTTCAACTTCTTCCTACACTGTTATTTTAAAACAAAACCATTCCAGAATGGTTTCTTTTTAAATTACATCTATAGGAGCTGTAAAAGGTCATTTTAAAAAGTATAGGAGCACCGCTCCCGACCGCTCCCGCTCACTTCGACCACTGATAATACATGTATGATAACAAACAGGTCATTTTGCCGAACAGGAGGAAGGAAGTACATTCCGCAAGTGCAGGCTGTTTTCTGCAAGGCAGGCTAAGGCACCCTTGGGATTTCAGCCAGCAGCTTCATCTCTGTGTACTTCTCAGGAGGGGCTCTTGATGCCCAGCAGTCTGAGGCATCATAGCAGTCCACATCTCAGCTGTGGACTGTGATATCGCTTGGCATGGGTGTTTAGCTGTTAGGCCAGTCTCTTAGGCAGGTATGTGGGCCAGTCCATTTGCATCAGATGTACCTCAAATAAACTAAAAGAAAGTGCAGTATCAGAGAGGTAACATGTGTCCATTTTTTCCCCTCTCTTCTCATGTTATATATGAATCGCTGATCAAAGCCTTGCGCTATTTCTCCATAAAGCAAACTGCAATACAACTATTCTGATACACACAAAATCAATAGGGAAGCAACACAAATAAAAAAATATGATCAAATCAAGACAACTGATTTATGGCTTAACTCATCTAAAGCCATTCATTCACTGTACTGCATTGCAGAAACACCACACTATCATCACACATTATCCAGGGTTGATCCAAAACAACAAAAACAGTCATAACTACATGCCCCTGCCTTTCTAGCTCTGATCATCCCTGTCACTCTAACATCCAGCACCACTCCTTTCATGTGTCTGTTATGTTTGTGTGCCGTATCCAAGTCAAATCAATCTTTCTCTTATTTTCCAGTATATAGTCAGCATCTAGAACCTCGCATTCCCTAGGTGCACCCGCAGTCAGTATCATTAAAAACGTGTCATATTGTTCCCAAATACCATCTTGCATGGTGAATACATGGTCTCTGACCAGTCTCTCGCTTGTAGGCTATGGAGAACAAACAACAGCCTGTCTTCCCACTGTGTGCCTTTCACATCCATCTGCTTGAACTTCTCCTTCTTTGGCTCCTCTTTCTGTTTGTTCTTCCAATGCGCCACACACATGTCCACATGCCCCTGCCAGACTTCTTTTTGCTGTGGGCCACCAGGCCATCTCTGTCAGGCACCGATTCTCATTGTCTTGCTCTTTCTCTGCATTGATAAACTGCATCATTTGTTCATCCTCCCCTTTCTGATCGGCCAGGAGCCACTCACATTTCTTGTGACCCTCCTTCTTGATCTTCTGTAGGATAATCTTCACCACTTCAAGCTGTGGGCCCTCCGCCACATACCACTCCTTACATTCTATGGATGCCATTAGCTGTGGCTGTAGGTCATTGTCAGGTGTCAGCAGCCACTCTTGCTCAGATGCAGTTATCTTCTTTCTTCCTAGAGCCAACACCACTGATTGTAATTCACCATACGGTGCTCTTCCCCCCCCAAACACTATTGAGTCATGCTGACACTGACCACCTTCTTTATATGTGGGCCTGTCGATGTCCTTCTCTGGTGAACATGCCCTGAAAGCATCCTGTTGTGTTTTGACAACCTCTGACATGCATTCACCTGACACTACCCCTTTCACTGGCATTTTATTCACTTCCGTGTCTAAGGTGCACACTGCTCAGTTACCCGTCCTGAAATCCAGTTTATGTATTGCCCCTTTATCTGGGCATGGCTCCCCCATGCTGTTGGGACCCCGTTTGTGTGTCAGAATGTGGGTGGTACTCCTAGTAGCTTTGTCACCACAACTATTGGGAATCTCTGTACCCTGCCTCTTTCTCCCTGCAGAAAGCTATTTGCCAAATCTGTCATTGCACCCTTTTTTTTCCAAAATGTCCCCCTTCCCTTCTGTTGCACACAGTTGCCTCCCCTGGTACCCAGCCAGCCCATGCCTCCTCCCTTTTATACCCCTTTCTCAGAAATATGTAGAACCACCCCCACAGCATTCGGTGTCACCCACCCCAATCCACACAGGCACTAATCCTGCACGTCTGTGTGTTCTCCCTCCTTCCACTCCGTGTACTACTTCACCGGCACTGCTTTTCTCACTGTCAGCCATGCATTATCAGCTGCGTTCAGAATGTATGCCCACCTCTGTAAGCGATATTCAATCAACACTACAGCTAAGTCAATGCCTAGTCTGGGACGCTGAGGAAAACCCTTATTGATGTATTTTTATATCCAGTTCAGTACTCTGGATGACAACCCTTGTATAACACCCCCCTCTTAGAATCCCCCTGACCCCACTGAGCCAAGAAGTAGGTTTGTTTTGCAAATTAAAAGGTTTATTAGGACAATTCAACAATATATATCTATCAGATTTTATAAATAAATTGATAACTGATATCACACTTCAGAATGTGACCGTGATCAACAATGGATAATGTTACAGGGGTACACTGATTTGGTTACTTAGGAGTAGTGTAGAGGATGAGGTAGCTAAAATGCTTGATGGTTTCAAGGAAATGCAAGGTGGAATAAAATGCAGTACAGAAATAACTTGTTATGGTTTTAGCAAAAGGTAATATGATCACTTTTTCTTTTGACAATTCACTCCCCCCCATGCAATACAAGAAATGGAAGGAGAGCACACAGTCTTCAAGAATCCCAACAAATCACACTTTATAATGCAATACACAGTTCCAGTTCCCCCAGCAAGTTTAGAGAAAACAGGGATGAGTTTTAAACACAGGCAAATTACTTTAATGTGGTTCGCAATGGAAGTGAAAAGGTGCTAAAATTGCTTTTAATTCCCTCTAGAGGTTCAGGGTAGGTGATGGCTACTTTATATGAGTTCAGGCTCACTTTAACAATACTCTATGAATGATTAGCAGATTGCAAACAAATTTTAACAAAGAGAAGCAAAAAGCTGCTGATTTCTACAGATGAAGAAATCAGGCCAAATCGCAAATCGCAGTAAATTTTGCGAGGGCGTGTCTCGCGATTACGGAAAATGTATAAGGAGTCAGTGCCAGTTTCCTTGGAGAGCCTAGATTCTAAGCTTTAAAATGAAAGTTAGATTTCGTTCCTAGCCCAAACGGTTCCAGAGATACGGCCGATTTAATAACGGTAGATTTTCAGATTTAAAGTAAAACTCAAAATGACAGGTGACAGCTTGCAGCTGCAGAATTGACAGGTGACAGTTGTGCAGCTTGAAAAATGACAGATGATACGATTTCTAGGAGGCTGTTCTAATTAGGTTAAAATAGTTTGGATTAGATTCCAAGATGGCCCCTGGAGCGAGGAGACGTGCGTGAGTCTCGCTCCCGCCGGGCCACTCATTAGCACCATAGAAGCCGCGAACCGGAGGGCGGCCGTTCCGCACACACAGCTCCGAGTGCGGCTCACGGCACTGGCCGCAGGAGGAAGACGCCTCGGTCCCCACCCGCGCCGAGGAGCGGTGCTCCCCCTCCCCCATCGGGACGAGGCGCGGTCCTCGCACCGCGGAAGCGCGACACAGGCCCCCCCAGAGACGCGGAGTGGAGGCCGTCGGAGCGGGCGGCGAGGATCGGGGAGGCGCCACTGACCGGAGCCCCAGCGTTGCGGCGCCCGGGGGCCGGGCTTTCATCCGGCGGCATCGAGGGACGGGCCCGGCGCCCCCCGTCAGCAGCGGACCCCGCAGGAGGCGCAGGAGGGAGCCGGGTATTGCGCCGCACACAAACAGTCGCCCCGTGGCGTCGGACACCAACGGCGGTCCCCAGTCCGGTGGACTATAAGGTGAGGCGCCCTTCCTGGTGCTCCCCGCGCCCCCCTGGAGCCCCGCGAACTTGGAGGGCCTGCCCCCCCCACACTGGTGGCTAGATTCGCAAGAAGGCCCAACTCAGCCGAAGCGGAGAGGGACCATCCCCCCCCACATTTGAGGGGTACGTGAAGGCGGCCAAAAACCGGAGCACCGCTGCCAGGCCCTCCCTGAGACTCAAAGAGTAGGCGGACGGCGCAATCACCGAGGGAAGCACTGTCCGGAGCCCCAACACTGCAGCGCACGTGGGGACCATACAGCAGGCGGCACAGCTAAGAGGGTTATCCTCCCCCCTTCCTTCCCAGTAACCCCTCGAAGCCACCCCCTACAACCACCAGCAACTCAAGAAGGGACACGAAACTAGCAGCAGGACGCGCCAAGGCCTACCTTTCAAGAGGCATTTCCCCGACCATAGAAACAGGAGAGGGGGAAGGCTCGTCCGGGGGGAAACTAAGGCAAGAACTCTTAGAGGAAGATATGTCTAAAGCGAAGGGGAGGGGGGGGATCCCTACAGATACAACAGCCCCCCAAACAAGACTCCAGCCTGATACAAATGTGGGCAGTGGACACCCCAGTGACAACTAGGAGCAGAGTACAGGAGGACTCTTCCCTGCAGACCGCAAACTCGTCCGAGGCGAGGGACATGGCCTCTGGCTCCCAACCCCCGACAAAAGACGATATGCACTCCTGGTTTAAAGAACTACAAGATAAACTAATGTCAACTGTCCAGGACCAGTTCGCAGCAATCAAGCAGGATATGCAACAGGCAATACAAGGAGTTCAACATGACATTGCCAACCTAGAAGAAAGGACGAACACCCTAGAAAAGATAGTACAAAACGCAGAAGAAGAGGCTCTTCAGAGCGCCGAAACACAAGAGCACCTAGTGCGCCTGACCCATAGTCTGGAAATACAGTGCGAAGACCTAGAGAACAGGTCTCGCAGATCGAATATTCGCATCAAAAATATGCCAGAATCGGTCCTGGACAGGGATCTAAAGAAGGCGGTACAGGAGGTCTTCGGGGATATCATCGATGCTCAGGACCCGGAGGCAGTGGGGATCGATCGCATACATAGAGTAGGCCCGAGACGCACGGGGGCACCAGGAGAGAGACCCAGAGACGTCCTGGCGGCTCTGTCCTCCTATCCACAAAAATAGCTTATTCTACGAAGAGCAAGGCAGATGGATCAAATCAGCATGAACGGGGCAGACATTCAGCTGTTTCAGGACTTATCAGCTGTTACACTCCTAAAGAGAAGAGTGATGGCCCCACTCACGAGGGAACTGGTCACAAGAGAGATAAAATATAAATGGACATTCCCTTTTGGTCTGCTGTTCGACTGGGATGGGAAACAAAGGAGGGTGACCTCCATGGAAGAGGGGCTAACCATATTGGACATCCAGTCAGGGGAGTCCTTGACCAGAAAGGATAGAAAAAAGGGGGAACTACAAAACAGACCGGGGGGATGGGAAATGGTCCGACAGAAAAGAAAACGGCGCGGAGGGGGAAAGGATGGGTCAAGCGAAATAAAGTAGAGGATGCAAATATAAAAGAACATGAGACCTGGGGCTCTATAGCTGAAGGCAGCTTATGGAACGGCACCCAATGATGGAATTTGCAAACGACAGACATAGTTGGCCCGGCATGGAGCCGGAACAACCCACATTAAGGTCAAGGAATGATGCGGGTTTAGGACTCCCCACTAAGTTAACCTCGAGCCTACAGAGGGCTGGGAGCGACAGGCGGAACGCCAAAGCTACCTTAGGTACCCGTGCCCTCCTCGGGTGTAAAGTTGGAACAAAGTTTATGGTTGAGGGACTTATTTACAGTTTGGGGGGGGAGGGAAGATCTTCCGGAAGAGAGAAGGGGAAACTTAACTCGGGCTTAACACATGTACAACCTGACTATCTGAAATGGGGAAGATACGATTTGTAACTTTAAATGTAAGGGGCCTGAACTCCCCGGTGAAGCGGAAAAAAGTGGAGATCATGTTAAGAAGAAAAAAGGCGGATGTGCTATTGTTCCAGGAGACCCACATTAAAGCTCAAGATAGGGGGAAAATACGCCTGAGAGGCTACGAGATAATAGCACAATCCAATGCAGCGGAAAAAAAGGCAGGAGTGTTGATTGCTGTGAAAGGGAGTATAAAAGTAAAGGTGATAGACAAAACTTCAGACAAGGATGGAAGGTATGTCTTTGCCAATATCAAACTACACAACGCCCTTCTGACACTGGCTTCCATTTATGCCCCAAACTCGGGCCAAGATGGCTTTCTGAGGGACACTATGGGAGGCTGGAGGGGTACGCGAAGGGGGAAATGATTATAGGAGGAGACCTTAATATGGCCTGGTACCCCCACTCTGCCCGTAGCGCGAGCGGACCCCTCCACCAGAGCGCCCCCTCACAGCATCTGAGAAAACAGATGGAAGGTATGGCCCTGTGGGATGCATGGAGGGAACATAAAGGTCAAACCAAGGGATACACCTACTTTTCACACGTTCACAACACAATGTCTAGAATAGACTACTTCTGGGTGTCAGTGGGGATCCTGGGTAAAATACAAGACCTGGAACTGGGCCCCATTTCTCTGTCGGACCATGCACCCCTCTGGTTGGATCTGTCGACTCCAAGGAACGAAAAGAGAATATGGAGATGGACACTCCCACAAGAAATACTATCTGACCCAGTGATGGGAGAATCCATAAGGGAAACAATAGAAGAATTCTTTGATCATAACGACACGGGGGAGGTCTCCCTGAGCACCGTATGGGAGGCGTGCAAGGCTGTAATCAGGGGCCACTTAATAGCCCTCAAAGCGACAAGGGATAAACAAACACGGCAGTGGGAATCAGAACTGGAAAAGAAGCTGTCAGATATCCGGGAAGAATTAATGGCAAACCCCACAAGAGACTTAAAAAAGACACTCAAACACACCGAGGGTCAACTTGAACATCTCCGTAGCAAACAAGCCCAGAGATCTCTCCTATACCTCAAACAGAAATACTACATAAAAGCCAACAAGGCAGACCGGTATCTCGCCCGACTGCTCTCGTCGAAGCGGAACGTAACGACCATCAGGAATGTCAAAAATGCGCACGGGGATACGCTAACGAACTCCGAGGATATAGGGAACACATTCAGGGAATTCTATCAGAACCTGTACTCCACAGAGAACCCAAATAAAGCTGACCAAAACAGATTCATGACATCGATCCCCTTTCAGAAAATATCAGAAGAAGCCAGAGTAGACCTGGAGGCCCAGATAACCGAAAGTGAAGTGAAGAAGGCGATAATGAGCCTCCCACTCAACAAAGCACCCGGCCCGGACGGCTTCACAGCCCCATTCTACAAAAAATATGTAGACATCCTCGCCCCATTCCTCACTAGACTACTAAACACCTTCAAAGATAGTGGGAATGTTACCCCATCTATGAACGAGGCAAAAATTTTGGTTTTCCATAAACAAGGGAAGGATCCCTCCCTCCCGGGCTCATACAGACCTATTGCCCTAATTAACCTAGACTCAAAAATCTACACCAAAATCCTGGCGGCCAGGCTCTCCCCACTGCTCCCCTCCTTAATTAACCCAGATCAATCGGGATTCATTCCGGGAAGACAGACACATGACAACACCAGAAGGCTAGCCCACCTTATAGAGAAAATTAAATTCTCCCGCACCCCTGCAGTACTACTTTCTTTAGATGCCGAAAAGGCGTTTGACCGTGTAGAATGGTCAATGCTCTTTAAAACCCTGGCGCACATGTGATTTGGGAACCAATATATTAACATGATCAAAGCCAATTACTCCTCCCCCTCTGCTAGGATAGCGGTAAATGGAGAGATAACGGAGAGGGTGGAAATCTCCAGGGGAACGAAACAGGGCTGCCCGCTTTCACCACTCTTGTATGCGCTATTCCTAGAACCCCTACTTATTAAAATTAGGGAAACAGACCAAATCAGGGGGATCGAGATGGCGGGGAGACAACATAAGGTTATAGCCTATGCGGATGACATGCTATTGGCACTGGAGGACCCAACCCACTCAGCCCCAGCGGCGTTCCACCTACTAGAGCTATTTGGGAACATATCTGGCTTAAGAATAAAAAAAAAAAAATCAGAAATGCTTATATTAGCCGGGAGCAGTGAAACACTGGGAAGGGAGGCAGACCATTTGGACATAAAGGTCGCGGAGGAGGGCATAAAATATTTGGGCATACCACTCACTCACAAGGTACAGACATTGTATAAAAAGAACTATCCCCCACTCCTTGCCAGGATTCAAAAAGATTTAGAGAGGTGGAATCCCCTAAATATTTCTTGGTGGGGGAGAATTCAATCGATAAAAATGAACATCCTCCCTAAAGCGCTGTATTACTTCCAATCCCTGCCGGTTGGGGTCCCTGACTCCTTTTTCAGAGCCCTAGCCAAGTCGGTCTCATCCTTCATATGGAACAGGAAACCCTCCAGAGTATCCAGAACTATCCTCACCTCCAACATTAGGTAAGGGGGCTTGGCACTCCCACACTTTAAGAACTACTACCAAGCGGCACAACTCAGGATCCTGAAAGAATGGCTAGGGGATAATCAACAAACGATATGGGTGACACAGGACAGGGCAGTCGCTAGAACGCCACTGGAAGACCTATTATGGACACCAAAGCAGCACAGGCATCCAAATCTGCGCATTAGTGAGATCATGAGGACCACGCTGAACGCCTGGGACGAGCAGACACGGAAAGAGAATATCACCACGGCTACTGCCCCGTTCACCCCAATCTGTAGAAACCGGCAATTCCCTCCGGGGACTGAGCAAGGGGCTTATGGGAACTGGGAGGAAGCTGGTTGCAGGAAAATAGGGGAGATGTTCGTAGACGGGAAGATGAGATCTTTTGCCGACTGCAAATCACTCTGGAACCTCACAAACGCGGACAGGTACAAATATGAACAGCTCAGACACTGGCTGACCACGCCTGAGATCACCCGAGCTGCGACAAGAGAGCTTACCGCCTTTGAAAAGTTTCTCCTCACCAACTCAGGAGACAGAAAACTAGTCTCCAATCTCTATAGGTTCATGAATACTCAGGGAGAAGACATCAAGTGGGCATACATGAAAAGATGGGAAAAGACGCTGGGGGTAGACATCACCACACAGCAGTGGCAGTCGCTATGGGCCGATATCCACAAACTGACCAGAGCAGTTCAAACCAAAGAAATGTGGATTAAGATCATCACGTAATGGCACTACACCCCGGAGAGGCTAAATAGCATGTACCCACATACACCTAATCGCTGCTGGAG